>NC_063189.1:11295406-11610406 GCF_017589495.1 Alosa alosa
TTCCTGCCCAGTTCTTTGGGAGAGGACGCAAGGCCGCCTCGGCAGGATGGTCATGGTCCCTCTGTTCGGGGTAATACATAAAAGATAACTGCAATTACAGAGGTCATCCGACCAGAAAGCTACAGAGCAGCTTTGGGTGCTGGTTCCAAGAGTTATTGGTGGCCCTAAGCACTGTAAAAAGCACAAAACTAAATATTTAAAATGGATTAATAAAAGGAGAAAACTCTGTTCAGGGCCAAGTTTTTAAAGAAAAATCACCTTAATCTACTTTCTTGTGAATAGTTTTGTTTTTCCCCAGTTGATTTTTCTGAGTCAAACAAACATGCGCATCACCACCGGCCTGAAGAAGCTAATCTACAGTCCAAGCATTTCATGTCAGAGCCACTGACAGGCTTCTCCATAAATGGATTATTGGTGACCTGGAGCGCTGCATCCAATAACCAGATGATTATTTCCTGGGGTCTAGCACAGTATAAATCCTATTTTGTAAATACATATCCGTGTTTTCCTTTTTACTGGCCTAATAGACAGAACATATAAAAATAATGTCATAATAATCATTAATCTTATGGAGGAATGTTTCTTATGTTAGGCAATGTTTTTTGTTTAGGTAAACAAGCCTGAGCCTAAAGGATCTAAGAAGCCAAGATAAGTCCTTCTCTTTGGATGGCAAGCTGACTGATGCAGCAAGCTCTGTCTCTGCGTTCAGAAAGTAAACACATTCTTTTGATTACCAAGATGAGAGGAAAACTAGCAGTTGGACGATATAATGAGGTGGAAAAGGAAAGTAAATAACACCATAAGCATGTTAATGCATGGTCCAGTCTGGGGTGCCAGCACAAGGGTTATGTAAAGGCCTGATTGCACTAAACAAACTTACTTGTTTACCTTGCATACTTGCTTTGCCTAAGTTTCTGCAAGTAATCACCAACCCATACATAGAGGCAGTGCTTATTGACATTGCATAAAACATTCACTTGGGTGTGGTAAATGAAATCACAGAAGATTCAAGATGTAATCTGCATCCATTGTTCGAAAATGGGCAAATGAGTGTTTGTACTTCTGTTGAAATACCATCAGGGGCATCCACTTTTGAGCCATATTCAAGACCTAAACACAATTTGCATAAGGATTCTTAAATTCATATACTGTACCTCTTAGTATTCAGTTCTGAGACCACCACAGACACAAAACTACACTGTTTTCCCAAAACAGTTTGTATGTGTGTGAGCGGGGCATGTCAAAACAACTTCTGACAGGCAAGGTTTAAACTTGAAAGTGTGTCAAATGAACAAAAGGAGCAACCTTGTCAATCCTGCACTGAACCGACTTTGACATGCGGCTTTGGCAGCTTCGGCTGGGTTGCACCGACGCGCTTTGCATACTTCTCTCCCTTTTATCACAGTCCTTGTGATCTGGTGTTTTGTCTTTGTCTTTGAGGGTAAATCCATTTTCATTTTTTTGAATATTATGCCAGAACAGAAGTGATGACATAGAAATGCGCGGTGGATGTGTTCCATTACTCAGACAACCATAGCAACAGCCGAGGCCTAACTGAGAGTGAGATTTTAATGGGCGACTGGGGCTTAGTGTAGTTAGTGCAAGCCCACTGCTGTGAATGAACAATGGTAGGCTAGATAGAAGGGTGATAATAGCCAAAACCTCTCTCTCACACAGACAGACAGACAGACAAACACACACACACACACACACACACACACACACACCAGGTACTATTACAGTATGTCTCATAATTCAGTCTGGAGCTCATTCAAAATTTGCACTGTGTAAATTAGACAATTATCTCAGTGGTCAAAACTCCAGTGAATGTAGCACCTCAGAGTCCAGATACTTCACTAAACTCATTTCCATATCTTCTGAATCTCATCTCCAGTCAATGTGTTACCTGAACTGACTGGACACAGCAACCCCTCATGTGCACTGCACTGAGCTCAGTATCTGCTATTTATCTCAATTTCTCTTTCTCTCGCTCTTTGTCTCTGTGTCTGTCTGTCTGTCTGTCTGTCTGTATCTCTCACCCATTTAGAAAACTAAGAGAACTGACCTCCTGCAGATGTTTGCTATCACAGCACCTTCCACATTGTCCAGAGCCACATTGTCCTCTTTGTGTAGCTATTCTTCACTACTTGTAATCCTACCAGTAGTATAATCCTACTGGTTTAGACTTCTCACTTCTATCACTTCTCACAGAAATATCGGACTGTTGAAGCATAAACAGAACTCTCGGTCAACCACGTGATCGAATAACACGGGACACGCAGGACCTCGACCAACCGCCCCCACCCACCCCTTGACCTTTACCTGTCCTTGCCCGTCTCCTTCTTGAAGAGCTCGTCGAACTGCAGCATCTTCTGCCAGGAGATGATGTAGACCTTGAGCTTGGGCAGCACCTGGTTCATGAGACGCAGGTTGTTGTAGACGAGGCCCTTGCCGTCGCGCCGCATGTAGCTGCTGGGCCCCCAGAAGACGAACACGGCGTCCTGGCTGGCATTGAGCAGCTGGTGGCGTCCGCGGAGCACGCGCTGCATGCTGGAGTGGGCCACCACGCGCAAGCTGGTGCGCCGGCCCACGTCCCTGCCGTAGGCGCCGCCCGCCGGCGCGTCGTTCATGCGGATGACGCACTCGGCCGCGTCGATGTCCGTGCCGCGCGCGCCGCCCGTCAGGTGGCCGGAGCTGGTGACCAGCGCGCAGCTGTTGCAGTGCATCTTGAGCGGCTGTGAGAGAGAGGAGGAGGGAGAGAGGGTCAGTGTGGTGCGGGTGGACTCCCGCTACGGCTACTTCCACTCAGCAGGAAGAGATGCAGACAGCAATGGCTTACAAATAAACCATGTAGCCTTCAAAGCATTCAATTCAACCTAGAAGATCGACAGTTCCTGCTGGTAATTTTAGTTAATTTTTTAGTGGAGAGAGCTCTTTGTGCGATTACTGACTATTACTCAATGGGCCAAACATTCATGAGTCAGTCTGTAACTTCTCGAGTGTTAAGTACCAACCATTACCTCCTCACACTCGGGCACTTTGGAGAGAGCTATGACTAGCTGATTCAGCTCCAACACACAGCTAAATAAAGTCTTCCGGAGGTTGAGGACGATCTCCAGGAACAAGCCTGGGTACCCCTGGGCTATGAGTTCCTCCTTTACATGGCAAGGAAATGTAGAAGAAGCATAGTGCTCACAGATTCCCCTCAATAAATATGCCATTTAAAATTTAACTCGCAACTCTTTACATGAGGTGCACACAAACACACACACATCCACAAACACCATAGCTGACCACACACACGAGAGTAGTATATTTATAGAAATGCTCTCATGTATGAGATTACAGTCCAATTCACTGGCAAATGCTGCAGCCATTGAGCAGGGCTCCTAGACCTGCAGAGCCTGTCAGCAAGGCTCCTCTGCACAGCAGAACAGCGCACATGCACCTGAACCAACCCCCCACCCAGAGAGCGCACCTCCTCCCTCTTTCTCTCACACACACACACACACACACACACACACACACACACACACAGAAGCCTGTCTGAGGTTAGGCTATCTGCTCTCATAAGAGCTCCCATGAATCATTCCCAGGCCTGTATATATGGCCGCATTGGTATTCCGCCTTTGATAAGCGCCGGCTAATATGGATAAGGGGAGCAGGGGGCCTGGTGAGACAGGATAAAGGGCCGGCTCTGGGGCTGTGGGGCAGAAAGGGTTATGCCCCCCTGCCCTACACGCCACCACGCCACCACGACGCAGCGCTGTTTAAGTCAATGAGATGCAAAAAAGCTCCACGCCAAAGCTGCTCAATTTGTCCTGGATGATGGCATCTGCTATGGAGGCTGGGGAAAAAAAACAACAACAACAAAAAAAAACTCCATACAAAAATGCTAATAACAAATGGTGATGGTGTTCTCCCATGGATCGGCTCTCCCTTAATGGCGCATTTTTGACGAGGGGACGGGGAGCCTCTCCTGGTGTGGCGGCTCAATCTAACGGAGAACTCATCAGGTTGGAGGTCCCAGGGGGAGGCGGCCTTATTTATGTGTGCATTACATGTGTTTACAGTCGTACTTCTTGATCGAAATACACGCATAGAAATGCAAGGGTGGGTGTGAGGCTGTGCGCCTATGTGTAATTAGAGAGAGGTTGTATGTGCATGCCTGTTTGTGTGTGTGTGGTGAGAAGTTGTATGCAATTGTGTGTGTGTGGTGCCAGGCTGTGCAAGTGTGTGTGTGTGTGTGTGAGTGAGAGAGGGTGTGGGTGTGTGTGTGTGTGTGTGTGTGTGTGAGTGAGAGGGTATGTGCGTGTGTGTGTGTGGTTGAGCTGCTGCACTGACATGATGCTTAATGAAGGGGGGAGTTAATGAGGTCCCTGAGGCTTGCAGCAGAACACAGGCGCCTTGCACCTCCCAACTCCTACCTATCAGGACAAAAACCTCTCCTGGCAGACACACAGACAGACACACAGACAGACACACAGACAGGCACTCAGACAGGCAGAGTGGGCTGGGGGCAGTCGGGGGGACGGTGGGCAAATCTCGGTCATGAGGAGACAGTTTAGGCGGGTTTAAAGTGAGCACATATAGGCCATTATCCCGCAGACCTGATGTGGGAAGACAGCAGATGCAGAAGTAGCGGAGCTTAGACCTGATCTGAAGACTTGATCCCATCCATCCTCCATGTGGCATGCTGGCCGGTTTTCAGACTTGCTGAGAGCACCAAATCAGCCTTATCTGTATTCAGCTGCTTATAGGTTAAAAAAAAAAACCTTCCAGTGGAAATAGTGGCATCTGTGACAATGTGGAAGTGTCCTTCACACTCCGTATTACATATGGCGGCGTGATGGGGAGGAAAACATGCGCCTGGGAAGCCATCACCCGCGGGTGTGGAAATAGATTAACCTTGGGTGATGATACATACGACACAGGCGGCAATGTTCAGATTGGAGTCACTTTAAATACAGCTGACACAATGCCAGTGCTCAGAGCCAGCGGCAATTTTTAAAACTACAAAGCGCTCCTAATCATGCAATTTGTGCAGAAACGGAAGATATTTCAGTGTTCTCACATTCCAAGCAGAGCAAACTATTATGCTAGTTGTGGGTCTCAAAAATTGCAGTGTGGAATTTCTGCATCACTCTACACTAGGGCTGTCAATCGATTAAAAAAATTAATCTAATTAATTACATACTCTGTGATTAATTAATCTAAATGAATCGCATATATAATTTTTGCTGTGAAAGTATTTTAAATATTTAAATTCAAATGAATCATTGAATAATCAGCATTAGTGACATTAAAGTTCAAAAACTCTTTTATTATTATTTTCACTGTTCAAATAATGGCCATAATAATCTATGATATGATCTAATATGCTGAGGAAATAAATTCAACAGTGCTTCGGGAAGTTTTTTTTTCACATACAAGGCATTTCAGGCCACAGATATAACCTAGGGGACACAATGAAAATAAATTAACACTCCCCTCAATGTCAACACTTATTTCTTTGCATTGATGTCAACACTTATTTCTTTGCATTGAATCAGTTATTTTGACAGCCCTACTCTACACACACGAACGCCCCCCATCCACACACACTGCCCCTCTGCCCCACAACCCCTGCTGATTATGACAATGGATTCAAACATCACAGCCAGAATTGTTCACACTGCATGGAGGACATTTATGATGCTCATGCATTGAGATGAAGCAAACACATTTCCTGTCAGTGCCATGGTGTATGTAGCACACACAGGCGCCTCCTGCCTCCAGTGAGAGAGAGAACCAAAAGAAAAACATTCTTTTTCTCTCTTTCTGGTGAACAAATCAGTTCGGGGGGAAAAGACATGTACTGCCTTAAAAAAAAGACCGCCCGTCCAGCACACTCGCGGCACACCAGCTGGGCAGGGGAGGAGATAGCCAGTGAACGGTCCACTAAAAAGCTGCAATCACATGGCCCAGCAGGACCCACAGTTATCAGACCTCCCCTCCAAACACCTTTCAGCCCGTTCATTCTCTTCCACACGGACCTCTCATCACAAAACAGCAGTACGCCCACATTTTGTTTCCAGATAATTCTTTTCTCTCCAGCTAATTTGTTTTCTCTTACAGCTATTTCTGCCTGTCTGAGTTTGGACAGCGCATGAATCATGACTACACATTAAAAAAAAAAGAAATCTAAAAAGAAGAAAACCAAGGAGGTGCAATTAGCCTTGACGCAAACCCGCTAATGGCAAGGATGGGAGGGGAAATCAAATATAACCCTAAATAACCTGTGTCATCGAGAGAAGGAAAAAAACCCCCACAAGATCCACATTAGCATTGTGAGAGCTGAGTACGGGTCCTGATGGGACAGCTCCGTCTGTGTGCCCGCCTCTGGGGCAGTGAGAGGAGGGGAGAGCAGAGCGGAGCTCCACGGCTGGTGCAGGGAGCTAATGATGAGGGGGTGATGAGGCATACCAGAGGGGTAGCGGGGCCGCTGAAACAACAGCAATTAGCGCAGTCCCGTCGGCCAGAAATCATTCCCCTCTGATGGCAGCCGCTGCTTACCATCCCACCATGAGATCTTAATTAGACTGTGCCACCCCCACCCCCACCCGCAACCCACACCAGCACCGCCAGTACCAGCAGCAGGTCTCTTTCCCTCTAACTACCCAAACCATTTCTCTTTCTCCCTTTAAAAAGTCCTCCAAGAACGAATGAAAAGCAGCCCAATTATTCTAGTGCAGAATACGGCGATGACCTACAAAGGGCTGATTAAAACCTGTGAGAACAGAAAGAACAGAAAGGCCCTTTGGAGAAGCGGGGTCCAAAGGACAGGAGGAAGACACGATGACAGGCGACAGAAAGAGAGAAAAAAAAAACCGACACTTTTATGGTTGCTCTCCTGACGCAGGACGGTGGGGATTTTTTCCCTTCTTTTTTTAAAGACAGCCCACCTGTCAGATGGCTTAAAGGGAGTGTCTGATCTAAGTGCGAGCTTAGAGGCGACACAAACGCAGGGAATGAAATGGAGAGCTGGGAATAAAGTGGATTTTCTGAGCAGAGGAGATCTGGCCCTGGCGGCACCGATTGATTTATCTCCTGCAACTTTGATCACGGCAGGGCCATTAGGAGGCAGCTGCGTCTCCAAAGGAACACAAGATCCCATCAGACCCCTAATCCAGCTCTCATCTCCGAGCAAACACCGGCATCTTTACACACCATCATGGCCTCCAGACTGACACTCCAACACCCGCGGTTTACTGCAGTCCATTCCATAGCCAGTAAGGTTAATGGCTGCCATTACACAGGTACATAGTCCAGGGGGTCATATTTAATGTACAGAATAAGGGAGACAGATGGAAAACATCACTCCCCTCATGGACAATGAATGATTTCATCTCCAGATTTCTGCTAAGAACTCTAATATTACTCTGATCACATTAGAAACAAAATACAGCCTTCACTTACACAAAGGCATGAGTCATATAAGTAGCACCGTAAATACCAATAATGGGCAATAGTTGAAACACAATGGCAGAGAGCAATGTGCCCAATTCTTAATGTGTCTAATGAGGTGAAAATTGGCTTAGTTAGTGAAAATGACAAAGGGCTTTTTCAGAAGAGATGGTGAAAGATATAGTATAGCACACAATGTGACTAGACCAAAATTAATGTTGGTGCAGTGCTTATCCAATCTGTGAAATATCTCAGCTCTCAAATAGTGATATCTGTTGTATCTTACATCGAATGCATATACATTTTTAATATACATATTAAACTGAGGATCATATCTATATTTTCTCTGGATATTTTCTCAAATCTGCCAAACAAATCACCTCAAAATGCAGGGCATGTCCACCTCCACAAGTGCCCGAGTGAGAAATACAATGTATGTGAAAACCCCATGGTAACAGCTAATTTTTCATTGTCCAAAGGAAGCAGGTTAGCCAGGTCTGCCTTTCCTCATTATTGCATTCTGCTTAGGCAATCTATAGTGATTTCCCCCTACTGTCAGGTCGTGGGTGGCCTTTAATTGAATAATTAGTCACAGAGCCAAACCAATATGATGCCAGGAGGGACACACTGAGCCAGCGATTGTCTTACAAGTGCAAGTGCATGCAGCTTATGCTCTGCCTTTGACCAGCATTTAGCCTGTGGTAGTTTGCAATGGACCCTTTCAAGAGAGTTCCATTATCAGCATCATAGTTGGCCCCACAAGACTTCCTTTTTAACATTCCATATGTTATCTTAATGCAGAGGAAGTAGATTGGGGCCCAAATAGAACGTTCAAGCATTGTTTTTGTTTACCTTGTTGAAAGGGTCAATAGCAGCGTAGAGGTTGCCCTATGTGTAAGGGATTGCTACTATTGGTGTGGCAGAACTAGACACAGTCTCTTGGAGCTGCAGAACTTCCTGTCCTTCAGCATAACAACAACCAGCAGTCGGAGGTGGGGTGGGAGACAGCGAACAGCAAAGTGACCTTGGGGTGGACTAGCTTGTCAGGTTCAGTGCGGCGAGACCCCTGCCGGTGCCTGCTGCCTCCTCCTCTTCCTTAATCAGCGCGTGCTGGAGGCTGGCCTCGTCCAGCCGCTGGGCTGCTGTCGGGTAGCACACAGCAGGCGGTGGGGAGGCGGGAGCCAGGCGCCAAGCCGATGAAGACGGTGCCAAGATGATTGCCTTGGCCTGAATACAAAAGGTGTCCCCCTTTACAATGGCGCCTGTGTGTGTGTGTGTGTGTGTGTGTGTGTGTGTGTGTGTGTGTGTGTGTGTGTGTGTGTGTGTGTGTGTGTGTTCGCGTGTGCATGTGTTTCTTTTCTCTTGAGCCTGGGATTAAGCAAGCAGCCCTGACAAGCGGCATCCGTTAAAACAAGGTCCTCAGGGGAGGAATTAGCATCCATCGTGGGGCTTAAAAGTGGGAGATGGACCACAATGATAACAAGCTCCCGTCAAAGAGTGCCGTGGATGGCAGAGCACAGCTGACTCAGAGGGGGAAAAGAGAGAGAGCGAGAGAGAAAGACAGACAGACAGACAGACAGAATGGGAGACAGACAGGAAAGAAACAAAGTAAACTGGGTGAAAATAGACATGCAAGCAGGTGAAGACGTGCTGGAAAAGTATGCACTGCTGTTCCTATACGGCATCTCCCTCGGTTATGAGATCCCTCATGGGATCAAAAGAGTATATATACTATATAGGAGCTCAGCTAAGTATGCACTGCTGTTCCTATACGGCATCTCCCTCGGTTATGAGATCCCTTACAGGATCAAAAGAAGAGTAGCTGAGCTGAGTGAAATGTGGGAGTGGATTTGTGATTCCCGCTGCAGCACCTGGCCCACTGTATCATGATGACTAATGAGCAATGCAGAACGTGAATTATGAGCAGAGGAGACGAAAACCATTTCATTAACTAATGACCATCTTCAATTTCAATTTCACACCCACATTAGGCCACAAGGACAAAGGCTAGCCACAGCCTATGGCTCCTCCCTACGCATTCACATTTTAAAAGAGCCGATCACTTTATCAAGCCTTGTCAAAAGTGTGAATAGTCGAAATATGGTTCATTTGATAACCAAGAGGAAGAATCTAAAGAACTGAAGTTGGTGAACAGCAACGTCAATCATTTCTAAATATCTAATATACCTCCATCATAATGGCACGCCGTACAACACAGGGCTCTGACTAGGCCAATTCTTTGAAATATGGCCAAAAAGCAGGGGCTTATTAGAGAAATGACTGCATTCAGCTTATGACAAAAAGAGGTAGTTGCCCTGAATGAGGGGAACAATCATTAAACCAATACGGTGACATTTGATGGGACCAGATGCACATCAGACCTTGATCTAATGCACAGCCCAGCAGTCCACATATGCATACAATTAACTGGAATCATTAGGACCAGCCAATAGTGAAGAGGTTTGCAATGCTTTAGCATGCAATGTAGCTGTAGCTGGACCAGTGGCTAAAAATACCCCAAGTGATAGAAATGCGGCTTTCCACTTCTCAACTGACAGTGACGACAAAAGTTGATGAACTGCCAGATCCCCAGTGGAAGGTGATTCACATCGTCTTGCTGCGCTGCTTTTGTCAGAGTGGGTCACGTGTGGCTGAACAGCAGTGGTCCCAGCCAGCGCCAGTGATTAAGCCCCAGAAGAAGAAAGCCTGGGTGGGTTTAACCCTGATGATGTCGCCTCCCGCACACGCCGATGGAGCTTCTCATTAGCCGCTTCCTCATGGCTTCCTCAGCGCCGGAGTTCGTGGCCGCATCACTATCCCAGCTCTCACCTCTTCATCTGATAATGATAATGACGCTCATCTCCGGCGAAGGCCTGCAATTCACAGGGATAGATTTAGCCGCAGTAATTGTCTGATGGTCCAGTGCAGCATGCGGTTCTTTATTACCGAGGGGTGCATCCGCCGCACTTTACCTGCACGCTTTAATCACACAGCGGCTACATTAGGCTGCGGCTCTAATGAGTATGACTCACATTAGCCGCTGGCAATCAACTGACGCCGCACTTTAGGAATCGGGGGATTAACTGATGCAGGCGGTGATTGGGACAGAACTGCACCTTTGAGAATAGGAGAAATGAATGTGCCATGAATTGAGAGTTCCAAAGTGGTTCATTAACCTCTTAGGTAATCACGGATTGCACCGTCGAGGTTAAACTGTGATTACATGTGCTTGCTCTAGTATTCAGCTACTACCACCGAACACTAGCAGCCAGCAGTTTGACTCTGTGGAGGTTGATCTCAAAGGGGTAACCTGTTTGACTGACAGCAATATTCTTGGATGTTTGCGCCTTGTCATTTCTAAGCTGAACAGATAAATTGTCTAATTCGGTAGCCAAGGACCTACTGTCTCCTCCACGTTCTACATATATTTCCCAGGTGACTCACGAGTGTTTATCCTCCAACACCGAGCTTTATCCTGAATAACTGAAACTTATCCTGAATTAATGTGGAAACCCCATGGAGGTTGAAAGGATGTGCATACGATATTAAAGTATGTGCTCTCTTTACAGATAAGAACAGTGGAAGAAAGTGTCTGCAATTGCCTGTCAATGATGCTGAATTCCAAGGCGCTTAACTTTGCCGCATTGTCATATTATCTCCTCTAGGCCGAGAGAGCTGCCAACAACATCCATCAAGGGTTGTGCTCATTAGCCAGCACTGAATTGTGGGTAATGGCTGAGAGCTGTGGAAAACTTCTGTTGCTGGGATAGATGTGTCATGTTTTTTTCTCCGCTTTCTGAGCAGCACAAGACATGCAACATGCGTCCATTACTGTAAAATCCTACTCCTCCAGGACAGAAACTGAGCTGGTGCCATGTAAGTAACACACTGAAATTGCTCTCCTCACCACAATCTGAAAGTACTTCAGTATGTGACAGTTCTTCTTCAAATTGATCATCTGCTGTCCTCTATGTACCAAAACAAACACACACACACACACACTCTGCTTGGGAAAGGCTCCAGAGTGATAAGCTACCAGCTTCGCAGTTGTAATTAATGGCCTCTACATGCAAATATGTTGATAATCTCCAGGGAAATGCTATCAGAGTAAGGACTTATCACACTGAAAACACAAATAATGGCTTGATCATTCCTTTTCTCAGCATGGGAGACAGGCTCATCAATCACTGCTAAATGGCTGGATGGTGCTTCAGGCTCGCTGCACAGTGGGACGAAAAAGACAGTTTGATGTGACGCTTTTCATCAGTTTGTTCCCCTCCTCTGCCTTGCTCTGAAGCACAAGCCCACTGATGAGCTATTTGTCTTACTGGAGATATAGTTAAAAATACATCCATCACAGTTTAACCTTTCTTTGTGATCAGGACTTTGGCATGGCACCCAGGGGCCAGGGTGAAGGGACTCAATCCATCCGACTGGCACTTTGCCTGATCTCCGAAGTGAAACAGGATGGTGGTGGTGTTGGGGGAGGGCGTGAAATCTCATTCTAAACACACACAACGGCACGGAATTCTCCGGCGTCTTACTATTGTGCCAAGATGTATGGGTTCTGCCGCAACGCCACGATTCCCCACCCAAAAGAGGGAGCCAAGAGGCACCGTGCAAGTGATTACTCCGTCGAGGGAATGCTTATCGAAACAGAATGCGCCCTACATCCGTAATTGCTTTTCAAGCCAGCGCTGGATAGCCTCAGGCAGTGTTTTGTTTGCTACTGAAGGACTTCATAGCCACGCTGTTGCAATGCAGAGATGAGGAGACCATAGGGACCTGGAATAATAAAAAAAAAACTTTGTGCAACCGTTCCGCTCACGCTCTCGAGACCAACGCTCTGAGTCAGAGCACCACATCCGTCTGTCGCATTTACGGGAATAAATGCACAACACACAACAGCCCTCGCTTCCCTTTTTCTTCGTCATTTTAGTAACCAGTCAACAGAACAGGGTTTTCTTCGGATTACTATCATGACCCAAGTGAAGTACAGAAAGCATACTTTGTTTATACTAATCTCGGAAACTGATTTTTTGAAAACACACTAACCTAAAAATAACTACTTCAGCTACAATGCCACAATGGATGTGACAAGCCACAATGATAATAATAATAATAATAATAACAATAAGCTTTATTTGTATAGCACCTTTCATACACAGAATGCAGCTGAAAGTGCTTTAAATCCAATCAGCAACATATATCAGCAATGGACACAAGCCACAGCTACAGTACAATGGATGTGAGGGCAGTTATCATGCTCATGACAGGCTGCTTTGGGAATGGACTGCATTAGTAAATACAGAAAAGCAGAGCAGAGCAGAGCAGCAGTAAAACTAGTGATCTCACAGTGGACATCGCCCCAACCCCTCAACCAGCTGCTTGGACAGATGCGTAGGACGGCTGGGGGTCATGGGCGCGTGCTGACCGTGTGGATAATATTCTGTGCTTAGCGCAGAAGCGAATTACTGGCATATTACAAACGAAACAACAGCAGAACAGAGGATGTGATTCAGTATTATTTATGTTTTACATTGTAATCATTATTGTGAGGTAGGACATGTCAGTGTTGTGTGAGGTTGTGCATCTAGACATTTCACACATTTTGAACACATTGTTATAGCACACATTACATTACATTTATTCAGGCTACACCATTCTGAGCATCCCGGTAACCTATAGCAGTGGATCTTAAAGTTTTTGTCTGGCGACCCTCTTCTCTCTAAGGTCCCGACCCCCAGTTTGAGAACCACTGACCTATAGGTTACTGAAACAGTTAAGAGAGAGGGGAAAAAAGTCCGCAACACCAGTATATGCTCCCAAGTTATAGTTTAATTACCGTGACGTTTCGGGCCCACTCAAGCCCTTCATCAGTCTGATGAAGGGCTTGAGGGCCCAAACGCCATGGTAATTAAACTATAACTTGGGGAGCATATACCGGTGTTAAGGCGACTTTTTCCCTCTCTCATCATCAAAGTGTTTTGTCCAGCACCCAGGATTAGATCGGGATGTGCGTGCGTTTTTTCCTCTTTATACTGAAACAGTTAACAAATGTATAAAACAGCCTGTCATACACCGCCCAGTTTACAGGTTTAGCCTTTTAAACCCACTGTAGTGCTTTGACCCCCCACAGTACATTCCCTTAATGGCTTTATTACAGTACAGTACATCACATGGATAATGTGTAGCTGTGAAGACGGTTTCTTCTGACTCATCCACCAAAAACATTTCCCCGGGCTCTGTTTTTCCCCCACACTTTGTATGCCATGTTAGTGGTGTAAACAGTCTTTCACGGCTGGTAAATACACAACAAAGTGAACACTTGTAAATATGTTGTATGTGTGGTGTATGCATTTGGCCCTAACAGATGTAGCCATGAGGGTTCCCGTGTAAAAACAGTCACACACGTCTGTTTTGGTGCTGCAATCTTTGACAATGCGGAGCTCAAAGAGAGGTTGCTGCTTTTGCATGGATATTGAATGGCTGTAGATCTTGCCCACACTAGAGACATCAGACAGCTTGAGAATACAGTGAGGATACCCCTGAGAATCGCACCCTCCTTCTCCTCTCTCTCTCCCTCTCTGAGATGTTTCTTCCCCTCCTCCCTCAAACTCTTTCTTTCATTTCTCTCAACTCTCACATAGCTCTCTCTCTCTCTGTTCCTCTGTCATCTCTGGCACCCACACACACGCACGCACATGCAGACACACACACTCACAGACTCTCCCTCATTACTCGATCCGCTGTTCTCTTCCCCACAGCTGAATCTCTCTCTCTCTCTGCCCATCAGTCCTCCACTCTCTCTCACTTACTCTCTCTCTTTCTTTCTGTCTCTCTCACCTCATCCAGATTGCTCTCTGATGCTCACTCTGTGCTTCAGGATGGGGAGGATTCAAAGGAGCAGCCATCCAGCAAATGAAATGCAGAGGGCGGCAGCATCTCCTCCACCCCAACCCCCCCAGCAGCAAAGCCCTAGCAGCCAGGCCCTGGTCCCTCATCTGACTGCTCTCCCACTGGATGGCCTCCTTTACCGTGAGCATAACAAGCTTCAGCTAGCACATCCCATTACAACATGTATGGGCCCAATGGAAGACATGAAACATAGCAAACTTGCTTAATCTCTCTCTCACCTGCCTGCCTCTTATGCATATACAGTAGGATAACCCAACGAGGAGAGGGGCGATTGTGCAGCCACTGCACTGGAGCTGTGTGACTTCACCATATGCTCTCTCCCTTCAGATCTGAGGTCTGTAGGTGCAGTGTGGCAGGAGCAGATTCTCTGTCTGTTCCCTGTCCACCATTGTGAAATTTGCTCAATGATACTTCAGCTCAGATTGCTATTTTGATGAAGTGCCAAGGCAAGGGTGGTGCAGGAGGAAACCAATTAGCTCACATATGTGGAAGGAATATTACGGGATTCTATCTAAGCAGTACAGGGGAGGAACGATAAAGTCTTCCTGATTACCATTTCAAACAACCCGCTCATGGTAATCCTCTGTGTTTGGTTCATCGCTGTTTAATATGTAAAGTGTGTATTATGTTATTGGCAAGGCTCCAAAAAGATGGAGATGTCAGTGTAACAAAAATGGAAAATGCTTGTATTCAGGTCAAATGAGCAAGATGAATCTTGAATGGAAAGACAGCCTTCCTCTTGCTCTCTTAGGGAAAATATGTGCCACTGACATTTCTTAAGACACCACATTCAATGAGGATCTGTCTCATAATGGCATTTACCAAAGAAGTAAATGTGTGCGGAAACACATCATAAAATATTACAGAATACGACATATGTCACAGCTTTTAAAAAACTGAAAATTCACAGTAATCCCAGTCACAGCCATCAAGAACACAATATTCATTGCTGACCATCCATTTGAAAGCTTAAAGCTTCTTAGAGGTTTATATCGGATGAAACGCACTTTGATGCATTCCCTCAGATTTAAAATGTCCAGTTGCTTTTTTACTGCCCCATACCCTTACTTTGTTGAATAAAGCACAAGTTGCAAGAAAGCTATTTCAAAACAGGGCTTTGAGACGAGGGGTGTTTTGAGTTAATATTTAATCCAGCAAGACATCAATTTTAAATGGTCACAAAAGAGAGGCGTTCAGCCATACTGGGCTTCTTAAGTCTGTCCAGGGCTCAGCTCAAGTCAAGGACTACCCCTCCACATCACCCCAGGACGTCAGTCAGTTGCACCAGTGGCTTCTCTCTACTGAAAGGGCTGCCTGTTGGATGCAGCTTTTAGCCCAACTGGCCAGGAGCTTGTCTTTTTGTGAATATGCAGCTAATTGGCCGGTTTGTTTGTTGACCTATTAAGTGACTTGGAATTACTTGGAGCTACACCAGCTGTTTGTGGACTGGCTTGCAGGACTGTTTGTCTGTCTCCCCAAACACAGAGACACCCTCAGTCCCTCTCTATCACTCTGAAGGTCGCCCCCCGTGGACAGACCCAGGTTCCACATGTTCCAGACCACATGTTCCCTTGTCACTCCAACCACAAAAGATTTCACAGCTGCTCATCACCTTCCACCACCTGGCCTCACCTTCCTGTCACACACACAAGAGGCGAACGACACTTTGTTCCTCATAAGGAATAATTCAAATTGCAATGCAATTACTGTCCTGGTGGGAGATTTGGTGTGGAGGAAGTAGTCTCATTTGCATCTGCAGGCTGTAATTTCTGTGACAGGTGAGTATCAGTTGAGTTTAGTCATGCTGGGTCAAGCTAAATTGTGATTAATGGGTATGTGGGCAAATCTTCCTGGGGTCTGTGAGAAGAGAGCTAGAGTCTAATTCTTCAAAAACATGCTCACAACAGCATCCAATGCACGGCGTCTAATATAAATTGATACAGTGGCGGCGGAAAAGCCTCTAGCCTTGAACTCCGCTGCTGGTAAATTTTTAATTATCGGGGCTCTGAGCATACAGTAACTCATCAGCTCGTCTAAGCTTTCTCACACAGTAGTTGTAGGCTACACCAGCATTAAATGAAATCATGAGTAAGAGCTTATCACATTGAAGCCACTCTTCCATGTACTCTTGTGCTACATAGAGCTTTTCTGTGATTATTTATTTCAAGTGTCTTGATTATCTCTTGATCTGTTAATCTTAAAGAGCACAATGTCTATGACCAGAGGTCAGTTACTGCTTACATTCATCCTGGGCACACAAATAAACAGTGGTTTTCAGTGTTCCAATTTATGCATTGCTAAAGTAGAAATATAATACTGTATTAAATATGGGAACATTATTACGTGACACTGATATTATCACCTCAAAGTAGAATGGTAATGGTTAGATAAAATAATCATTAAACATCTATGGTCTTTCCACACATTTAAAACAACTTTGATATTGGTGACAGCAGGAAATGATTGGGAAGCATCCATTTCACAAAGATTAATTGCACCTGAGAAATGCTTTTTACACAGACCTTGTTCTGATTTTTTGTCACAGAAATGTTGCTGCTAGGCGCCTACAAGCTATTTAAAGACACTGGCAATACATCACGACACACACACACACACAACACACACACACACTAATTGGGTCTTTATTCTTCAGTCGCAGTTGTCTGTATCGTTGTATCAAATGTATATGTAGGCTCTACTTTAGAAACGCACATCACATCCGAAGCCGAAGCAAAAGGGTTTTATGGGCGCTTTCCCTGCTCACCTTGTGGTCAATGATGCTGTTGTATCCTTGCAAGACTGAGGGGGGAGATTTGTGCGCCTTGACAGGTGTAGGTGTACTGGGGGACAGCTCACTCTTACGACTCGACGCATCGTTCGAGCCCCTTGAAGTGTTGCTGCTGCTGCTGAAGCTGGCGTTGTACACGAAGAACAAACTGGTGCACATGGTTATTGCTAAAAACACTGCTACCCCATGACGCTAAGAGAAGAAAAAGAAACCCACACGAGATCCGTGTTAAATTCCTCTCACATGTGTACAATACATGGTATGATCAAAAACTAAACACATCTAAATCTCTTTTAGCTTTCAGTTATCATTTCATTAACACTGTCAACCACAGAAACAGAAAGCTTGTGTTCTACGTTAGTAGTTGTTATTAACCACTGATAATGTTTTCAAAGACATTTTGTATATAAACATTGGATGATGACAGACATGTTTAAGGTATCTGGTTTGAATGAAGTGCTTCTCAAAAGCTAAAAAACAATAGGCTAAACTTTACAACAATACGCGTTTTCCTTAACACAGGTTAGTTACCGGTTGCTATTCCTCATATTTCAAACAGGTCTATTTCAATTAACTCGGAACATTTCAGCTGCCACACTTTTCGTGCCCAACTCACCAACATATTTTAAAATACGATCACATTTAGTCGATGACATTTTTGCAAGCAACAGAGGTAATTAATTTGTTCTCCATCCTAATTTAATTTTTGGGACAAAAGCTATTGTTTCCTCATGTCTAAATATAGGCTGTTCGCTCTACCAAAACTCTCCCCAAGCGAATCTAGATTAAAGATAGGTTCCATTGTTCCAGTCAACCTAATCCTCTTTTTATTGTTTTATGAAGTGGAAACACAAAACACATGTCCAATAACAGTTTCTACAAGAACAACCCCGCTGGTACCTGTGCGCCCTTAGGAAAATACCATCCCCATACAATAGTTATATTAGAACTATTACCATAGCTGTCTTCATTTTTCGGCGCGCTGTTATTCCACTGATTTGCGCATGTAAATCCACTTTTCCGCACAGTACTATGTGAGATTATGCTTACTTAAAATCTCCATCACATCACATAACATCAGCTGGAGAGCTAAGGCAACGCGCTCTACTCCTATGTCAGATTAGCGTTTGTACGAACACAGCCTAAACCCATTCTTATCGCAGAATTCACAAACCAGGGGCACAGAGCAGATGCCGTCTGCTGTAAGACCTCATGGTCTTAAAGAGCATTGTGTTCCACTGACAAACGGCACACAGTATTTTCGTGTTACTCTGTAAGATAAACAGTTAAGATCCCTACTTAGAAAGGTTCAAGGAAATATTTATTTTATGTGAATGGGTGCTCATGGGGATGTGCCATTTTACAAAAAAATATTAATGGCTGCTTTGCGTGGTTTCAGAGCAACCACACACCATCCATTTTCAAATCCCACATAATGTAAGAAACACTCTTCCCCCAAACACAAACTCATCAAACTACTTCGCCAATTTATATCGCTTTAGGTATCACTGATTATGTACTATCTTTATTTCATGTCTGGTAATTCATTGTCAAATTTCAGCAAAGCAAAAGCATGCTCAGATTTCTATTTTCACACAGACCTTCATAATCTTTTTTCAAGCCTGCACACAAAAGTCTCAAATGTGAAAATGGACACATCTGCATGCAGTCATTTCAGCCAGACCTGCTGATGATCCAATAAATGATGTCCCATTGCTTCTGTGTTCCTGCTTATATACATAGCATTTTGTTTACATTGCTACAATAGAAAAGTCACATGCCTGTGGCAGAGATGGGGAAACTTAAGTCTGTGTCGTGTCTGTGGTCATCCTTATTGGTCATCCGTATTTCTGACAAGTACCTCACAGTTATTGTTCAAACATAATTGAAAATATACAATAACCTTATACCTTTGTGGCTCATTTATCAAATGCCTACAATTAGATGCAGCAAGAACAGAGATTTTAGAAGCTTCCACCATTCCACTTATGAAAGTTACATGAGAATCTGTCGTCAGTGACCTTGACCTACAAAAATACAATGGAAAAATCCCACAGCACTGGAGGGACTAATTTTGATATTGAGAACTGAAGAGCAGAATGAAGGTCATAGACAAACTGTTCTCTGGCTGCAGTTGCTGAGGATATTCTCTCCATCTCTCTCTCTCTCTCTCTCTCCCTCCTGTCTCTGTTTTTGAAAAGTTATTTGTAAATGTCTCAGTGGCAAAGAGGTAAACAACCAGGTAACAAGCTGCACAGGCAGACAGCACCTCTGTCTAATTATGGATGGTTCTGCTGTGGCCCGCAGACACCAGGACTCAGAGGGTCAGACTTACCTCCGGTCTCCTCGACAGACGCTCACTCACTGATGGGATGTGTGAGGAAAACAAGAGGAGTCACTGGCAGGAGACTTGCCAAAGGCAGTTGTTTAGGCAACGGGAAGTTACTGGAGGCCTTTTAAAACAAACAGCCTGCCATAAGAGAGCAACATTAGTAGGGCTTTGATACATCAAAGGCAGACTGATGACCTGAATAAGATTAATGTTTGATGATTAGGAATAATGTTCTGCCTACTGTACCTAAGTTCCTCTTCATGACACTGTGCAGTGAGTTTTGTGAACCACTAAGCCTACTCAGGCAGAGAGGACTGTATGTGCTACAGTATAAGATTCAGCAGACAGTGTGTTTATGGGTAAGTCCTAAGATTCAGACTTCAGACTAAGATTCAGACTAACTGGCTCCTTGTTGTGTGTATGGCCTACATTGTTATACGTGTTGTGTATGCATTCTTTTATAGATGTCACGAGTCTTAAAGTATGCAGGGTTATCCATGATTAAATGACCTATAGATCAGCAGATGAACGTAGTGGAATGATGTGTTGATATCATGTCTTCAGGTGGCTTAGAGATAAATAAAAAAACAGTATAACACAGTCAATTATACTACCAAAATGCATTAAATAGTATTTGAACAAGCCTGTTACCACTGTCATTGCATGGCTTTTTGGTCATTTAATGGCTAGTTTTCAACCAAAACTCGTTGCTGCGGGTACAAGAGATGGTTAAGGAAAAGGGAACGGATGACGCAGAAAATCAGCATGGCATTAATAATGAGAATCCACAGTGAGTTTTATCAAGCAATTCTCTGTCAGACATTTTTGTGAAAAGTAATTAACGGTTACCTCATTAAGATTTATGCTAAGAAAAACAAGTGGATTCAGGACAAGGGACCTTTAATAGCACAGCCAATTAGAGTAGAGTCTTTTAAAAGTAATTTGTCCTCCTTCAACAGTCTGATTCATTTTCCACCCATAGAAAAATCTAAAATAAATGAAAAAAAAAAAAACCCTCAAAAAACAAAAACAAATTCCAATTAATTTGGGCATTTAGTCTTCGAAACGGATACTTCATTACTATCCAATAAATGGAATACCCAATAAGTCACAATGACACTATACTATAAAATCCAGTATGCACAGCACCTGCATCCAGTGTACTGCCCCATCCCTATGCTACTATGAGTTGGCTGCCAAGGACTTCTTATGTGCCAGGTCATAAACTTCTCCTTCTTCTTTTCTCAATTTTGTCATCTCTCTGATGGCTGTCACATGTTATTTTTAATCTATCTATAGTATACTAACTTGCCTGTCTTCTGACTTTCTGTACTAGGACTATTGCGTTTAGTGCCAATGGTTTTGACTGTTGCTTCTCTCCATAATGACTACTGCATAAAGGCAATCGTTACAATACCTAATTCCATCCTTACATAAGTAAGTAAGTATATATACTTTTTTGATCCCATGAGGGAAATTTGGTCTCTGCATTTAACCCAATCGGTGAATTAGTGAAACACAAACAGCACACAGTGAACACACAGTGAGGTGAAGCACACACTAATCCCAGCGCAGTGAGCTGCCTGCTTCAACAGCGGCGCGCGGGGAGCAGTGAGGGGTTAGGTGCCTTGCAGCCGTGGCCCACTGGTCGGGGCTCGAACCGACAACCCTCTGGTTACAAGCCCAGAGTGCTAACCAGTGGACCACGGCTGACCTCATCTCTTTCTTATCTTCCCTTCCCACTTTAGATTGTCCACTGTGGGGTGTTGCTCCAGCTTCTCCACTGTTCCATTCAAGTTCCTCACCTCTGCTGCCCAGCTCCATCTCCAGCGGTCAATGTTATAATACACACTATGTAACACGAACAGACACAGATCCCTTTAGAAAGGTCATATGCTTTCTGCTGCCTACTCCCTCCTAACAATTGCATCCAAAGTAGCCTACACACTGCCTGCAGTGCATCATACACACACATTTGGATTGCCACCCTGACCTCCCATTTCAATTAGGTTAAAGGTAAAGGTTAATATAAAGTTTAATACAATCACAGTCATTCACTCTTTCTATTAACAGGAATCCCATGAGCACATTAACATCACTAATATGTTGTAAGACCATATTTGTCTGCTGTCATTACCATCCTGCCTTACTATCTCCCTTTCTACACCCTGCAAACTGCAAATTTGCTATACACATACAGTATGTCAATAGTTCTGATTCCTGCCTGTATAGCTTTTTCTGCCTATGCCCCGCCCCCCCTTCTGTCCCTCATCTTGGCAAGCCTCAAGCAGATGGATCCCCCTCTGAGCGTGGTTCAAGCTTTCTTCCTGTTAAAAGGGAGTTGTTCCTGGTCTCTGTTGTCTGCTGGTTCCAGAATAGATCTTGGGCTCTCTTCAGCACTCTTGACATATTTCTGTTGTCAATGGTGCTACATAAATCAATACCAATTGAATTGAAGTGAAATTAAAAAGGAGACCCTGTGGGCTGCAGCGTCCATACGTCCGGGTCTAGGTGCCCACGGGGACCCGCGGGGTTCTAAATCCAACTCAAGATCATTTCCTGATCCCGCCCCACTTCTCTCCGTCTCGCCTCCTGGCATCGGAACTCAGGCAAAAGACTAAAAAAAATATACTTGAAAAAGAAATTCCATGAAATATGCGAAATGGTCTAGCTTTACATTTTATCCATGGGCAATGTGACATGCATGGCATAAGCTATCTTTCTGGCCTACCATCTCCTTTAAAAGCATAGCAATTGCAATGTAATCGTAGGCTAGAGTTTTGATAGCTGATCCTCAAACGATCCTCTCATGTCAACCCATCGTAGACACAGGCCGCCTTGTGATGACAGTGCAGTGATTCTACTGAGAGCAGATCTGGGGGGAAATGCACTGTATGTTTTCCCATCATGGCCATGGCTGCTCTCACACGCCCAGAGCATCGGCTTTAATTAAATTGCTCCCTCAGGCATATTGCAGTCAGGAATCTAGTTTCAGGGGTGAGTACACCATGGAGACCGCTAGAGAGCCAGACCATGTTTGACTGCTTGACTGGGCTATGTATACGGTGCTCAGCTGTCTTCTTTCACTTCTGCTGGGATTCTGAAACAGCCTTTGAGTCTGATCTGTATGTAAATGATTATGATGTTTAATACAATTAAAAGAAAAAAAGAATTAGGAATTGTGATTGTCAGTGCCAGTAAAGGGTAAGCTCATAGCTATAGACCTCCTACTTTTTGCCTATTACGTAATTAAACGTTCCCTCCGACAGCTCTGCACATTTTGTTATCATTTGTCCGCTTGAGAATTTTGTGGCCATATCATCTGTAATTGTGTGGTCCTGTAAATATTTTAGATCAATTCAGCTATTTGGTTTTCATGGCTCTCTGTTCAGTCTTTGGCATGAAAAACAAACACAGTGGCCCGGACTAAGCCACAAACAATTCCAGCCAATCACCACAATATGCCTCTGGAGCAAGAATGGGATGGGTATAAATTGATGGGCTTAGTTTTGAGCTTATATATCAACAACCTTTCATGAAAATGACTTGCAGACAAAATCTTTGCACTCACAGGATTCTCAGTCCAACTCACCCTGGACAACAAGTTCAAAGCCTTTTTAACAAGCAGCATAGTCAATTTAGGATGTATTACAACTTCCACATCTCAACTTGCACGTCACAAATTATTCATTAGAGAATCCTTAGGAAAAATCCCATTTCCCAGGATTGGAATCAAATCGGCCTAAATATTTAGTGTGAAGATAAATATTTCATCTTATATACTGCCTTGGTGTCCCGTTCACTGTGCGGTCTTCAGTGCATCTGATGGGTGAGCTCCTCCCAACATGGCAGATCCATCCTGCTGTGGTACACGCCACCCAAGCAGGTGTCTGACAGTGTGAAATAAGTGTCTCCTCCTGTCAGAGCTCGGCTCCC
Organism: Alosa alosa; assembly: GCF_017589495.1. NCBI lineage: Eukaryota > Metazoa > Chordata > Actinopteri > Clupeiformes > Clupeidae > Alosa > Alosa alosa. The sequence continues at coordinate 11,318,827 of NC_063189.1, forward strand.
CCACAGCCCTCTGTGCAGACAGCCAGGGTGTTGTGTAACTCCACAACGCCGTTTACCCCCCATGCTCAGGACAAGGACAGCAACTCCTTGCCAGGCCCTTGCAGATAGAAGAATGACAGTGTGTACGCAGCACAGAAGTGGCTTCATAAGTCAGTGAATTACAGCTCTATATTCAGACTGATTCAGGGCAACCTTCCATCCCAACAAAGAGATATAAATAGTCTTTATCAATTTATGGACTGGCTTATTCGTAAAATTTGATTTGTAAAGGAGGGTTAAACCTCCTTTGAAAGGGCTGATGGCAAGTGCATCTCAGCGTGCATTTGAAGCACAGTCTTTGGCTGGCCGCCGTCCAGCTCTCTGATGGTCCGGTTAAAAGTACATCAAGAACGTTTTGGTCTCTTACCTCTGAAAGGGAAATTGACCGAGCAAAGGAGGCCGTTTCAAGATAAGGACATTCAACAGCGCTCATTTGATACCGCTAAAATCAAAGAGGGAAGCTGATAAACCAAAATCAAACAGATATTGTCACAGATGAGTCACCAGCTCTTTCTGAAGAAATCATTTAAAGTAGCTGGACACTGTTTCTGTTTGGGGAAAGCATTTGGGATAACAAAATGTGCACTCTGTCAACAGTGTGGGAGTACTTGATTGTTTGACTCTGAGTAATTAAATTTATGTAAATGTAATTACAGCCTCTGTCAGTCAATTTGACCACCTTTGCTGATGATTCCAGATAATTTATGGAGTCTTCTTCGACCCTTGTAAATTCTAAATCTCGTTTTCCTCTTATTGACCTTCTGTCAAACACTCTGAAGGCTTTACCACAGGACTACCATTTTTCATATGAGACTCAACAGTTAAGCTATAAAAATGCAGGTATAGGGATTTTAAACACGCATTTATGTGTCACATTTAGGATGCTAATACAGGGCAGCTCATGCAAATATTTGATTTCGGTAGGCGTTGTGTTGTGTGAGTGTGAAACTGACTTATTTTTTAAGTATATTTTTTTGGGCTTTTTTTGCCTGGACAGTGAAGAATGACAGGAAGTAAGTGGGAGAGAAAGATGGGGTGGGAATCGGGAAATGACCGCAGGTCGGATTTGAACCTTGGTCCCCGTGGACACTCGGACCCATACATGGTACAGACGCTGTAGCCTGCTGCGCCACAGCACTCCCCGAAACTGACTTATAAGTACCAAGAGTGAGCTGTGATCTAACTCACACCCTCTCAGTAAGAAGCTGCACACTGAGACAATATTAACTTCCCAGCATTACTGATTGCTCATTAGTGCACAGTTTTGTATGCTTTATGAGGGTATGGATTATAGCCACTGTCTTTGCCATTCTATTTGACATTATCCACATACAGTAGGCAGTTTTATTCAGGCCATTATTACAAAGGGCCAGCAGTGTCTACACAGCCTCCTGACCCCGTAAAATTACACACGTCCAGTAATTACCTTTGGCTAGACGATGTGCACCCTCGGAGACATTCAGAGGATGAAAGAAAAGGAGGACTCTGGTTCCCTGCAAAATGAAACCCTTTTACCAACAATCGGTCTTCTCCTTTTGACACTCACATACAGTAAAATGTCTCTAGTTTTAAATGTGACTCTTTTGTGATGATAGCAGCAAAAAGATGAGCTTTAGATCTTACAATAAGTGTGTATGTCCAAAATGTTTGTTTTATATTTGAAACATATCCCGTCAGCCAACTGGTTACTATGGCCTTGTGTTACCCAGGATCATGCAAATATGTTTGGATCATCCCTTATGGTACAGTCCAAACCTGATTAATGACATTAAAATCTTGGTACCACTTTACGGTAAGGGTACATGAATTATCATGAATTCATGCATGAATTAATTCATGATTTATGCATTACTTCATTCCTTTATATCTTATGAATCATCAGGAACTTTATTTCTGCATTGTTGCACTGTTGACTTACTCATTTGCACTATCACCATGACCACTATCACCATTGCACTACCACCATGACACTCATTCACACAGAGCACCTTAGAGCACCTTACCATACCTTACTATGCACAGAGAATCACAGGCTCAGTCCCTGCCTCAGTCATTGCAAGCGCCTCTGATTTATTAATCACCACTATGTGGATACTGTTTTTAGAATTGATTTAGATTAAGTGTAATTTGTAATTTTGTTATTTGTATTTTAGTATATTTTTATATATTGTATAAGTGTTAGTATAATTTGTATTTTAGTATATTTAGCATATTCTTTATCTTCTACTGTCCTTACTGCTTAGTTGTGTTTTTATATTATATACTTTAATTACTCTTTCTGCTGTTAAAGAATGTGTTTGTGTTGTATGTATGCTGCTGAGACCTTGAATTTCCCCTGGGGATCAATACAGTATCTATCTATCCTATCCAGGAACTGACGTGAGTTCCTAGTCTCTCATTCATGACCTCATGCATGAACAACACATCAACTAAAGCATTACGTACAATGGGTACATCATTATGATTTATGATTTCTTAAGCATGATCATCATTACATGAATTTAAGGTTAATTGCTATGAGTTCATCATGTCTGTGGCCCCTCAACTATAGTGGTGAATAGTGACATGTGTTTAAAGAACGGCAAAGTTGTGTTCAAATCAGAATTTGAGCAGTGATGACCACATTTTTGGCAGAAATAGAAATAATCATGATCATGCTTAATAAATCATAATTCATAATGATGTGCCCACCGTACCTAATGCTTTAGGTGATGTGCTGTTCATGTATGAGGTCACGAATGACAGAGTGACAGAATGACAAAGGCGACCAAAATTGTGAGTGATGCAAGTCACCCCGCTCACAATCTGTTTGATCTACTGCCCTCTGGGAAGAGGTACAGAAGCCCGCACTAACAGTTCATACACCAAGCTGTAAGGATGCTGAACTCTCTCCCTCCTCTCCCCCCTCCACCCTCAGCTACATAACATCCTGGACATTGGACCCACAATGGCCGCCTGCACTACTCCACCTGCACACTTGAACACTTGCACACTTGTACACTTTACAACTTGGTGTTGTTGTCCTGAAAACACAACACTTCTGCTGCTCTTACATAACTTGCACCACTATGCCACTTTCTTTATTACTTAGGTCAAACAGTATTTTATAGTATTTTACAGTATTTGCACTAGTATTTTATTGACTGTCTATGCACAATTTCAACAAAATTTTGCTGCTCTTATTTTTTCATTATTATTATATGTGCCCTCTTATTTACTTATTTACTTACTTTTTGTTTACTTGAATGTTATGTTTGTCTGTGGACTTAAAATTGGTCAAATATGTCTTGTCTTCACCGTATAGTAAAACGAATTTCGATCTCTTTGTATGTCTGGAACATGTGAAGAAATTGACAATAAAGCTGACTTTGACTTTGACTTTGACTATTAACTCATGTCAATTCCTGATAATTCATGAGATATTAAGGAATGAAGTAATACAGAAATCATGAATTCATTCATGCATGAATTTATGATAATTCATGTACCCTTACCGTAAAGTGTTACCGTGTCTGGTAGAAATGGTCGATGCAACACACAAATTATAACCTTGAGTTTGCTTGAGCATAAATACACAATTCTGCTGTTTGATTATGTATGGCTTTGCAGAATGATGAAATGTGAGATGCACCTGTCTTGTTTGTGTGCATACTGAGTAAGCGATGCACTACTAGGAGCACTGACACTATTACAGAAAGAGATGTCAGATGGAGTACTGGCAGAAAAAAACAATTTATTATCATTTATTCATTGTGAACATTAGGCTGACAGAGAGTACAAAAATGCAAGTGGTACAATTACTGAGGGCACAAAACACACAAAAGTGTAACAGACAAAAAAAAAAGTAAAATGACAGACAAAAACACATCAGCTTCAGCAGAAGCAGCAGACAATTTTCTGACAATACATACTGAACACAATACAATAACCTCAATGACATCAAATGATGCAAACATAACACAGATTCTTTCAAAAGATATGTCTGAGATAGGGAAAAAGAAACATGGCAAAACATTGGCAACATATTTTAACACTTCGTTGTGCTTCAGAGTCGCGTGGGTCCACAAGGAGAACAGATGCTCCGCAACTTTGTCCTCTGACAATTTTGGACACATCCTCTCTTTCTTACTGGCCCAGACATGCACTGCTCTGTTTATCTGTTTATGTTTACTACAGCTCAGTCCAAAGGCCTAGGTGGTACTTAAGTACATATGGTAGAGCCATCTGTTTTGTTTAGGGCAGAGGGACACTAGAACCTTCTAGCTAAACTGTGTCTCTCATAATGAAGGGAGCCAACAAAATAAAACCACATGCGTCCACACCGACTCAAACAGTCAGTTCTACGCAGTGGCGGAAACACAAGAGAGTGGCAAATCGACATTCTGTAAGACTTAAAATTATGGACGACGCTTCACAGGAAAAAAACATAGTTGAAATCCAGAGAATGAAAGACTGAAGGGTTATGTTTGTTTGAAAGGGAAGATATGTCCAAGGTAAGGCAAACTGAACATTTAACAAAGCCCATTTCCCTTGGCTGTCCAATGGTTCATTTGCACTTAAATGAGAAGTGAGTGGAAAATCGCCACAAAGCCATCGATCACATAGAGTCTCTCTCAAATACAACCTGGACAAAAAAAAAATGGATGGAACCATGAACTCAAATAAAAAAAGAAAATACTATAGAGGCTTCATTATCAAACATCGGACACATGCAATCGAGAACATACAGAAAATCTATTCAATTTAGTGCAGCTTTCTTTATTCCTCAGCCTTCAGTACGCCTTTGTTTCCGGGCCTTTTTCTTCGGATGCGCTTCATTAGAGCCTTAATTTAACATTGAACATTCCCCATTTGTCCGCACTAAGCTAATTGCAATGCAGGCCTTTCAACCTCCTACACCATACAGGCATTTATTTAGAGCAGGGGATTGTCCTAAACAGAATAGCTGATGTGGAGGTGGAGGTGGGTGTGTCTGTGGCGAGACACTCTGCCTGGAGGTAAACACTGTGAGTCTGATTGCAGAGGAGAGGGGTAATGCTGGGTGAGGATGAAGCAGATGTTCAAATATTTCTGTGAGGTTCTACAAAAGAGTGCGCCAATCACGCACAGCCTTAAATGATGCCCAACACACTGAAATAACGTGTGTCACAAATAAACCAAAAGACAAAATTGCTTAAGATCTGCGGAATTGGGATGATAAAAGGTACACAGTGTTTTTCAGTGTGCTCATGCTAGTTTTCCCCCCTTATTTTAGGCATGTTTTTAAAGTTGGAAAAGCAAATAAGGACAACACACACTTCACCTTTTAAAGAATCAAAACAAAGATGACTGGTTTTCAACAGTAAGGCAAACATGAAATCGCTATCACCATTTCAGTCTACAGTAAACAAAGTCTTCTACACATTGACCATCTGTGTGATGGGAGCAGTATACGTTTATCCTCAGGGATATTGATGAAATAATTAAATGCACAACTCGTGAAAATGTCAGTTTCATAGTAGACATAAAAATGAAAGAAATCATCACCAATATCATATTTAGGACACCCAGGGGATAAGAATGCGAAGACCTAAAAGTCCATTAAAAATACAGTTCACATCTTAGTACAGCTTGCTTATCAAACTCAATCAAATAATTTACTGAGAAATTCAGTAATCCTGTTGCTTACATTAAAGCCAAAGGTAAAAGGTCTATAAGAGACTTCAGATCTTTTCGTACTGACATGAACACAATGTGCCATTCTCCCCATTAAACAGGCATGGGAAATAATGATATATATACTGGGAATAGTATAACCTTGAAAGAATTACATATTGTTTTATTCTTGTGAATGCCAGAATAGTTAAGAAGTGGTTGTTAACTGAAGACTGATTAATAAATATTCTAGCACAAACAAATAAAGAGAAAAAGGACACTTATGAATGAAATAAAAGTGCTTGAGTCTAAGCCTTGCACCCTTCGAAGAGGAATAAAATGCACTTGAGTCTGGTAAGGAAAAAAATCGTAACTGTCACCTCTGAATTAGAAGTCAGTCATCCATGTCTGGGCATGGTAAGAAAACTGCATTTCTATCAAGCAAAAAAAGGACAGAAACAAAGAAAGAGGGAAAAGACATGCGAAGACAGAAATGTTAAATTCATTCATAGCCTATTTCTCTTCTCTTGGCTGGTGGCCCAACCAACAATGCTACAAATATGTGTGTGTGTGATAAAAGGCATACCACTGACAGTATCTGTGAGGAAAAGTGTAGGTTAGTAGTGGCAGGCCATTTTGACATGTCGCTCAGGAGCTGTCCTGATGGAAGCTTCCAGAGCCGCCGGGTGACCACGTCCCAGTTGAGGGTGGACATAGCGGTGGGATCGACCCAGTGCAGAACGAAGCAGTGCCTCCATGCTTTTTTCCCCTTTAGCGTCTCCATCCATGCACTTAGCCATCTGATTTCTCTCATTAGCTACACCGCCTGGCTGAAGAACTGTGCCAATTAGCAGAGACAGATGGTTTTTTCGCACAGAATTCCTGCAGTGTGTGCGCTTTCTGAACCTGTGATCTCCCGTCTCCGCAAAAGAACATCCTGGAACAACGCAGGGTCGATGCCGCTGCTTCACAGCAGGTTCCCCATGCGCAAGCCCCTAAACCCGCTCGCTCCCATGGCCGCAACACGTCATCGAGCAAACCAGGGGGCGCCGTTGCACTCAGCCTCCCCTTTGACGCGCCACTCTCCTTGCTGTCTTCATGAAATGGCTGCCTTCCCGGCCCAGGGGCCCTGGCTCAGCTTGGGCTGGGATGGCTGGGATGGGGGAGGGGGCGGGGGCTGCTGCACACCTGCTCACAGCGCAGAGAAGTGGAGGGGTGGTGGAGCAGGCGGTAGCCGTGGTGGTGGTGTGGTGGGGTATTCATTTTATTGCAATCAGAGAGAACCAAGTGAGCTGCCAAACAATGTCACAATCACAGACTGGTCAAAAACCTATTTGCACAGTCCACACAACAAGACTTCTGTCTGTATATATATATATATATATATATATATATAAATATGAGAGAGAGAGAGAGAGAGTGAGAGGGATCAGAGAGAGGGATGGAGCGTGCCTTGCACTAACAGATAAGAAAATGGTTCACGGAGCAAAACATGTCTGTTGTCACAAATTCGTTTTTTTTTTTTAGATCCCCCGTAAAAGGTGTACTTTCATTGTTACCGGGTCAGGAGCTTTGGACAGGCTGAATAACAATAATGTTTTTTTGGGGGAATATTTTGAAGAGTTTGTCCTCGATTATAAATAGCTGGAAATGACTGTTCATGTACATCCAGTGGGTTAATGGCTCCATATAAATAAATAAAATTGGAACTGAATAAGGTATGGGTTGAAAAAAGCCCACCAAAGCTGCCCTTTAGCGTTCTTCTCCTGTATCCAGACTTCTAATGAACCTCTCTTTTTCTTCTTCTGTGAATGCAGAGCATATGCATCAGACAGGTGGACAGCTGCTGGACGAGAGAGAGGAGAGAGAGAAGAGAGGAGAGAGGAGGGTAGAGGAGAGGAGAGAGAGGAGGAGAGAGAGAAGAGAGGAGTAGGGAGAAGAGGAGAGGAGAAAATGAGATGCGGAGCGTGTGCAGATGAGTCGGGCCGCCCAGCAGGGAAGCCCCGGCTGCTCTGCATCATCTGCTGGCTGTACCACGCCTCTGCTCCGAGATCTGCAGAAATGATTAATCATGGCGCGTGTCTGCGAGGACCTTCTGGACTGCTCCTTTGAGCATCACCCTTGGGTCCAGACTGCAGCCGTGGGTGGGGCAGGGAGTAAGCCTGATGTGTCCCACCCTGCCCCAGGTATTTGCTGATTGGTTTAAGCATGTGTCAAGGGGAGATGTGACAACCCAGCAAAAACTGAGAATGCAATGCAATAAGGAGAAGCAATAGTTTTTAAATTCCTGGATAATTTATGTGCAGATTAAAGCAGATTAAATACATTTAAAGGCACAAATGGCCCAAAATGAAAAGGGATTTCCAGTCTTTTGCCAATTGAACATTTAGTTAATTTGTCTTTTTTTAATTCTCAACCACATAATTAGCCTAATGAGTGAGAATGAGTTCGGAGGGAGCTTGAGCTAGAACTATGGAACTATGAAGCTTAGAACAATCACATGAAACACTAGCCTGGTCAGCGCATTTAGTGGACATTTAGCATACTCCTTGATAGCCAAAAGCCAAGAAAAGCCGAGGACAGAAGAGAGGAAAAACAAGGAAGGAGACTAGAGAGCAAAAGGGAAGGACTGAGGACTTGTGCACACAGACACAAAGGCGTGGCTCAGAGAGATGGCTGATGATAGTCCGGACTGGAGGGGTGGGGAGGTGAACTGCACTGCACGGCACTCAGTCTGCAGTGGCTGCCATGTCATCCAGGCACATGCACATTTGGATAGAGGAGCCCACACCACACCACACTGCGGCACGGCTCAGCTCAGCATGGCACACCAGGGTCGCGCCAGTGATACTGGTCTTCCGCTCGCGCTAATGGATGCTGTGACATGCTGTTTGTACCACTTGACCCCATGCTGTTAATGCTATTAATGTCAAAGAGATGGCACTTGGATGAGAGGGCTCTAATGCATTGTGACATGTTGCTGTGAAGTGTGTGTGATGATTAATGTAGAGGAGGGTGTGGTGGTGGTGGTGGTGGTGGTGGTGGGGGGTCATGGTAGCATCAAGCCAATATTGTTCTGGAACCAAATAAATCAAATCGCTATATTTTTAATCATTGTGGGCATTTTGAAGGGACGGAAAGGCAAGTCTTGAAGGTTGCTCACGTGGCACTGGATTGCAGATGTGGGTTGTTGAATGATACATTTCAGATTAAGATTTCAAACAGATTCTGTTTGAAATCTTTCCTAAGTCTTCCTAAGTCTTGCTTGCCAAAAGACTGAATGAGTTTTACTGTATCTCTGTGTGTGTGTGTGTGTGTGTGGCTATCTGTCTGTCTATGTGTGTGTATGTGTGCGTGTATGATAGTGTGAGTGTGCACACATGCATGTGTGTGTTTGAACATGTATAGAGCTTTTGGTCAAGGGAAGGATGAAGGATTTCATCCACACACAAAGAATATTAAACTTTGATCCGTGTGATGCCTTGATCACTGCAGGAAAAAAGCCTTTGTGAGAAACAGTCTGTTCAGCTAAAAAACACTGACAGCAGCCCAGAATAATTCATATTTCTACGAATTGGTAGTGCATCACATGGAGATTCAAAAATTCAGCTTTTTCTTGTGAAAAAGAAAGACAGAGAGAGGGAAATAAAGAAAGAGAGAGAGAAAAAAAATCTATGATTTATGATTGCACTTCCTCGTCATCTTGTGAATGTCAAGCAGCAGTTCTTTCAGCTCGATGGCCTTTGCTTGAATGACCTTCCCGTGGCTGCTCTGGTGCAGAAATCGACAGCTGGACAGTGTACGAATACAAACATTCACAAGGTTACCACCTCACTTTTGCACACCACATGGTGTCAGCGGGCATTATTTGTTCGACTGAGTGCATCAGTCCAAACAATGGTGCTTGATTGTCTATTGGAGAGAGAGAGACCAATACACTGCTTCCAACCGCAAACAGTACAATCGGTTCCTGACCTTGAAAAGGGACTGGATCCTCACACGCTCTTCACAGCAGAGGGGGCTTGGAGAGTCTCACACACAGGACGTCCTGCACTTACGTGTCAATGTCTCCTTTCTCTAAGGTGCATGCAGACAGGAGAGTGCCGTCCCTCACAGCTCAGAGAGCTCTGTGCCAAGTCACAAGGTGGTGGTGGTTTTGGTGTGTGTGTATGTATGTGTGAGTGTGTGTGTGTGTGTGTGTGTGTGTGTGTGTGTGTGTGTGTGTGTGATGGGGGTGTGTCACGAGAGCTGCCACTCTGGGTTGAAGAACTTGATAGTGTGCATCTTGGCCCACTTGGCGAAGACGGCCTTCTCGGTGATGAAGCGGTGACCGCCGTACGGCGCGCTCTCATGAAGCAGGTACTCGGCGCACTCGTCCCGGCTCCCGGCCTCGTAGTAGTGGTACGGAACCTTCCGGTAGCCCTCCATCCTTAACCAGGGGAGAGAGGAGAAGAAAGGGAAGAAGGATACTGTTAGGGCAGACGCACGACGGCATGCTGAATAAATCATTTCATTGTTTAATTTAATTGAGACTTTTATCATTTCTACTAAACCAGGACGCATTTGCTTCAAAGTCGGGCTGCTTCTATCTGTCTTTCCTTTCTTTCTTTGAGTTAAGACCATAAAGACCAATCTTCCCTAGTTCAGAATGCTCTTCTGTGGAACGCGGGTGACTTTAAGAGCTGATTTGCTTTTTTTCCTTATTATTCATGGCTGCAGGAGCCGTGTCACTGTTGCCCTGCAACAAATGAATTCAATTTCACTCTCCCCACCACACCTGTTGAATTTCAATTATGAGAGGGCTAGTGGGGTCAATTGCTGCCTTGGCTCGGCACATTATGTTAAGACAGATACCTTCCTGACACATCGCCTTGCATCAAAATTACTTTATTGTTAGTGTGCTTCCCTCTGTATCCTGGCTAAAAGAAAAGCAGCGACCAAACATATCTCAGTGGCGGAAATGAAACCGCGTGCTGTTTCTTCAAAGAGAAGCTTAGGAAATGTGTGCTTGATATACCGAACATAGATTTCAGGGTATAATTCTTCAGCTCTGAATGCATCATACATATTTATATCAGCCTTGAGTGGATAATGTGATTATGCTCAAATATTTTACAACTCATGAAAATTAGCCCCGTGACAAATGGAGGAGGCTGAATTTTGGGTAACTGATATTATTATGCAGAAATAAAAATTCACCCCTCCGCTCCCAACCAAGCCATTGTGTTCACTGTGCTCCTGCTCTGGGATCGGGAACGCATACTGATCTTGCATGCAGGAATATAGGAGAGAGAAAAAATCCTGAGCTCTGTGGACTGTAAAGAAACTGGACGCCGTGCGAACCACTGGCTGTGGAGCAGTGAGGGGGTCTGCGAGGTGGAGAGTGAGCAGGCGAGGGGGAGAGGCTCTGGAGCCACAAGGCAAGAGCCGACCCCATTAAAGCTGAAGGTGAGGCAGAGCTACCATGGCAATTTGATGCATCCAAAGTACTTCCCTGCCCCCTTCCCGGCACACCAGTATATATTTACATTCAGACAACCTCCAGCAAGGCGCGTGCAGGGCTGTAATTATGGTTCATTAACGGGAAGAGGGGGATAGGTCATTCTGACAGCGAAACAGAGCCAAGACACAGGATTAAATTATGCTCCTTGTCTGAGCCCTGGAGAAATCTTTTATCTTTCTGCCGAGGCGAATTTGGCAGAAAGGGTGAACCCCTGACATCACTTTCCCCGTCAACACAAAAAAAACGACGGCATAAATCTGTAAATATGGATTCTCCAGCTAACAAGGGAGTCAAGGTTTTCATCTGTGGTAAATCCATAGTAAATTAATTACATTAAACAAGATGCTGTAATATCCAGAACAGCCTACAGTGCAGGGAAACTTGTGACAGCCGAGGATGATAAACCTGATGGCAGGGTTTACTTTGGGATTTCTGATGTGGGCGGCCTCTGTGCTGTCAGGGTTCACATGGGTGCAAATGAGTGTGCGCATCACCATGCAAGATATTTCCACTCACAAAAGCCAACATTTGAATGAAGCAATCACAAAAATGGACTTATTTTAAAATGTAATTTTCACAATTGTATAGATGTTTAAAAGTAGGCAGACTGTGGCCTTGATGGAACATAACAAGGTCTGATCTGTGGTGACAACTCTCTGCTCTGAATGTGGGATTGTCTATATGCAAAAGCAAACTACTTCCTTTAAAGTGATTGAATTCAAAGCAAATTTCTTTCGGATAGCTGCATGTCTTTGGTATGTGTTTTGGTATGTAATGCCTTTGGAGTAAAGCAAAGAAAGTTTGAAAAGAGACCATTTGATTTTTATTTTACAAAGATATTCTAAAATGGTACTCCTAAAAGATGATAAATTATTGGATTATAGTGATGTTTCGCCTTAATTAGCATTACAGATGTATTCGATGTTGTATTCAGTCATTCAGCGTATTTAAATGAAATTTAGAAAATGAGTCACTTTACAGTTTGGTATCATTGCATACACCAAATGATGGTGGACCAGAGAAACTAAAATGAAAGGAAAGAGTTGCCTGAGGAGATCAGAAAAAAACATAGACAAGCATGTTAAAGGTAAAGGCTATGAGAACCTCTCCAAGCAGCTTGATGCTCCGGTGGCTACAGTTGCACATTGTATTAACAAGTTTAAGGTGCATGGGACTGTGGCCAACCTTGCTGGATGTGGCTGCAAGTGGAAAATTGACCCAGACTGAGCAGAAGGAATGTGTAAATTGGAACACAAAGAGCCAAATAAAACTTTCAAGGTGAACTCCAAGGTCAAAGCATATCAGTGTATGATCACAGCATCGGTCACACCGTAGGCCATGAAACTAAACTGGAACTTTTCTGCCCCATGCATCAGCGGCATGTCTGGAGGAGGAAGACAGAAGCAGACAGTGAAAAGAACACTCTGCCTACATTAAAGCATGGTCGCTGCTTAGCTTCCTCTGGCACTGGACAACTGCAGCGTGTGGAGGGCAAGATGGATTCAATCACATGTCAGGAAATCCAAAGAGGAAGCTGAAGCTTGGACATCCCTGGACCTTCCGACGAGATAATGATCCCAAGCATACCTAAGTCCATCAAGGCTTGGTTACGGAAGAAGCCTTGGAAGTTTTTTAGAGTGTCCATCAGTCACATGACTTAAACCCCATAGGAAATCACCTTGGTGGGATTTGAAGAAGGTGGTAACACAGCGCACACACAGCAAAGAATTTTAGTGAAGTGGAGGCCATTGCCAATGAGGAATGGGCTGAGATTCCTCAGGAACGCTGCCAGAAGCTGGTGTCTGGCTTTGCATCACGTTTGCAGCAGGTCATAACAGGAAATGGGTGCTTTACTAAGCACTAAAAACGCTTGTCATGAAGATGTTGAATAATTCAGAGACTGTAGTAGTCATTAAAAATGGCATTTTGTGTTGATCATGGAGAAAACACTTGTAAATATTAGGTGTGTTGAGCTATTTAAATTACTCTTGTTTGGGAGGATTGAATAATTTTGATTGCAACTTCTGGAGAAAGCCATTGACAGTATAAAGGCCCTGTGAAAACTCTGATACATTTTACATGCTCTACAGCTACATAGCAGTTGCTACAAATAATCTAGCTTTATTAGATCTAATAAATGGATGATGGAGAGTGTCATATAATGTGGGTTAGAAATGTTACACGTGTGTAATGTCAAATATTGACAAGATATCATAAAAGGGGGAGATGTCAAAATGTGATATGGTTGGCTTTGTGTTCATAATATTGATGCATCACCACGTGTGTAGAGTGAAGTCAGTCATGTGTGTGCGAGTGCGGGAATGTACCCAGACAGTTGAAGTCAGTCAAGTACAGTTCCAGTGTGTTGTTTACCAGAGAGTGGACATTCCTTTATTATTTATATTAAGAAGGATTTAATACAGAGAGCACATATGTTTTGGTTTGTTTCTCAACTATTAAAAAACAGTGTTTTAATTTGTTTTGCGTTTACAACAATTACAACATTACAGAAGATGGCGAGGATGAGCATCCTGTGATGAAACTGAAACATGTATACCTGTTTCATGTAAACAAGTTCTTTCTTTCTTTCTTTCTATCTATCTATCTATCTATCTATCTATCTATCTATCTATCTATCTATCTATCTATCTATCTATCTATCTATCTATCTATCTATCTATCTATCTATCTATCTATCTATCAGGAGTCCCTGCCCACCCCAAGTCAATTCATTCCCTGTCTAATGGAGATGGCACTTGGGCCTGTCTGTGAAATAAGAACAGTCTGGAAGATCACATGATCAGTGATTGAGAAGAGGCAGATGGAGCTGCTGGTCTTACTTGCAGTATGTGTCGTTGATCATGCCGTACACCCGGATCTCTTTGCACATGTCCATGGCCAGGATGAGGGTGAACCAGCCAGTGCTGAGGTAGGATCCCGACTGTATGCTGTCAACAAACACACAAACACACACACACACAGAGGTCAAAAGATCTAATCATACAAAAAACACAATGGAGTTTCAAGTCAATTATTCACACACAGTGAAATAATGCTAGCGTGTACAAAAAGCAAGCAGTCGAGCAGTCTGGAATACTGGACCGCTGCATGCCATTTATCTTTGAGAGCCACACGTTAACTCATGTATGACTCCATAACTCTCTGTAGCCACACCTTTAGCTCCTGAGGTCTGTAAATCTCACGAGCCTCTCAGGGTTCACCGTACTCTGAATGAAAAATGCTGGGCAGAAGCGAATACTGTGGCTGGCTCCAAAATACAAAAGGACCAACCTTTCAATGACTGACAGCTCCTCATAGGGGCCTCTCTCTTTCACACTCTCCTTCTCTCTCTCTCTCTCTGTCTCTCTTCTCTTTCACACTCTCCTTCTCTCTCTCTCACACAGACATCCGTGCGGAGCGCTGGTGATTGAGAGTGACACGGCTGAAGCGCTCACTCGCCTCAGTGGCGGGAAATGAGGGGTGGAGGAGAAACGAGCTCTGACAGTCAGAAGAGGCTGAGAGGTAAATAATCGAGCGCCGACGCAGGCCCCGGCACCTGAGGCGTGACGCGTCGTACAGCGCCGTTCTGCATGACGAGTCTCGCTCCGACTGTGGCAACGTGCGGCGTATCCCTGCTTGATTCACCGCTGCCTCGCACATCTAAACGACACGCCAACCTTGAGGGACACAGCTGCATGAGCACAATGAAAGAAAATGCAAGAGAGCGAGAGAGAGGATGTGAGAAAGAGAGAGAGTATCTGAGAAAGAGAGAGAGACAGAGAAAGAGGATTTGAGAAAGAGAGAGAGAGACAGAGAAAGAGGATTTGAAAAAGACAGAGAGAGAGTGTGTGTGTGAAAGAGAGACGAATGTCTGTCATCTGAACAGATGAGGAGAGTGGACAGAGAGAGTTTCAATAAGCCTTCTTTGCGCACCCCATGGAAAAACCTATTTGAGGCCAGCTTTGTACAGGGCACACTCTTCATCAGGGGAGCAGACTCTCTGAAGTACAGCCATTAATTCCACACACCCCCACCCACCCCCCACACACCACACCAGCTCCCTGACTCCCTTCACCTCCCCGCACCCCCCACACCACCTCTGCTCTCCTGTGAGCCGCACCCCCACCTTTACTCCACCTCTCTGAAATTGCTTTCCAGCTGATATGCTACAGAGGTGGCATCACGTGGCTGTGTGTGAGTGAGTGTGTGTGTGTGTGAGTGTGTGTGTGTGTGTGTGTGAGAGAGAAAGGGAATATTGGGGGGCTAGAGGCACATGATTTGCACAATGCCGTCTTAATGCCATTCCTCTGGAGGCACGGACAGTTTAAAAGCAATGCATATATTTGGAGCCAAGACAGACAGACAGACAGACAGACAGACAGACAGACAGACACACACACACACACACACACACACACACAAACACAAAACAATTACAACCACTCACCTTAGCCCACATCTCTTCCTATTCCATACTCACAAAACAGTTGGCGGGAGAATCCTGCACTAAAGCCCATTCCATAACTATTTCTCTGGTCTCTTCGTGAGAATCCAAACATGAGCCCAGCGATATGATCAGTAGAAGCCCAAGATCCCTGTGGGCCGTTAAAGTGCTTATTGTTTCTTCTTCGGCACTATTAATAGCATGAGAGGCTTTTATTCACCAGTGGCCTCTGGTGAAAAGCAGTGCATTACCAGCTTCATTATATTCAGGTCTTCAGCATGCTCCACATAATCTTCATAGGAACCAGTGCACAGGTCTGACCAGCTAATGGCCCCTTTGGCTCCCAGAAGGGACGCACCAGTAAAAAGGAAAAGCGCCAGGGGAGAAAGAATTGTTTTTATAATTTGTTTGTTGTGTTTGACTTAAGTCTTTTCAGCAATGGGGCAGCCGTGGCCTACTGTTAACGCTTCGGACTTGTAACCGGAGGGTTGCCGTTTCGAACCCCGACCAGTAGGTCATGGTTGCAGTGCCCTTGAGCAAGGCACCTAATCCCTCACTGCTCCCCGAGTCCATTGGGATAAATGCAGAGACCAAATTTCCCTCACGGGATCAAAAGAGTATATATACTTATACTTATACTATAATTTTCTGGCTGTTTGTTTGTTTGTTTGTGTTCTTCTTTCTTTCTTTGGTAATATTCACATTTCTATAGACCACTGTAAAGAACAATAACAAACCAGCCAAAATGTGACTTCGCTGTAAAAGTGGGCAGTCACCGGGACAGCACCATTTTAATAGTCACCGGAACAGCACCATTTTAATAGTGACTGGAACAGCACCATTCTTCCAGCATAAACCGAGACCATATTGTCTGCAGACATCTCATTCTGTAATCTGTGCAAGCCCTGGAAATGCACACTCTCATAGACGCACACACATCTCCACTGAGACCACTAGCATTCTTGTCTGCCCTCTGCCACTGTGCTGCTGTTCTCTCCAGAGCTATTGGCTCTTCATTTCAGAGGAAATGTAGTTGGAGGCTCCCCAGATGGCCTCTCACCTCTCCCAGCACCCTGGCTCTGCAGACCGAGCACTGGCCTCATGTTCATCCTCATGTTGACGGGACAGAAACACACTGCAGTGTCTGACAACCCTCCAATCCCCCACCCTGCCTTCTACACACGGACACACACACGGACACACACACGGACACACACACACACACCGTCCGTGTCTGAAAGGTGAACCTGAACACAGCTTTCTTGCAGTCTTATTCTATCGGCACTTCCCCAGGCGCCTCACCGCCCCTAGCCGATAAAGCATGCTGTGTACTCCACATGTAAAACTCCGTGTCCCTCTACTCCAATGATTAGGCAAGACACAACACGGTGTGGGGGCACAGCCAGCAATCATCCCTCATTTCAGAGTCACAGACTGAAAAAAGGTAATTACTACGGCAAACACTGGTGATGCACTTCAAAAGCTGTTTCATTTAACCTGTAGACATTTAAAGATAAAGCAAGAATCGCAGGCTTTACCTTTAAAATGTTTAAATATCTACAGATTAAATGAAACAGCTTTTGAACTGCAGCACTAGTGCAACTTCTCAACTGCAAAACCATTGTTGAACTGAGAGCACAACATCCAATTAAATGACTTCACCGCTCCAGAAGCAAAACCTTGAATGACCTGAACAGTGTATGGCTCGAGTTTCAGCAGGTGAGTGCATTCTCCATTTACAATGGCAGAACACAGCTTTTTGAGCACGAACAGCCAGAGATACATGAGGAGACATTCACCGAGTTTAACGAAAATTGTTTTGTATCAGAATTATGGACCTCACCTTTTGTTTTCCAATATTATGGAATGCAATCACATATATTATTAAATATTATTATATTATATATACATCTGTTTAGAATGCACAATTCTATTAGGGAGGTGTGCAAATACAACAAGGATGAGGGAAGGGGGACCATCCCACTCAAGGACAAGTGAATGGAGAGCTGGGTTCCTGGGCAGGCTACCGCTCCCAGCACCGTCAGGCAGCGGGCTACATTTAGATAAACGGACCTCAGAGGAGGGGATAACGGCAGAGTTTAGGTTTAATTATCATTCTGTCATAGATTCAGAGGGTCAGTTGGATCAGAGAAGGGTTAGTGCATGATAATTCCCCTCTCTAAAGCATCAGGGTAAGCAAAGCAATTTGCCCCTCAGCAATCCACACGCAGATAAAATTAAATGCATGACACTTGGAATAATTTATCCGGTGACCCAATACTAAATATGTCTCAGATAAGACATAGACAATGGTATGCACTGGAGTGAAAACTACACTCTGGAAAAGGCTCAGGATGCTCTGTGTGCTTTGGATGATGTTCTTTGTGCAAAGATTTCTCAAATTCATAAGGGATTTAGTGTATAATTTCTTTTCACAATTTGCTAGTATATGCAATTCCAACTCAATATTGGTCTGTCTCATGTTGTGAATACTTCTCTTATTACAATGGATTGACGAAGGCCTCATTCCAAGTCAATATGAGATGTGGCTGAAGGCTTGATTATGCCGGATGTTACTATTTGCTTGATAATGGCTGTTCATTTGTAATAAAACCATAATTAGCCTCTCATTTTGAAATGAGTTTTCATTTTAAGTTTAAAAACATGACTAAAGGCATTACTGTGCTGTTGCTATACTGTGCATATTAACTACATCCTCTCACTCTTACTCACCATCAAAAGACCATTTCTCAAGCCTTGTACAGGTTTTGTGAGGCAATTTTACATCATTTATGTAATGGGAATTGTGGTTGTTAGTGCATTATTGCTCATTTGTCTGTATGCATTCCAGTAATTATTACCACCTCAGACATTTAAGTATTTATTTATTTATTTATTTTTTATATTTTTTGGGGGCTTCTTATGCCTTATGACAGTGGAGAGCGACAGGAAGCGAATGGGAGAGAGAGCGGGAGTGGGACCCGGAAAGGACCACGGGGCGGGAACCGAACCCGGGTCGCCGGCGCACGGAGCACAGCGCGGGCGCCCCAGCCAGCCGCGCCACAGCCGGGGCCAGACATTTAAGTATTTTTATGCTCACATTAAATGTATATCGCATATGTTTTGTATGTTTTATAGTTAATGTAGGTGAGTGAAGGGTTATGTGAGTCAGCACCATAATCAGGGGTTGAGATAGACCAGTGTTGTCCAGGGCTCAGCCACATCAGCCTAATTCTACTATGTCTGGTGCTGTGCCCCTTCACACACTTAGCAGGGGGTAGTCATTCTTGCGCATACTCGGCAATACGGCTTCTTGTTCTTAATGATTGTAAATGTATAATTGTAATTGAAATTGGGGCAGCCAGTGGTACGTAGTGGTTAAGGAGCTGGGCTAGCATGTAGTAGCTTGAAAAGTTGTGGGTTCAACTCCTGGCTTTCACTGTTGTGCCCTTGAGCAATGCACTTAACCCCAAAGTTGCTCTGGGGACAATGTAGTCCCTTGTAATAGAATTATGGCATATGACACATTCACATATGTATGTTGTCAGTTACTTTGGATGAAAAGTGTCTGCTAAATGAATAAATGCCAATGTAAACACCAGGCATTGACTTCAGCAGTAGTCTCCTTATACGCAAGACCTCCATGAAGATAATATGTTATAGGCCTATGATAGAAATACCCCCCACCCCCAGCCTTACCACATAACAAATCCCAATGTAACCCCCCTGACCACTATAATGGTTGGTTAATATTGCATGACAGGGGCCAGGATCTGCTCATGTTTGTAAACAGTTTTCACTTGACAGCACTAATTGCCACTGTGTAATCTGGTATATGAAAGTCCTACTGCCTCAAAACACTGACATTCACCCTTAATTATCGTATTTTATTGCGGTACGGCATATGACAAGCACTGCATACCAGCATGTTAAGTCTAAAAACAGAAACCGTCATCACCTGCATCTGTATCGTTTGAGATCGACACTGGAGATTTGAACTATGGGAGTCTATACCGTGACCCACTACTCTCAAGGCACTTATTCTAAGGTGTGCAGAAAGCATACTGATCACATGGAAGGGACTAGAGACACAGAGTATAAGGAAGGACAGTGAAGACATTTTAAATGAAACTGGCTTGGCTGCATCAGGGGTCAGTTTTGTCCATCATTATTTCTACAGAGCTTATTCTGAGGCTATGCACAGCTTGTTACAAAGTCAAGCGGCTTTTCAAAAGGTTTTTTAAAAACCTTTGTTCAAAAGCAAACGGGAAATAAAGAAAATGTTTTTATAAGTAGGCCCATAATAGGCATGCCATGTTGTCATCATAATGTAAGTTAATTGACAGGGAAGCAGAAAAATGACAAATTGAATAATAATAATAATAATAATAAAAAAAATATTTTTTTTTTTAGCTCAACAACAAAAACAAGTACAAAAAACTCTTTCAGAATGCTGGAAGCAATGGATTGGGTAATAGTATGTAATATCATTTCAAAGGTTCGAACCCTCATTCAACAATATTAGAACAAGAATTCAATATGTTCACCTCCAGACAAAGCCCTGCTGGGATCACCGTAATTCAATATTTTCCTTTCTGAAGACAGGCCAATTTCCCCCTTCCATTCTCAGCATGACAACAGCCGCTGGATAGATTCCATTTTGCATTACTTTAAAAAGGAGAGAGGTGTCAAGTGATGCATTGTGCTGGGTGATATGGACCGTAGGTATAAAATGAGGATTTTGGTTTTGGAGCTTTGTATATAGTCTTGCAAAAAAATAAATGGAAAATCTCATGTGACTCAGAATATAATAGCAACTTAAAAGGGAAATTCAGGTTATCCAAACCACCTGGGGGGATTCGTATCACAACTATTTCCTTACTTTTCATATTTCACTCAGTAACACCCTCCTCTACTCTGATCAAATACGAACACAGTACTACTACCATGATGATGATATAACAGCTATCTACATGTTTTAAATCCCCGATTTGATGAGTTCTGTAGAGAATGCATTCAGACATCTTTGTCTATTGTAAAAATAACAGTATCGGTGCACTGTGTATGGGGTGAAGAGGTCAGATGCAGGAACCAATGGGATGCCCATAAACTACCAAAATGCATAACTGATTTATTTTCATGAGTGACAACTACCAACAAAGAGCCCTGGACATACTGAAGGGCTTACTTCCTTTGTGTAGGTATTTCTGTGGTTGTCAGTAGCCAACTTGTAAGGATTTTTTAAATAACATGCTAAACATACTTACTCATCATTTATAAAATAAGATAAGATAAGATAAGACTTTATTGATCCCACAGCTGGGAAATTTACTTGTCACAACAGCCCAGTAGTATTTAAATAGAGAAATAGCATGAAAAGAGATTTTTTTACCCAATCTAAAGACTGCTTTTTGAATGAAACTGTTTCATGAAAATGCGATTGGGATATTAAATAAAAGTATTACATCTGTGGGGAGTTAAATTATTTTAACCTCCTTTGGATGAGATGCTATGTTTATCCCTCCCTACTAAAACACTGGATAAATGTTGCATTTTGAACTACTTAATCACCCACTGGCAACACTTGCTACCTGCTGCACTTGAGTAGAATCCAAACATGAGGAGAGGGACATTTCCGACTAGCTCCCATCAGCTTATTCTGAGCTGTGTGTAATCTAAATGTATGACATTGTGTCACAGCGCTGGGTCAGAATATGTTGACATGGTAAAAGTTGGCCCATTTTATTTAAGTTGCTAAATCCGATAACACTCCAGTTTGGAGCTGAAAGTCCAATGCCCCTGAAAAGCAGAGAGAAGAGGTGACTGTGATGCCATATCTGAGAGAGTGCAATGGGTGATCAGTTTACCATAACCAACTTCCCTGGCTGCTGACTGTGCCTCTGACAGGCACACATTAATATGGCTTGTAGTTCCTCAGAGGTACAGAGCCCCCATACATGGCAGAAAGAAAATGCTCTGACTACAAGACAAGAAAGAAGTCTCATCCTCTGTGAAAGTCCATTCAGACGCTGTGTGTGCGTATGCAGACTAACTGATTGCACACTGCTTGTAATCACATTTGTCACATTACCTTTTTGAGACAAAAAGGTGCATAGCTTACAGCACTGGCCAGCGGTCCTCACTGCACAGAGTTTGGACTTAAGTGACTGTGAAATATATTTACCTAAATGGAGGTGACAGGCTCTCAATGAAGGAAATGTACCTTTTAGCAAAGCTGCAGGGGTTGGAAAAAAAGTGGTTTGAAAAGTGGTTGGAAAAGGTAGGAATAAATGAGTGAGAGAAAGAGAGGAAGAGAGAGATTGAGAAAGAAAAAGAAAGAGAGAGAAAAGAAAGACAGAGAGAGAGTGATGACAGCCTTTCAGACCGGACAGATACTGACACAGAGATGATGAGCGATGGCAAGAACAGCAAGGACCTGCCGTCCACATCCACTGAGTGCTACACTGACAGCAAGAGCTCTCCTACTGCAAGGATGAAGGATGGAGCTCTCATTAAGATAAAGAGCACGCAATGTTGTGAGTAGAAGGATGCTACATGTCCAGGTGCTCTGCCGTGCTGCACAAAAGAGAGCATCTCAACTAGGGCTGCACAATTATGGCCAAAATGATCATCACGATTATTTTGATCAATATTGAGATCACGATTATTCCGTTTCGGGGGACAAGCTGCCTTCTGCTGCGCCACACATACCACACATTTGATTTTTGATCGTCGTTTTTTTATATAATCTAACTAGCCTACTAATAGTTAACATAATGCTGTTAGTCCACAGTGCATCCAAACTGAGCTAGCAGTGCAGGGAACAGCTGTCATTGGTAGGCTGCATGCAGGCACATGGTCAGACAAGTTTAAGGAGCGCTTCATTTGTTTTGTAGCGGAGCGTTCTATGGGTTGCCAGGTTGGTTCTATGGATAGAGCACGCATTTTTATTGTCGCTCATTACGCAAATTTGATCGTGGGAAGCCAAAATCGTGATCGTGATTAAAATTCGATTAATTGTGCAGCCCTAATCTCAACAGCAACGTCTCTCGGAATGGAGCATGCACCAGCACTTCTTCCTCATGCAGGAACTTGTAGGCTGGTGAACGTCAAGCAAACCTACCACAGTTTGTGTAACAGTTCGTGTAAGATCATTATGTAAACATGAATGTGTTCCAGCTAATCTGCAGCAAAAAGGCTCATAATTCCTGTTTGGAAAACAACAGCCACCCTCAACCACTAAACAAGCTCAGTAAAAGCTCACATCGAGCTATGTCCTCTCTTATCTAAAAATCAATCCGGAAATAAAGAGCAGTGACAGGGATTTCGTTCTCATAAACACATACTTCCAAGGATTAAAGCTTGCTTACGTAATGAGCAGGATATCATCATAATTCAAGACTATAAACAAAATCCCTTTTGCGGCTTGAATCTGTGTGTCTCAAAATACATGACTTTGATTGGGCCACATCCATGACTTGGTTTCATAATGTGGGCTCATCTACATATGCTTGTCCAGTACGTTTAGTACACAGAACAGTGCATTGTGTTAGTAGCCTAATGCACTGTAAGAAAGTGAAAGTTAGGTCTGTCCCATTTACAAAACCACAATACATTACAAATACATAAAGCAGTCTAGTTTTGCATAAAGCACAACCTCTTTGTTAGAATAGTCATTCCAATTGAGCAATCCATTTATCTGATTGAATCATGTAGACATACACTGTAAAAAAGGCAAAGAGGGGCTGTTAGAGTTACTAAACCACAAAACATGGAATTACACTAGTAATGTTTCTCTTTAAAACACAATGCTATTACGTTGTTCTAACATGTTTTGGCACAGCAGTAAGCTTATCCAACAGCATCATGTGAGATGAGTGTGAAACACGTCCGTAACTTCTGAACCTGGAGGGCAAATGATCACATGGGATCCCTTGGTGGCACCACTTCAATGTGTTACCATAAGCCTTTGCAAGAACACTGAGATAATCAAGCAGATATCAATGTTGCCAAAAGTTCATAAGCGTAACATATGATAGCGTTGGGGGGGTTGTAACTCTCTAATAACTAAAGCCAGCCAGTGCAGCCCCCCTTAACTATTTTATTGGAATTAGTTGCACAAATTGGGTCACCACAGCATAGCATGAATCAATTTTGAAAACCGAAAGAGAAATGCTGTATTCATTTTAGACATTTAATTTATGTGCAACGGATGTTCATATTAAAATAAACTAAATCCAATGGGCTATTTTTTTTTTCAATGTGTGATGAAGTCATGGCTTAATTTTGCCAAGATGTATGAGTACTGGTATTAATGTGAAGCATGCCACAGTCTGCCCTGGAGAAGAGCATCGCAGCTAGATGGCTACTGGGCTAAATGATTAATGTAAAGTGTCGGAAGAAAAAAAACAGATTTTGGAGATAAGGCCGACTGTATGTAGCACCATGTCATAGAGTATCGCTAAATGTACTGCAGGCAGAGCATCAGACATGGCAGGCTTGGGCTGTGAAACACCAAGACAACAGCATCATCCAAGAACGCTCTCTTATGCGTTATCTGCACACGGTTCACTGGGTAACCCTTAAACTTGCTGACAGGGAGCAGCAAGGAACACCAATGTTCTGATAACGCAGTTCAGCGAGGTCCTCGCTCATCATGGTAAACACTGCCGGTGGCATTCTCGTCTGTGCCCAGTCTGTGTGTGTATGTGTGTGTGTGAGAGAGAGAGAGAGAGAGAAAGGGAGAAAGAAAAAGCTCACGCAACAAGATCTAGCCATAAGATCTTGACACTCAAGACCAATCTAGATTAATTTCCCAAGAATGACATGTTAATAATAATCCGTCACACACTGCAATGTGCGTGTGTGTGTGTGTGTGTGTGCGCGCGCATCTAATCTATCTGAGTAAGCAAATGCTATAGTTTCTAATTCCACTCACATAGCAATCAGGATAATTAGAGTTCTCTGTGAATCCCCGGGCGTTGGCAGATAGGGCTGCCCATTACGGTCTCCACAGAGCTGCATGAGCATACGCTGAGTCAACACAGATGCTCTCAGGCAGACTGGGGACCTCTAATGCCACACTGTGCACCTTGGATCGGTTTGCAGCATAGTCCAGACAGGGAGGTCATGCTCTTCTTGGGGAAAACAAGCACCTAATTCTCCAACAGGGGTCTTTACAGTGTCTTTCTATTAAAGCAATTTTGTCCTGGATGTACTCCCATTCCAGTCAATTGTTAGACCTTATTCGGTAGCTATTTCCTACGTTTTCTGGCTCATTTCAATACCAGGAGCCAGTAAGGTGGTACGATTAACAAATTGACCACTGGCAACCACTTCTCTGCTCGGGCCACAGCATGAATAAAAAAAATGCTTGGCAGTGCTTTTTGGAAAGGTTTGCTTGAGGAACATGGCGCTAACTTTTGTTGAATTCTACGATTGGTTGGCCTGTCTTTTGTGCTGCAGAGGTGGCCCAAGCCTGAGACTGGGAGAGACAGGCCCATAGGCTACTGAGAAGCAGACACTTGAAGACCCATCTGTCTGTCTGCTGAAACAGAGAGCTGACTTGATTCTAGTTCTGTGTTTTTAATTTTTTCATTGTTCTCAGGGGTTGGGTGCTTAAAGTGCTTTCATAATTATTCAACTAGTTATCCAACACTCAAAATGAGATCTAATTTTGCATAACTGTATGCTCTCAAAACCACTGTCTTCAGAACATTAACTGTCCATTCGCGATGGGGCTATTACACCGATCAAAGGCATGTGATAGATAGCAGATACAGTGATACTCTCCGTAATGAGGGCTGATCTATGCCTGCCTGCGGCGTTGGAGGAGGAGCTGAAGGTGGTCAGACGGGCTCTGGGAACGCTGGGCAGGGCCGGCCCGGCGGCCTGGGCACGACTCCCCAGTGGGGGCCTGCTGCAATGCCACTCATCATCAGCTTCATTAGGCCCGTCATCACACATCCACGCCGCTGCGCCGCCCCCAATCAGCGAGATGGAGCCCTGACACCCAGAGTAATAGGGTCCCTGTGCGTGTTTGCATTCACTGTCCCCCTCACCCCGCCTCCAAAACCCCTCTCTCATTCTCCATCATCCAAAGCCCGCCTCTACTCTGCCCAGACGCTGGTGCAGGAGCATGCTGTCAGAATCCTCCTGATGGATGGGGGAAGTGGTGGGGGAAATAAGTAATGACATGAGAAACCCAGGCCTCCCTGGTGGGCTGGACTTAGTCTGGATATTTTTGGTTATTTATTCCACCGATGGATGATACCAAAGCACAACTACACTCACTCTCACTCTCTCTCTCTCTCTCTCTCTCTCTCATACACACACACACACACACACACACACACACACACACACACACACACATGATATCACAACATAATAGCTGAAACCTATTTCAGTATTTGGGGCTGGTGAAGAGATATTCTGCATGCTTTTCTGAAATAAAAGTTTGAATGCTGTCGCCACAGCCCTGAAGATGCATTTAAATGACCAGAGGATCGTCCGCCATATGACGAGCTAAAGCTTGTGCTTTATGAGGAAATAAACTGTAGTGTTCTCATAATGACCAGAGTGATTTCAAACTGATCAGATGATCTATGGTTCTGTCACCTTAGTTTTAAAATGAGTGCTGTGATGAAGAAAAAAAAAAACTGCTAAACAACCTTGATTAGCTTGGCCTGATTTTCCCTTATACTAACATATGGCTGAGGAAGATGGCTGCCAAAACACATCTGAACAGGCTGCATGATTCAAAAGGCTCTCTAGTCAGATAAGATCACAGAATGTTCCTCCTAATCCACAGTGGCTGGTGGCTACGCTGTAGTGCCAACATTCTGGGGACTGGACCGGTGCAGCTCTTAAGAGCTTTACAGAGTTCAGATCTCTGACAATGGAAGCCTGGTCTCCGGAGCACAAAACAGAATGGATTTGCTATACTGGGTTATTCATATGGCAAATACGTAACTGGAGTATATACTACAGGGAACTGGCAATGGAAATAAAGGCCTCCTGAGAGCCTTCGGTATCACAGCGAGGATCCATTTGTAATGCCACAAAGATCCGCAAGCATTGTCACGAGTGAAAGGGAGAGTGAGGCTTATGGAAATACCAGTTTCACCTGAGAGAGACACACGAAATACAGACCTCACTGCTCTGTAGATTGCCAGTGAAGCACCATGCAAATATAGAGAAAAATGGATGCTATTGCCATGCAACACGGCAAGTCCCACGCAGACTCGGCAGCACGCTGCTTTATAGGTGACTCACCGGTGCATGTTTCCCTCACAGGTGGTGAATTTAAGTATGGCTGCTCCCTCAAATTCAATTCCAAGAAGGGGCTTCTGCAGCCAACTGTTCCCTGACACCCACCCTCCCAAATGGGACTCTGTTAAAGGCAGATTTACAACTCATATTACACGCACATCTGTTCACAGTCTGTGACATGCACTTGCTATGGTCTCCTGGCAGCGAGTACGCAAAGGAAGTAGAGGTTCACTAAAAGATGCTTGTCTACACTTGGGGAAAAGGGGTGCTTTACACAGGACTAGGAAATAATCCCGAACCGATGCACGGCAGACATGTCTATCGCCTGCTCTGGAGAAGACATGGATATAGAGGCTCACACAAAATACAGCAAGTCTGCTGGCTCAACAGCATGTGTTGGCAGGGCCTGTTGGAAAAATGTGGAGTAAACAGGAAGAATGGGAGAGAGAGAGAGAGAGAGAGAGAGAGAGATAAAGAGAGCAAGATAGAATGAGATAGTGGCAGAGGCGAAAGGAGACTGGAAGAAATGAGACAAAAGAAAATAAATCCAAGGATATTATATTCTCCATAGATTGGCACAAGGAGCGTTGGCTAACGCAATAATTCAGTGAGAAATTCAAAATGGCACATTTATGAGAACATTGTTTTGGATTGATGACGGTTGTGAGCGGTAATATTGCAACAGCAGTAACAGACTCGTACCCAATCCTCTCATGGCAATAATGCTTGGCCAAGCTGAGTGATGCATCCTTGCAGCAATAACACTGCGATATGAATCTTACTACCACACCTGGCTGTGAACCATAAGCTCCAAACACAACCAGAGCAGGCAAACACAGAGCCCACGCATCTGAGGGAGAGATAGGGCGTATACAACACACTTGAAGGGATTATCGAAAGGATTGTTCCGTCATTTCTCTCATTTCTTTCTGCAAGCACTCAACACAAGCACGCACTACAGTCCTTTAAGCCTCAGGCCTGACCATACAACTCAACACAAGCACGCACTACAGTCCTTTAAGCCTCAGGCCTGACCATACAACTCAACACAAGCACGCACTACAGTCCTTTAAGCCTCAGGCCTGACCATACAACTCAACACAAGCACGCACTACAGTCCTTTAAGCCTCAGGCCTGACCATACAACTCAACACAAGCACGCACTACAGTCCTTTAAGCCTCAGGCCTGACCATACAACTCAACACAAACACGCACTACAGTCCTTTAAGCCTCAGGCCTGGGCATACAACTCAACACAAGCACGCACTACAGTCCTTTAAGCCTCAGGCCTGGGCATACAACTCAGACCATACAACTCAAAGGGATGGCTGGCCCGCAGCTCCCAATTATAAAAGCGCAGCTCTAGAATAGCCAAGGACCAGTGGCGTCGTTAGACCTGGGCATTCGGGGCTATAGCCCCGGATCCTCTGGGGATAGCCCCGGATCTATGGGCCGTCAACAACAACAAAAACTCTAATCGTGAATGAAATAAATAGCCCCGTAGAAGAGACTTTTGTGTTTGTGTCCATTGTGTGCATTAACAGCAGCGCAAGAAAATTTGACGTGATCTGGGCAGGTTTAGAATCATTTGTTGCAAAATGTTGCAATTTCAATTCTCCTCTACGCCATTACGCATTGCTGTTTCGTGCTTAGACTAACTAGCCTTAGCGAAATAAGTGTACAGAAGGACAAATGGATATTAGAAGTTTCTTTAGAGAAAAAAAAGGGCAGAGCAGGGTCAAGAAGTGGAAACTCACAGTGTGTCATCATCTCCCGCAACCCAGGAGGACATTTCGATCAGCTCAGTTTCAATATATCGTGATTTACTATTGAATCACATGCGCAGTAAATATGGTAAACCTGACCTCGTTTGAGGGGGCTTCCAAGCAATGCATGTTGGGCTTGATTTTGACAGAATGGAACTTTTTCTTTGGGCAAAAGTTTGTGATAGCCTACACAACCCAAATGCATTGCTTTCAAGGCACCCATAGCCCATTAATTGAAGGGGATGACGTCCAAATGTTTATCCCGAGACGAACGCTCACACCTGTGCACTTGACAGAGGTGCATGACGATGTTTATTCTAGAGGCTATTTTAATGTCATATTTTGGGTGTTGTATGTGGTGCACTTTGGCAGAAGAGACGTTCTCCTTACACGGTCTTTAAACATCAAAATATTCAGAATGCCGTGACGTGAGTCATTACAATTGGCCTTCCTTTTCATTCTCAAAGTAGGTTAAAATTGCATGATCATCAGCCCGATTTTCAAAATCTCTCGGGGGAGAAACCCGCGAACCCCCGGATAAAAAGGTCTCTAAGTTCTGGGCTCTAGCCCCGAATGTTTTAAATAGCTAGCGACGCCCCTGCCAAGGACACATCATAACCACTGTGTGGTAAACAGGAAATGACAGGTTAACATGTCGCTTCAGGGATGCTCACCGGTCTTTGCCCGTCTCCTTCTTGAAGACCATGTCGCAGTAGTTCATGCGCTCCTCGGTGGTGACGTAGATGCGCGCCTGCGGGTAGTTGTCGGCCGCCTGCTTCAGCATGTTGTACACGATGCCCTTGCCGTCCTTGCGCATGTTCCGGAGCGGGCCCCACACCACGTAGACCGTGTCGTTGGCGTGACCGAAGAAATAGTGCGGCTTCTGCAGGAGCAGCGGCACGCTGGTGTGCGAGACCACCCGCAGCGTGGTGCGGCGGCCCACGTCGCGCTCAAAGCCCCGCGTCGGCGCGTTGTTCATGCGCCAGATGCAGGACGAGCGGTCGATCTCGGCCCCCGCCTGCTGGCCCAACATCTGGCCCGAGCTGGACACCACGCTGCACACGTCACAGTGCAGCTTCAGAGGCTGAGGAGGGAAACAAGAGGGGGTCAGCATGGAGCTCATACAGCTTAGAGCAGACAATGGCATCACAACTCAACACATCGTCATATCGTCCATTTGTGTGGTCACTGAGTAACTGGAAGTACGTTTCTGAGTAATCTAAGTAAATCATTAAAAATCCATGGTCATACATCTTGTACACGACTGCACGATAGATTGCCACCAGGTTTTGAAACGGTTTGTTTTAACCCAATTTTGACGTCACACCGACCACACAAATGGATTAATTCTACAGGGAGGCCTAAGGATCACTAGCCTAGAAATCTAGACGCACCCTAGCGGCAGCAAATTACATTTGCTTCCAGGGCTAGTCTAGCAACTCTCCGTTGGCTTGTGAGCTCGAAAAATTAAACTTCTATCAGGACAATCAAATCGTGTATAGAGTCGTTGGCGGGCTTAACATAATGATTGATGGCAGAGTTGCAACGGTTTGGCTTGAATTCCCTGCTACTTGAAAACAAAGAAGATGGATGTTGCTGTTAGCCAACAGTGTGACACGAGTTAAGCTTGTTTTAAGATGGCAAAAGATTGAACTAGCCAACTAGCTCCGCTGTTGGGAAAACGCATCGGACTCAGTGCTGTCCTATTGCGTGCAGAGGGAATTTGAAAGACAACCGATTATCCCGCCCCTCAGACTGAGCACTGCGAATGGTGAGTGCCCAGACCCTCAATTTTAATGTGGGTCTGGCTCGTAAGGCTAAAGGATCACACTATGTTAAACTGAGGTGCTGCCTCACTGTTGTCATTAAAGATCGCATGACACTTATTGTAAAGAGTAGGGGGTTCCCCGGTGCACTGGTTAAATTCCCAACCTGGCTCATTCAATCTGGCCCCCTAATCACCCCCCAGTGTAATTGGCTCATTCACACTCCACCTCAAGCTGGTATGTGGTGAGCATTCTGGCACATAATGGCTAGTGAGGTTCCCCCTTCACTTTAAGCAATGCAAGTTGTTTATGTGGGGTAACAGGCACAGGTTGGTTGCTCATAGCAGACAGGCAGCGTGGCTTCCAGTAGCAGACAACCACTCATGGTTGTTTTTTGTATCACATTGTTCCCTGGGAAAGTTGTAAGGGAAAAGACACATGGTCAGCATTTGCTCCTGTCTGGCAACAGCAGCAGCATCAGATTCATCATCAGTTTACATTAGTGTTGAAGGGAATGCACATAGCAATTAGTGTTTAGCTAATGTTTAGTTTAATGCCATACTGCTACTGATAAAGTCTCAGAGGCCACAGTCAATGTGGATACCTTTGACACACCAATACGAGCTCAACTCTTGCAGCATTTTGGTCAACTCCACACACAACATTCCTGAACTGCCTTTGAGGACCAGAGACATGGAAGGTAACCTCATGATTTTTGCATTTAGAGCACCGTCATTCTGTCTCAGCACAGTAACCTGGCTGGCACATAGAGCCCTTTCGCGTTTCATCCAATTCAAAGCTAAGAGGAGAAAAAGAGGTTGATACTCAGTTAGCATTCAGAAGGGGTTCTTTTGATGCACTGCTGTCAGATTCATAGGCTTTCATTAAATGTTAAAGCTTCAGAGGCTGATCAAATTCATCAAATTGTGATTTAGCAGAGGTAATCATCCACTGCAAGGACAGCCGCATATTTTTCGAAATGCCTGAAGTAATACGACCCTGACACTCTCTTGTCACTTTTTTCTTTGATTTATCAGCGGGCACTGACAACTCCCAAGGCAAAAACCTTGCAGTAGTACAATCTGAGATGGGGGCCAAATTCTGACACTGCCTTGAAAAGAAATGGTGTAACCTGCAACAGTGACTTCAAAAGACTCTTACTGTGGCTCCCACCGTACTTGAGTGTGTGTTCGTGAAAATGGTATGCCATATTTGTCACAATAAGGACATGGGGACATGGGAGTATAGGCGTTACCTAATGGATAACACAAACGGTTTGTTAATTTTTCAGTACTTAAATGGATTAGTGTCACTTTAGCAGAATAAACAAGCCAAGGGTATCAAAAATGCAAAGAAACTTTAAATATCCTATCAGGCCAAAGTAAATTGCTATAATCAGTGTAGAAAAATAAGATTACATTCATCAGATTGTGTTCTCAGCATTTAGCCAGCTAATGTACCACGGGGACACTAGATTGCAATCACATCACATGAACAAATTACCAATTGTTTGCCCTGCTTGGTTAATCTACGGAATTGAACAACAAATTAGTATGGCTCTAGGGCTGATGGAGAGAGTGCTGATCGACCCGTGCTTGTTCGTCAATTAAAAGGCCGCGTGCGCTCAGCTTGCTGGTGACGCCAGCCATCCATTAGAAGCTCCATGTATCATCTCCGCTGTGATCAGGAGCGACAAGATGCCCCATGCTAAACAGGCACACGGGCTAAGGTTGAGACAGAGGGTAAGATGAGATTCTTCTCTCCGACAAACTTTTGCATTGATGACATTGAATGACTGCACACACCGATTAAGGAAAGGGAAGGAAAGTCTCTGTGCCTGAAGAAAATGTGAAGCTATTATATATAATTCTGCTTCCAAATCTAAAACAGCTCAGCCCACTCCTGAATTCAGGCACAGAGTCTGAGAGCTTTAAGGGAGACATTTCCTCACCTTCACCTTCTTACTTGAAAGATCTCTTACCAAGCCATTTATCCACCTTATTCCTGAAACCCTACTTCTGATCGGTTTTCATCTTCTGTCCATTCGAGGGCAGCCGTGGCCCACTGGTTAGCACTCTGGACTTGTAACCGGAGGGTTGCCGGTTTGAGCCCCGACCAGTGGGCCGCGGCTGAAGTGCCCTTGAGCAAGGCACCTAACCCCTCACTGCTCCCCGAGCGCCGCTGTTAAAGCAGGCAGCTCACTGCGCCGGGATTAGTGTGTGCTTCACCTCACTGTGTGTTCACTGTGTGCAGTGTTTTCACTAATTCACCGATTGGGTTAAATGCAGAGACCAAATTTCCCTCACGGGATCAAAAAAGTATATATACTTATACTTATACATTCTGTTCACATAATAACTTAGTGCAGTCTCAGCAGGCTAGTCTTCAACTTATATTTCTCTTGGAATGTTGACAATTTTGGATATTCTATTGGATACAAATAGGATATTCTATGTAATATATGCCTGACAGAAATATTTAAGTTTACTTTTACATGGCTTAGGATCCATCAGGCACTGTCTATCATCATATTAAAATCAATACAACACAGCTTCAGCCATAAATAGAAAAACATATTTCTGAATACTGAAGTGTCATGGTGATGCCCGTTGTTGGCTCACGAATACCATGGATACCCGAATAAAATTCACCTCCATTTTGTAGCCTACACCTTTAGCTCTTTCCCGTCCGAGCAAAATTGGGTCAAATATGTCTCCTTTACTATATCTTGCTACTGTTGGTGACCTAAGCACATCTGCAGGACGGTGTCTATTTTTCCTTGAAGCCTGATAGTTGAACTATAGAAATGTATGTTTGAAATGCATTATTTATATGTACTGATTTGCATTCATTTGCATAAAATGTGCATATTTCATACACTAATTTTGAGTGTAAAATCCATTACAGCTTAAATGCAGCATGTTATGAAAAAAGTGTTAATGCAGAAAGTTGCGTTTATCTGCTGGCTAAATAAGAGTCAAATTTGGCAGAAATTGGATAAAAGGAACTCTCAAAAAACAACTTTGAGCCAACATGCTCCAAACCATTGCCAATATATTCCTATGGACATACTCTACAATATTAAAGAATCACAATACAACACAACCAATATTAATATCTTATTTTTTACACTTTTTAGAGCTGATTATGTTAAAAACAGAGTCAATAGCATAAAAACACAGCAAAAGGGATCCTATCCCTAGATATATACAGGTACCTCCCACATTGAGATACACTAAGAAAGAGTGCACCTTATTTTGACTTTTGACCTCTTTTAGCACACCACACTATTTTTTGGTATCATGCATGTCTCAGAGACCTTTTAAGAGTTTAAAAGTGTTTTCAATGCAGAGGACAAGCATTTGCATCTTCAGTACGTAGGTACTCATATGTGCATTGGCGGACTGGAAAGAGTTAAACAATATATTACTATATGGTTTACTTTTTGGGTGCCATGTTACATCCTGTCACTACTTGATAGCTGGAGAAAGCAAAGAGTGTGCTCATTGCCAAACAGCTCCAATGGAATAAAACAGACAAAACACACCACATGCTGGTGCTCAGTTTTGTAACCCCTCTGGTGTGTGCTGGCGGAGAGGCACATCGGCATAGCCTTGGGCTGTCAAAAGGCCCTTCCATTAGCACCCACTCTCACCCTGCCTGTCACACAACTCCATTTTTCACAGCTGCCCGAGCACATTGATCGGTCGCACCCAGCACGGGGGATGCACTGTTGGGAGCAGAGGAGAGGGGGGGGGCAAAGGAGAGGAGGAGAGAGGGGAGAACAATGAAAGAAAGGATGAAGTGAGGAGGGGGGGGGGAAGAGGGCAACAAAGGAAAAGATGAAGCGAAGAGGAAAGGAGGGGAGAGATGAGATTAGATGGAAGGAGGGATGAGGTAGGAATGAGGGAAGATGCCAGAGAAGCAAGAGAAAAGAGGAGAGGACACGAAAGGAAAGGATGAAAGAGAAGAGGAGTAGAGAGGAGAGGAGGGAGATTAGCATCCTGCCGCTAACTGTGCGTGAAAATAAAAAGCTATGGCGCAAGTGGCCAGGGCATCTATACCACATACATACCACATACATGTCCATGTCCACATACATGTCCAGGGCATCTATACCACATGCATACCACATACATGTCCATGTCCACATACATGTCCAGGGCATCTATACCACATACATACCACATACATGTCCAGGGCATCTATACCACATACATGTCCATGTCCACATACATGTCCAGGGCATCTATACCACATACATGTCCAAGTTCCCACAGGGACCCAGGTTCCAATCAGAGCCCCACTCTTTATTGTCCTATCTGAATAAAGCCCAAAAATATATATTTTTAAAATCTGTACTGTGTGGGAAAGTCTAGTGCACTTCTTCCTTCAGAACTCAGAACACACAGCTCTACTTGACTGTACTGTTACAAGCACTCCTCCTGTGTGGTGAAGGACAGCTGTACTGGATTGTACCGTTACGAGCACACCTCCTGTGTGGTGACGGACAGCGTGTGTGTGCACAGCTGTCAGGTGAAAACACACACTCACACCTCAGCCTTGAGAGTTTGAGACAGCTCTGTGTCTTTCAAATGCATCAAGGATGAGACAGAATGCAGGGCTTGCATCAGGCTGTCACGTCAAAGCAATGCACAACCAGCACACGGCTACACAATGGATCCGGATCAATACTTACAAACAGGCTGAAACTAAATATGGAATTCAACTGAAAGAAATCCTCAAAATCCATTTCATGAACTATCAATCTGTTGTTCAAATGCATCATTCATGTATACGGTACAAGCAACCATTAATTATTTTGTATATTTTCACTGTATAAGTCAAGGCTGCTGAGGCAATCGATCATTTCTATGCTTTATAAATGATACACTCACTTTGAACAAGACTGGCAGAAAAACAGTGAGCAGCATGCTGGAAATCTCCTAGCACCTATGTATAGCAATTAACTCAAAAACGGTAGGAAGGTCTGAAGGTTTTTGATATAGGGCAGTAAGTATTAAAACCCATGCGATGTCCAACAGACACACCAGTGTTTCCCATACATTGACTAATCTGTGGCGGGGCGCCACAAAATAAAAATTGAATTAAAAATTAATATTCTGTTTACTTTAATTTAATTTAAGTTAAATATAAGGTCAAATCCTTGCATTGCCATTGAGCTGTTTTTTACGCACGCAGACTTTCCTTGCCCCGCCCCGCTCTCTCTCGTAACGGGCTGCCACTCCTCTGTATGTGCAATAACAAAACATTCACGATTGTTGAAGGATTGTTGTTGCCACCTAGAAGCATTGCATAGAAGACGTCTGGCTAAATTGCTATTAAATCCGCTTAGCACCGTGACCATGTCGCGCAAATTTGTTCAAAACTGCTGCATTGAAGTGAACCTCTGCTAAGATCTTATCACAACATAATAAGCTACATTGAAGAGACTAAGTTCTGAAATCAAGCAATATCTTAAGCTAATGTTAGAATCAGTGGCGTAACAAACCAATGGTGGGCCCAAGTGCCAGAGCGCTACATGGGTCCCATACCGACGCACTTTGGCCCAGGATGAATTAGCTCTGATACATGCAATACACATCAAGGGTGACTTCAATTGTTTATGCAAAAGGCCTGAGGCACCGAAGAAGTTTAGTAGTTACAGATTACAATTTCAAATAAAAAACACACGACTATATCCATTACATGTGAAAACATAAAAAACATTATTAACAGCCTGCAGACCAGGGTAATCTAATATTACTACATTAACATCAACTCGCATGGAATTATGGGAACACTCAATGCGCCTCTTCAACCCTCTGCTGAAACTGCAAGCGTAGATTGCTTGCTTATAAACTCGCACTGCGCAGAAACAAAACTTAATGTAGCCTAACTTATTTAACCGTGCAGAAACCAAATAAAATCATTCATATGCATACAATCCCCAATATGCGTGAATTAGGCCATTAGAAGAAGGCCATCTTTCGAGCCTTTTGTTGTGCAAAATCGTCAACGATGTTCCCAATATGTAATGCTCTGGCTCTCGTATTTTCAATGGACAGGATAGCTAACCCACGGAGCCTCTCCTGCCCCATGCTGCTCCTTAGGTATAGGTCTTAATAAGTTTGAGTTTGGAAAAAGATCGCTTAGCTGTTGCCACAGTCACAGGCAATGTCAGAAACAACATGAGTACACACTTCCCCGAATGTGGATGTTACACTGTCATAATCTACCACCAGCATTTTGGCAAGTTGAAAAATAGATGACTTCTGGGAAATCTCTGCTTTAAAGCAAGACTTGAATGAGAGGAGTTGTGTTGGGAATGTCGGTGCAATGTCCCTGCTATAATGGTCTGACAAACGTCTTGCCTTTTCAAGCAGTTCATCATCACCTGCGAGTTAAAGGGTCATAGGGCGTAAAGACTCAAACCGCGACAAGTTTCCGCATACTTGCAAATCTTTGGGAGAGCTGACTGATTATGATGTCCAGAGTTGCATTAAATACCTGCACTTTGAAGTATCTATCTGCATCGGTTAAAGCTCATCTTCCGATAGATCGTCAAAGTGGCGCTTCACTCTCTCGTGCTCTAACATTCTAAAGTTCTAAAAAAAAAAAAGGAGGCAGGGGGGGGTAGCGGCGGGGCCCCGGAGGTCCGCGGGCCCTGGTGCGACTGCACTTGCTGCACCTACTATAGTTACGCCACTGGTTAGAATACTGTTTGGATGTCGAATTTAGCATGCTTAGCCAACTTACAGCTGCTTGTCAATTTCGTTGAAGGGCTCATTTTATTGACTCTGACACTGAATGTTTGCAAAATCCCGATGTAAATGGAAAAGTGTTTTCCAAAATGAAAAAGTGCTTGTCCCAAGGAGAAGCACGAACCTTTATTTTAACTATGTAGAAAACATTATGAACTGCATCCACACATCAGCAGCCTTTCAACTGTGTTACAAATGCAAGGGTTCCCTCAAACGTCTTAAAGTGACAGGCACTCAATTAGACCTATACACTACCAAGGCGATCTTAATACCCCGCTACAAAATGAATCCAATTCTGTGGGAAACACTGCACACGCTAATTACGCTAATTTGCTAATACGCTAATTTGTTAAAAACTGTTGCATTCAAGTTAATTCTGCAAACCTATCACCACAAATAGAATTTAATTCTGTGGGAAACACTGCATTCCCGAAGGAACATGTTGATTAGTTTGAATGGTGTATGGCTCTGCCCAAGTGAGTTTCTCATTTACAGGGCTGTGTCCATACACCAGCTTTTACGAGTGCACACACAGAAGTGACAATCTATTGAATTAGCCTAGCATTATTGGTTGCACCTTTAAATTCGGACAGGTCTGCTCTGTTCCCACAGCGACTGTCTGCCAGCTCTTTTTTTGCACTTCCTGTGTTCCCGTCAATGCAACCAGACCTGCAGAACAACCGTTTGTGTCCTAAGAAGTCTAATTGAATCCGGTCCACTCCGGTCCAGGTGGTGCGCTACCTCTACAACCTTTTCGTCATCTCATCTCGTCTCTCAGTCAAGGCCGTCCATCAGCGTGCCCTTTGGCTTCAAAGACTCGCCTGCTGCCCAGTTCACACCGTAGACACTTCTTTAACGATCAGAGACACCAAGAAGCAGTTTGAGCAGGCGCTCGATGAAGCGCACACGTCAATCACTAATTTATGCCATGAGGGGCATGGGTAACCTTGAGATTCATCAGATTGCTTAAAGCATTATTCATTAATAGTGAATGATTAGAACATTATGAGCTCAGCCTCCGACCAAGACTGCAGAGTGTAAATCTGCTACTGATTTATAAGGACATACACAGAAAAAGAGAGAGAGGGGAAGATCCTGTTGAAGTCTTTTTTCTCTACTTATTGAGTGTGGGGGTGTTGATAATACCATGGCAATGATGAGCCATATTACTGTATGCTGCAAATGCTTTGGGGACTTATAATTGGCCAAATCAAAGGCACTTAGACAAGTGTGTGGCTGTAGCATACAATTAATTTTCTTCATTGTCATAAATCATATAGAGAGGCTTTGGAAATGGCCCTGTTCTTTTCCAAAGGACAGGCAACATATTTCTGTCTGTGTAAATGTCACTGTGTCAAACCACAAGAATTATGTGCTGTGAATGAATGGCATTAAGGAAATTATAGTTTAGCACCGACAAACCAAAAACTGATCGAAAGGGCAACAAAAGAGACTCCCAGCTATCCAAACCAAAAGGAGTTGCTCTATTTCCGATGTGCTGAAGTTGGACCAGGTTGTGCAGCTAGTATCAGGACACACTGTGTGTGGACACATAGATATTCATTACATGTAACACCAAGTCTATATAATTCAAATGAGCTGCAGCAAATAAGATAACCCTGACGGCTGTCTGATTAATGAAACACGCATCCACTGCCCCACTGATACCATCTCACCACAGGTTTGACCTCCACTGTACAGTGGCCACCTAAACTACACTACACTACACTACAGTACTGCAGCAGATGTACCGGTATTATGAGTGTCACAATCCCTTCCTAACGAAAGCTGGCAGCTTGCACAGCAATCTGTCAGAGGACGTCACCTCATCTACGATTCCATTTAACACGAGGGGCTCAGCATGACCCACGGTATGTTTCAAAGCTCTATGAATGATTCATTGGTCAGGTAAAGCAACTTTTTTTGCTGACATGTCAGGTTTCTCACCCCCTTCCCCCTGTGCATAAGCGCTGTACGCGTCTGAAAAGGAGCGATGGGAGAACACACACACACTGGGAGAACACACACACACACACACACTGGTCTCGACTCGCCATTATGCGCTTACATGATTGTTGTTTCTCCATAGGGGAAAAAGTGTATGTGTGTATGTGTGTGTGTGTGTGTGTGTGTGTGTGTGTGTTTGTGTATGTGCGTTCGAATGTGTGTGCGTGTGTGTGTGTGTAAGTGCGTTCGTGTGCATTTGTATGTGGGCGTGTGTGTGTGTGTGTGTGTGTGTATGTGCGTTCATATGTGTGCGTGTGTGTGTGTGTGTATGTGCGTTCATATGTGTCATATGTGTGTGTGTGTGTGTATGTGCGTTCGTATGTGTGCGTGTGTGTATGTATGTGCGTTCGTATGTGTGTGTGTGTGTGTGTGTGTGTGTGTATTGATGTTTGTATTGTGTGTGTGTGTGTGTGTGTGTGTGTGTGTGTGTATTCGTATGTGTGTGTGC
The DNA here is from genome assembly GCF_017589495.1 of Alosa alosa. Classification (NCBI taxonomy): domain Eukaryota; kingdom Metazoa; phylum Chordata; class Actinopteri; order Clupeiformes; family Clupeidae; genus Alosa; species Alosa alosa. Next base: position 11,358,473 of record NC_063189.1, read on the forward strand.
GTGTGTGGCTGCCTGGTGATCTGGCACTGAGGCAGATGAGAGGCGAGCCTGTCAGCTCTCTGCTGTGCGGATTCAGATTGGGTTAGTGTTGAGCAGACACGGAACCCATACAGACGCACTGGGACTCCAGTAGCCCAGCAGGAAACACTATACTCATCTGGTGATCCAGGAGACAAGAACACATCCCTTTTTCATTAAAGATGAGATGGAACGTGTGTGTGTGTGTGTGTGTGTGTGTGTGTGTGTGAGGCATGGGTGGAATATGGTGGACCATACCTGCTGGTGCTACTCTCTTGGCAGTGTGGTGGAGAGCTTCTATTTTATACACTAACTAATGTGTGAAACCCACAGGGTTGATCATGCATTCAGTGTATGAGGACGTAGGAGTGAGACAGTAAGTGTGTGGGTTAGGGTAGGCGTGTTTGTGTGTGTGTGTGTGCTTGTGTATGTGTGTGTGGGTGTGTGGGTTTGTGCGTGCGTGCGTGCGTGTGTTTGTGTGTGTGTCTGTGTGTGTGTGTTGTGCACCTTTTCAGCTTTTTCCAAGACAAGTTTGAATATTTGAATAAACTGCTCTCAGGGTTGTTCAATTTTTTTTCCGATACTGCACACACTTTGGTATTCTAACCTGCACAAACTAAAGCAAGAGCAGAGAGGGTTGAATCTTTGGCGAGAGCCAGGACAGCTCAAAGTTGTCTGAGGGCCCCTGCCAGGAATTTTAAGAACAGACAGAAAACAGAAATGATGCAGCTCGGCCTCCATGATGAAGACTAATGTTACTTGGTAATACTGCCATACTGATTCTGCTAGAGTGTGTGTGTGTGTGTGTGTGTGTGTGTGTGTGTGTGTGTGTGTGTGTGTGTGCTTTTCTCTTGGTCACATCCTATTCATGTTTGAATGAGAGTGTCTTGACCTTAGACAGAAAAATATCGTATCTTATGATTAAATAGCAGTGGTTGACTCAAAAGAAAAAAAGATCAAGCAAAAAGCCAAATAATGCAAAATGAGTGCACAGCTTCAGGGCAATAGTTGTAGAGTAATGCAATCTAATAAAAACAATCAACTACTGTGAAAGATACATTTATATTTAATCTACATTAACAAAACTAACTACAGCAATCTAATAATATCAATCAAATAAAATGTAAATACATTTACCTTTAAATCTAAAATATCAACAAAACGAATTGCGGTAGTCTTATAAATATCTTCTCCATCTGCTTGACAACAGTTGTGTAGATGTCTGTCACTGGAGGCTCAAAAAACAAATCACTAGACCACCCATCCTAAAGACCAAATCCTAACCATCAAACGTATTCCACAGGAAGAGCTTGGAGATACATGTACAGTTCGGTATTGACACTGACATCAACAATGGGAAAGGGGAGATCCATCAAACTGCCAGTTACTGGGGAAGACTTACTGAGCTGAAAGTTAACCTCTGTTAGCCCTTTGGCGAACACTCCTCCAAAAGGGAGATGATAACATCAGCAAAATGTAGACCTCTCCAATCCCCTCTTTTAGCTCATGTAACATTATGCCCCCATTCCAATAAACAGAGATTGTTTTAATCATTCATTCATCATTATTCAAAACAGTCCCCATTTCACAGGCTTTACTAAATTAGATTTGGGGGGGGTAACACTCTGTCCAGGTTAACAATGCCTCGGATATGAGTGAAAGCAAATTAATTAACTGCCCAAACACCTCTGACCGCCCTTTTCATCCTGCTAATAGTAGTTATAAATCACTCTCCTGGAGGATGCATTCCCACAGTGCCATGCAAGCCAAAAGATTCGTTTTGCTCCAGGCAACGGCTCGAGTGACCTTGAGAATTCGAAAGCACGGACTTGTTTTAGACTATCTGACCCCCTGCAGCCACATCGGTCCCACATTCTCTGGGTAGACTGGTGGACAGAGCACAGAGCTCCGAGTTTGGGGTGACACTGCTGCCTACAGACATTTTGTGGCGACACTGTTTTATATCATTTTAATATATAATAATTACAACCACAGCTCACTACTCCGTTGAACCATGTGAGATAGTTTGCTTTCATAGTTAGTTTATTTGCCCTTTGTGATGGGTGAAGATGCCAGTGGCCTGTGTGTGTGTGTGTGTGTGTGTGTGTGTGTGTGTGTGTGTGTGTGTGTGGAGATGAGGAAGGGTCTGTTTTTTACCTCCTGCTTGGGGATGCTGACGTAGCCTGGGTGGGGTTTGTATGTCTTGGTAGGCTGCCGGGAAAACATCCAATGGCCACTGAAACTCTGTCCAAACACAGGCTGCAGCAGGTCATAGGGCTTCTCCGAGTAGTTCACCACCACCACGAAGAGAGACACCACCACGATCAGGCCCGTCGCGATGACCGACTTCCTCTGAGGATGGGAAGAGAGAGATTGGAGGGGAGATTATTAGGCACAAACGCCACAAACCTGCTGTTGACATTTAGTCTGGTGAAAGTTTACTTCCAAGTTTGTTGAGAACCAGTCTAGGAGGCTCCCCCAAACTACTGACATGCACTGCAAATGTGTTGGCGTCAAACAAAGACTTTCTAAGCCTCAGCTCCGCTGCTCAACAATCTGTGCAAGACCTGAAAACCCCACAGCCATTGAGGATAAAGCTATTTAATATCACTGAATACTTAATCCCATTCCAAAGTTCATCTGATATGAGGAGTGATTCCCTCGCACTCTGAATAGTTGATGCTGGAAAATCCATACAGATTCTTCAATTCCGTTTTTTTCTCACAAAGCCTTGCAGTCATCCGTGTTATTTCTCTATGCTGGGAGCTTACTATAGGCATACTGATATGATATGAACCTCTCAGAACAACCAAGTGCCAGGTGACTGATGAAAGATGGATAAGGCTCTAGAACAGGGCCTGATCAGGCAACATTTCAGCAGAAGTCTGCACCAATGAGGTCCTTTTATAAACTAGGAATGGCAGAAATTAGGGCATCTCCTTAGAGCTTCACTGTACTCTTTTCATACACAAGTTTTAGTCCTAAAAATGAAGTTTGTTTGTAAAAGTTTGTATCATTATGTATTTTAACTTTTCAAGAAGTGATGAGTCTATGTACTGCTTACTGACAGACTCAAAAACTGCCACCAACATAGCTTTAATACTTGTAATATAATGCTGTGATAATATACTGTTGCATCCCCTTTACCTGTGAGATTCCAGAGATATTTTCAATAGTTAGCTGCTTTTATATACCACACACACATCAGATGAGAAACATTTCAACATTCTGCATAATGGTGAGCTTGCTCTCTGATAGACGAGGACTGATAACCCCCTGGAATCACAGACTCTTTTGAAGTAGTTTGATGGCATGAAGTTTTCCATCTACTTTTCAATCGTACTTGAATAATGGGGTGTCTATCAGCAAAACTGCCTTTGCTTGCTGGCAGAGCTTAGATCTCTGACATCAAAAGTAGCAGGGTGGTAGCAACCCGCGCTTCTCAAGAGAGATCAAACACACTGTGAACTGGTACCAAAAATGACCATTTACAGCTCAGGCTGTAACATTACTTCATGATACAGTATGAAATGAGTAGTGACATCATACTGCATCATGGCATAAAAGCACCGATCCTACAGTACATAACCTAGTCATCCCAAAAATGTGAGAAAATGTAAAATTGTCATATTAACATAAAACATTAACATGAAAACATACAGTAGCCAATGTGGCTCTTTGGGAGACATACAAACATATTACACAACTATTAGCAGTAGTTCCTCAGTACATGTGGGAGGACACTGTGTCAGACACACACAGTAGCAGCCACATGGTGGTGGGAAAAGATTAGGGGGCTTCCCAGCAGCAGCAGCAGCAAGCAAACCTTCCAGAGGCATAACTGGCGCATTTTCAGTTGAGAGAAAAAGCTGACGGACAATGCTGTCATACTCATCTGGCTTGATCAAAAAAAAAAAAAAAAAAAGGAAGAAAGAAAAAAAAAGAGACATTTTCCTCTCCTCTGATGATTTAAATCTGCAGCCACAAATCACCGCAGAATGATGTGTCAAATTTCTGGGCGACTTTTAAGGGCTGCAGAGGGGCAGCAGGATGGACTCTTGGCGGCCAGATGGACGACATATGACTCTGCTCATCATCCCCCTATCCATCAGGGGGATAATCATCTCCGGGGTCGTGTTCTGCACAATTTCCCCCATTAGGGCCTTTCACAGGAGAGAGATGGCAGCCGCACAGAGGGCAACAGCGCCATCCCTGGACAACACACTCCGACGACCATTTGCCAGAGAGACATGACAAGCTGATGTTCAGTTTTCCGGTGCATTTCTCTTCAGCCCCATATGTGTGCTACGTTGTGTTTTTCCATGAGATTTGCACAAAGATTTGTTTAAGTGCACAGCACATTTTGGCACAGACTCCATTCTCTCACGGTGTCCATGTCTCACTGTTTTGACACTTATACTGTGTACTGCACACATATAGTATTATCCCGTTTGCACCCTGCCTCCTACATGTCATCTCTGCTGATACTGCACAGCCTCTCTACATAACATGTACAGACTATAATACCATATGACAGATTTCATAGCAGTTGAAGGAATGTGGATGACATGAAAGTGCAATAAGAGATTATGTTTATGTTTATGTTTATGTTTATGCTTCTAGTTCTTAGCAGACACTTTTGTAGAAATCTAATAGTTTTTTATTAGTAATAATAATAATAACAATAATAAACATTATCAAAGTAGTCATATAGTCTACATAAAAATAAATACTACTAATAAATAGTATAATAATAAATCAATAAATACTAATATGTCTGTGAGCATGTGTTGCTTTTGACATGGCTTTTTTTCTTTTCAAAAAGCAAAAAGTTTCTCTTATTGGGGGGGGGGGCGCTGTGGCACAACAGGCTACAGCGCTCATACCGTATACGGGTCCAAGTGCCCACGGAGAGCCAGGTTCGAATCAGACCTGCGGTCATGTCCTGGTCCCACCCCATCTCTCTCCCCCACTTACTTCCTGTCTCACTCTTCACTGTCCTATACAAATAAAGCCAAAAAGCCCAAAAAATATACATTAAAAAAAAAGTTTCTCTTATTGATGCATTAAACTACAATTATAGATTACATGGTTTTTAAAAAGCGGTCATTTTTACTGCAAAACAGACCTGCGCTGTTTTCATAGATATGCCGGAATACCTAATCAATGGCTATAAATTATTTTCATCCCATGTGTTTGTGCAAAACTCCCTTTTCACTTTTGAAATTCCCATATATGCTAAATGCACGAGCACGAACAACTTAAATATTCTGTGTGCCTGTCAGGCAGAATGCACTTTCAATTCACTTTCATTTTATTCATTCATCTCAGTCTGTTTATACATTCAATGCCACGTTTTAGAAAACGTTAAAACGTTGGTACATATATATTTAATCAGAATTGTACTTATATTTTGTACCTGCACTCTATACAATCTAATCTTCATCTAATGTAAAAAAAACATTCTTAAATACAGTGCAGTACATTATGTGATCATGATCCTAAGCTATTCAAGGTGTGACTTTAGCATATTACACTACAATTAGTTTGGGAACAGCTTTTTAATATGGAGTCACATAGACTCTGCACTCAACTATTAACCATTTTGCATTTCTACTCACTTTCCTGTGCTTATCCTATGTATTTTCCATTATCTAAGACATTTTTCAAGGTAACAGGAACTCAACTGGATATATACTATACCATGAAGTTTTATAGGTTAACATAGAAGGATTTTATGACACGAGTGGAGAGTATTGACACCTGTAGCTTTGCTAGGCCTTCTGGGTAAACTTGTAGCTGACAGGAACAGGGCAGCCGTTGCGGATGTTGCTATTCATAGAGCTGGCCCAGCCTCATCTGGGCAGGTATTGATCCCTGCTGGCTGGACGAGAGCTGAGCATCATTGAGACCCCAGACACAGGAGCATCATCATTCTGCAGACACATCATCCAGGGACTGGGGGAATTGGATTTCTTTCTGTAAAGTTGGGAGTTATTCGTGGTTGAGAGCTATTTAACAGCAGGAGAGGGCATCTGAGGCCTGAGGGGCAGCAGGTATGAGGTATGAGTGACCTGAGAATACTCAGAAGCACGGCTCTCCTCTGGGTAAATGTAAGCATCAAAACGCTTGGCCTAAGGAAAGTCAAGAAAAGGAGAACAAAAACAGTTTGGTCTAACAACAACCTAGGGTCTATTTTTAGATGATAACACGTGTAAACTGTTGTTGGAAATGTTAACAACGTTAATCTGAGTAATTTTGAGTAAAACCAGAATATGCACTGCAACAAAATAACATATAGCCATAACTTGGGGGCAATTTGCAACTTCAAAGTAAATTGCTACTTTAAGCCACTGACAAGGCTCAAATTATCATTACACTTCTGAGCCACTGTGGAGAGGGTCCCTGCAGACAAAAAAAGTATCTTTAACTTTGTAAGTGTACAGAACGTGTATAAAAAAAGGACTCTTGCAGTCAGTGCAGCCGTGGTCCACTGGTTAGCACTCTGGACTTGTAACCGTAGGGTTGCCGGTTCGAGCCCCGACCAGTGGGCCACGGCTGAAGTGTCCTTGAGCAAGGCACCTAGCCCCTCACTGCTCCCCGAGCGACGCTGTTGTTGCAGGCAGCTCACTGCGCCGGGATTAGTGTGTGCTTCACCTCACTGTGTGCTGTGTTTCACTAATTCACGGATTGGGTTAAATGCAGAGACCAAATTTCCCTGACGGGATCAAAAGAGTATATATACTTATACTTATACTTTTGCATTACCTAAGTTCTTCTTCCCGTCGCCGCCATCTTGCACGGAGAAATCCATAATGGTTGATTACTGAATGTAGCACATGCTACTGTCAACTGACACAAAAAGAGGAGATTTTGGTCATCAACTTGTGCGGACTTTCTTCTCACGCCTACATCCAAAATCCATTTTCCATTACCGGCAATAGAGTTTCCACTTCCAAACCAAGGCCCTTAATGTAAGTTGCATATTGTGTGCCACCTTACAGCTGATTGCGTCTGAGTAGGGGGCAGAATCTCAAGCGTTCTTTTTGAATCTGATGCAACATAACAACATCAAGTTGGCTGGTGACACTTCATTACACCAGCAACAACTAAGAAAGGGATACTGAGGGATGCACCCCCCTTCCACTGAGCGATGTCCCCTCCTGATAGCAATGACACTCTGACAGCTGATGGAGGGCTTTCAAATCTTTTCAGTATCAAGCTCGGCATTCTAGTAATCAAGTAAGTATTTAATGGCAAAAAGCTTGAATACAAATTTTGGAATACTATTTTGCATCTCAAACATCAGTTTATTCTAAGGGACTGTTTGATGCATTAGACAATGTGTCTGTCATCACTGACACAACCCCAATATACAATATCAGGTTAATTGACAGCTGCACTTGGACTGGTCTTTCATTCTCATTTCTCTCTCTCTCTCTCTCTCTCTCTCTCTTTAAATACACAGCACTGAATTCAGTAATTCTACAAATGTTAGTATTTCTGTTCAGGGTCTCAAGTAAATTAATGCACATAGACGAAGAACAAGACCAAAACTCACTTTATAACACACAAATTACATTTTGAACATAAAAGTCGCCAGCGACTACAAATGCATTTAAGCTGTTTTGGCCAGCATACCCATTTCTGCTCAGCATCTACTAAAAGTGAATTAGCTGGAAGCTGCAAGGCTTTAACCCTTAAAGGAGTACCGTCACACCGGTGTGACGGGAATGTTGGGAAATTAACATTCTAAAGAATATCTGGGTTCATTGAATTCAACATAGAATTTTAGAACCTTCAATTGTTGCGGAACTTAGAATGTTCAAAAACCTACAGCTTTAAGGGTTAAGCCAATTAGTTTCCTTTTCTTCCCATCTCACATAATAGGAAGCTGCCTGGAGGAAGGTAAGATCTACATCTTGGAGTGAGCCAAATTAGTTGAGAGACTTCAACTAGACTACCGGTAAATCAATCCCCCCAGTAAACATCAGATCATGATGATTTCCTGATCACAGTAAGCAGAGGAAATGAGTCCGACATGCAAAGGGAAGAGCAGATTGCTGCTACTTTGAACCACCACAACAATGAGAGAGAGAAAATTGCATTTGCATTGCAAAACTGCTACCTTTGTTGTGAACCGCCTCCCAGACTCTGGTGTGAGAGCACTTAAAATCCAATTTCAATTAAGTGGGGGTTCAAAAAATATTTACTAGGGCTTTTTTCTGTTCTATTGTATGACTGGCTAATATAAATGCATAATCCGTTCCGTAGGGGGGATGATGCCGATAAATAGACAAACAACAAACCTTTTTTAAAAATAAGCTGTTTAAGCCATATTTAGCCAATTTAACTATTATGGATTGAATGCCTCTTGTCAAATGGTTTCTGAAAGTATCTCAGGTGAAGTGGGGATATTGATTTTCAATATGACTCACTAGTTTTGCTAATATGGAAACAACTTCAAAGTAATGTATAGATGTGGAATATACAGTATAGGGGGAGGAGAGTAACATTTTGTGGTATCAGACAGGTAGTCATACCATATAATCTCAGAATCGACCATAGGGGATATCTCTCTCTCTCTTTCTTTCTCTCTCTCTTTCCCTTCCTCCCTCCCCAGGTTCCGATGCCTCTTCCAGCTCTCCTCCCCTTCTCTCCTGAACCACTGAGGCAAGACATTTCTTTTATGTCCCACAAGAGCAAATTGCATGGTATTTCAGTCTGCTGAAATAAGTCTTTCATTAGCGCTGCAGATGACTATGATTAAAATTACTACAGCAACAGGGGCACAGCAGTGATCATAAATCTAGGTGTATAGACCCTTTCAACAATAAAAACAAAAACAATGCTTGAACATTCTATTTGGGCCCCAATCTACTTCCTCTGCATTAAGATAACATATGGAATGTTAAAACGGAAGTCTTGTGGGGCCAACTATGATGCTGATAATGGAACTCTCTTGAAAGGGTTTATATGCTCCCACTAATCCATAAATCCATTACTATAATCTGCTTTCCTCATTTTTTTTTTTTTTTACTTTATTTCTAAATGTAAGCCTACCTTATTTCTATTATAATTCATACAATTAAATTCATGTAATGTATAAGGAAATAAAATGCACAGCTTTAATTGGCAGTGTACTGTACTCACAGTATCATAAAGCATTTTACAAGCACATGAAGCAGACCCCTGCTTTTGCTATTTTCCTCCATGTTTCCCTGTTAATTCCAGTAATGTAAAGTGATGCAGCTGAACTCACACCAGGCCAGACATGCTCTGGCTCTTCGATAAGATCTGCTTAAATCAGGTCAGTGCAGATGCAGTCATGCTTATATGACACATCAGTTGGATGCTGCCCCCTCTGATAACACGTGCAGTTACTGCTCTTATATGGTCTTTCTTACTGGGACAATGATCAAACTTGACAATGCTTGATTTACGTGTGCCGTGCTGGCGTGTATGAGAAGAGAAAGGCGAGAGACTCGTGTTGAGCAGTCAGAGTTAAAATTGCAGCTAAAGTGGGTCACGTGCCACTCTTTGCTACTTACAAGGATGCTTACTTGTATCTGATGTCAAACAGAGCATAATCCTTAAGTCCTGGATTAAATGCTGGGACTTTCACTGCTGTTTTGGCATAACTCTGCTGCCACCATATGTCAAGTCTGGGCTGTCTGGAGGGACTGCGGAGCGCTAGCTAAAAAACACTGACTGCAGCAATGCAGAGAGCAGCTGGGTGATGTGGGGACCCAAATAAATTCTTACGTTATTATTCTCCACCGGCCCAAACTTTTCAGCTCACCCACACAAATAACCATGAGAGGAGAAAAGATGACCACAGCAGAAGCAGCCAGACTAATGCAGTATGAAAGCTCTGTGCGTGACAGGCCAAGGAGAAATTAATTCAGTGCCTAAGGTGGTCTAGATGGTCCACATTAGGCAGACGTTCAGCACACACAGAGGCCGTATTAATTGTCCTGTCAAAGCTCAAAAGTGAGGGCAATCAAAAGTAATTGAACAGCCAATTTACAGCCATGAGGGGACAATTGGTCCTGACACAGAGTTTGGGCATGGCAGACCCTCTGCTTTGGGAGTGAGCTAAACAGAAAACACAGCAGTAGTGCTCCATAAGACTGATAAGAGATCAGCTCAGCAAATCACTGGTAAATACATATGCTTAAACCATATCAACATCAACAGACAGACAAACAACTATATTTCTCCACTAGTCAGAAAAATGTATTTGGCTGAATATGTGGAGACCACATCGAGCAAACGTGACTCCAAATATAAAATATTGAAACCACATTCAGTATAAAATATACAAGACAACCTGTTGGGGTGGGTGGGTGTGTGTGTGTGTGTGTGTGTGTGTGTGTGTGTGTGTGTGTGTGTGTGTGTAATTTCCAAAGAGAGGATCTGCGCCTTTGACGGTGGCTATTGTCTTTGTCAGTGCGTAGGCTCCAATACACGTAATAAGAACAAAAATCAAGGAAGGAGCTCGCTCTTCAAAAATGTCTTCAAAAACGTGATTTATTGGCTCACCAGACTATACAGGTAAACTTCGACAATGTGAAGCACGCTGGATTTTTTACATGGGCACATTGTCTCCTGGAGGACTCAATGAAGACTTTGACCTGACTTGTTTTTTATAAACATGGACATTTGAGTGTGACTAATATTAATGTCTCTCCTGTAATATGCACTTGTAAGGTGATGCAGTATGTGAGTGTTGATAATGTTTTGCTTCTGGAATGGATGATGAAATGAAAATGTAGTTAGTCTCTGGTGCATGTTAATTGATTGCTAATGGAGTGTTTGGTCAAGTATACTGTGATTGGTCCATTTGAATCCTGTTAATGATGTCATGTCCTTTATATGCTGTGAACTCTGATTGCTGGGAATTTGCACTGAGGATGGGGTCACCCCAAACGTTTGCACTTGCACTTTAGTTTACCTGTATAGTCTGGTGAGCCAATAAATCATGTTTTAATGTGAAACTCTCTTTTTGAAGACATTTTTGAAGAGCAAGCTCCTTCCTTGATTTTGTTCTTATAACGTGTGTGTGAAATACAAATGCAACTTTGTGATGCTTGACAATCTGTAGTCTGTAGGGCACTACCCTGATGCAACCACCCCAGCTCCTTTGAAATCTAGCCCTCAATCCACTGCTCTGCCACATGCCCACAGGAGACCAAACAAACCTCTGATTATTGTGAATCCCATGGAAGGTTTTAAAAAGGGACCAGGAAGGGTGGCTGCACTGCAGCTCATCTCCAGCTTGTTGACATAACGCATGCAGTTTTATCCCTAGTTAGGATCTGGGACACCCTGTTCTTTAAACGGCACCACGGTATGTACCTTGCCATCTGTACAGAGGATGTGATGTGCATGGAACTAATACTGGTAATGTCCCACCCAAATACAGTACACGCACCTGCGCTGTGCACTTTGAGAATGTTGTTTTCAGGAGAATTAATGGAGATTAACATTGGTCAGTGCAGATGCTGAAGGACATCAAACAAGGCATCTAACCTCAACACTGTCCATGCTGAAATAAAATCTGGAAAAGTTTCTGCGTGTGGCGCCTGGCATTTGAAGATAGATGTAAAACACAGTGGTCAGTTCTTGTGCAGGCTTGACAGGCATAGCCTTACTGACTCTTACAGGGCTTTTCTATTTGAGATGGAAATAGAACCCAAACAGTGCTGGTAAACTATTTACGATCGTGTTTTGGCAGGAAAAAGGCTTTTCTGTGTCTCTTTCCATTCCGTCATTCAGCGACCAAACTTGCACAACTTCATTACAGCAAACCTCTGAGGAACTGGAAGAGACAGTGAAACAGTCCGAATTGATGGGTGAGTATTTTGTCTGTGTTTTATACGGAATGTGTGCAACTATAGCAAAGTGTAGGGAAGGTTTAACACCATCAGAAGATTTCACAAGTATATTGACAGAGAAATGTTTCACAAGGTATAGGGCCAGGGTCCTGAATCACGTGGGCGTCCATGCAGGACTGGGCTCTGTGACTTCCCTGCTGGACAGAAGGGGGGCGGTGGAGGTGCTGGGCTGCTGTGTGAGGGGGACTCTGTTTTAAAAAGCGGTCAGTGCAGAGCACAATTATAATGCTCCCTCTAAACCATCAGTCAGGAGTGCCATTTACGACCTGCCCACCACTTAGCCTGATGCAAATACCAACATGCCAGATTACCAAACACCATCAGACATGAGAGTGCTTTTGAAAGAAGGCATGTCAGGAGATACTTTTTAAAAGGCCTTTATAAGGCCACAATATTCTTTTATCATCTCTATCACATGTGTTATATTCCACGATATCTTTATTACACAACAGATAACAACAATAAGGAAGTACCAGAATAACTTGTTTTCTAAACTCTCTCTCTCTCATTATATATATATATATATATATATATATATAAAGTGGCAAGTGGCAATGCAGGGCACTAATGTTTAAACTACACATTAGTGAAGCCTACACCATGGAGTGCCTCAAATGGAATCCGAGGCCTCCTGACCCTGATTCTTGGAGCTCCAAATGGCTGGAGAGAAAGGGATGGGCAGGAAGGAAGCTGGCAAGGGGGAACACAGAGGAGACTAATTGGTATTCTACGACCACAGGAGCCTTGCCTCGACAAACACACACACACACACACACACACACACACACAGGTCACTACTGTAAAGTGTACTCAAGAGTCAACTGTTTGACCCTGTTTTTGGTTTTGTTTTATGTTTTGTGTTTGACATTTCAGAAGTTGCAACAAGATGTGCTCTGACCTTTTGACCGGCTACTAGGGAGAAGCAAAAATAGTTCTGTGATTCATTTCAGCTCCATGAACATGGGGATATAGACTGCCGCGACATATTGGATTGTTCTTGTTGTAGTCTGAATCATGATGCTTTTCATGATGCACATTGGTCAATAAACAGTTTAAAGAGAAAGGAGTGTTTACTTTCCATAAAGTTTCTGGTAAAAGTAAAAGGAGTTTGGGAATACATGTTGTGTAAGGATTTGTGGGTCTATCATTGCTGTTTAGCTCATATTACACAAAAGCACACAGTTCAGTGGCAATGATCATGATCATTACTGTATGTTCTAGATGCCCTAAATCACCAGGAGTTCATCCAGAGCCTATTTAAAACTATCTAAAGTCCAAAGGACAACTGTCTTTTGTGTACTTACACTCCTTTTGTCACCTTTGTGAGGCTCCAGGATATGCTTTCAAAGATTAACCAACAATGGCCAAGCGCCTGATCCTCCTAACCTCCAACCACGCAGGGATTGTGCCAGATGACTCAGACTGCTTGCTGTGCTGATGGACAAAACAAAGTCTCCACTTTGGCTTATCCGAGGAGAAACAATGCTGGCTGCAGAGTAATATCTACCCAGCATGCTTTCCTCACATTCCTCTATGTAAACTCCAGCCAATTAACAGTAATACAAGCACTATTGAAACAGACTGAACACACACTTTATCTATCAGCAGAAGGAACAATAAAGACGCTAAAAGATCCGTGGATGACTGGTGCATGGATGGTGTCTATGGATCTTGGCAATACAGAAAAAGATGCATGTGCTATTGAGATAATGTGGAACATGTCGGGATGTATGCATGCACGTGTGTGTGTATATGTGTATGTGGGTATGTATGTATAGATGTGTGTATGTGTGCATAGGATACATGTACATGTATGTGCATGTATGGATATGTGTGGTGGGATATGTGTTTATTAATTACTAGCCATCTTATTTATATATCATATTTTTACTACACCATATTTATTTATGTATGTATTTATTAATAATTAATTAATTAAACATTCTAGATGCTGATGGTGTTTTTTATGTCTGTTTTTATGGTGGTCCTATGCAATGTACTTTTGTATACACTGCACTTCCTGAAGTGTTTTTTGGAATGACAATAAAAAGAAACTTGAATCTTGATACCAAGTTGTGCAGAACTGATAATCCTGTATCATTATAGTGAGTACAGGTAGGTGGCGTTCTGTAAAGGCTAACACAGCAGGCAGAGCTTTCATACGGTATCTCTCAGGCTATTTGCCTCACAGGCGATACAAAGATGGCAATTGGACAAAATGACCCTGGAAATATCCACTGATGGTTCACTATACAGGGGATCTGCACTTTGGAGCTCACTCTCAGTCTCCAGCAGGAAGGATGTCTTACACATATCCTCATCCTCGACCTACACAAACCTGAGCCATGGTGGAGGGTTATCACAGCCTTCGCTGAGCTCATAATGGCCACTTTCTGCCCAACATGCACACATATTACTAATTGTGCAATACCAGAGCAGCCTAGGGCAGATACACCCAGAGCAGATGCCTGAGCGCTGCGACGGCAAGTTTCTCTGTTTTCACTTCGGCGCCTTTAACACTCAGAGCTTATAGGGGACAAAACAGGAGCAATGCTGCACCCCAAAAGTGGAGCAGCAACTGGTAGCACTGGTCCAATTTTTGCTGCCTGCCGCGAGAGGTAATACAGAAAAAATACACTGAAAATGGCTTTTAGATCATCCAAAACAAACATACAAACACATTCATATTAAAATAAATTTCAACTGAAGCACAAGCATACCATAGGCATATAAGTGAGGCTAACTTCCTCTATTTTAAGGCAATTTGACCCCAAACTACCATGTAAAGAAGTAATATACAGTAGGCCTACAATCCAAAATAAAGGCTGAAACATGAAAAGTATCTATAAGAACAGGCCTCTCTACTGGAGAGAGCTGGGAATGTAGCAAGCTAGGCCGACCACTGGATAACACTAATACAATTAGATGGATTTTCTGCTTGTGCTCCGCATTGGTTCAAGGGCAGCACCAGGCAGGATCAGCCATGCGGGATGCCCAGCAGAGTTCACACGCTCCTTGGGATCAGAAATCAAATGGAGCTCGCTTCTTATCGAGTAAAGATATGTTTACACAATATGTGCTACTGAACAGAACTGCGATTGACATACCAGGGAAACTTCAAGTCTCTGTGAATATTTTTTTTTATTGAAACAAAGCAATAAAAAGCATGTTTCTTCATTAAATGTCAGTAGTTACAGTTGGTGCTCCAACCTGTTAAAGCAGTTTCTCTGTTGACTTCAAAGCTTCAAAGCAGCTTCAAATTACGACAAACTGTTGACCGACACGGCACCCACCCTCATACGGTGACTCGGCTGATGCGGGACTCTTACACCATAGCCCAGTGATAGGTGAAACTCCAGCCCCATCTTAACCGCCTGCCAGAGCGGGGCTCTCCAATGGCTCCGATCTGAGTGAAAAATCGCCCCAAACGGACAGCGGAGGGACCAGCTGCTGACAATATCTCCTGGCCTCCTCACATTCCGCCTAAGCTACTTACACATAGTACAACCGCAACCACTCCAAACCAGATTATGCTTAAAATGAGATGTCGCTCCTGTCCCTAGCTGGCTCCACTATACGCTTCCTGATTCACCATCCAATTTTGGCTCACAAACATGCAGTTGGACTGGGTTAAGCCAACTCCCACCAGCGCTGAAGGCAAACGGATGCTCATTTTTAATATGCAAAGGGCAGCCCAGTCCAGTAGGATATTGACTGTGAGCGATTAGGACTCCTCTGGGCCGTGTCCAGGTTGGTCTTAATGGTGTGTATTAGACTTTTTCTACTTTTCTAGAGGGGAATGCGTGGCTTGTTGGGACCAAATGTGAAGACATGGTGACTAAACCAGCTGTTCACTGACCTCCTAATCCTAAGCGAACTGCGGAAGATCTGTCTGTTGGTCTGAGACCATAGACATCTCTTGGCTCTTACATTTCAGTCTTCAGTCAAAATAGCATTGCTATGACACTTTCAGTTGGCAAACTGAGCCTGTCTCAAAAACACTGGAGCATACAGTATAAACAAAGGGAATGCCCAAAGTCTTTGTTGTACAGCAAGCCAGAACAAATCAAAGATATCAAGGGAAACTAGAAAATGTAATTTCGAGGAAATTACCAGTGCATGAAAATATAAACATACTGTATATTAACATAAAATGCAAAACAATAGTTGAACATATATAGTTGAGTATATAGTTTAAAAGTTAAATGTAGATGGATGTTGATAGACAGAAGTTGATACAGGTGCAATCAGTTTAACTGGCTTTTTGATGGGGCCTAGTTTAGCAGCTGGAAGTTGATACAGATGCAAATCAAGTTAATTAGCCCATTGTGATGTCATAGTGCCAATGCAAAGTCTATGGGGAAAAATAAGCTTGTTTTTTTATTAATATCTCAAGTATAAAGTTTACAAAAGTGAAAAATACATTCCTCAAGTGTCCTTTTCAAGACCATTACAAAGTTTGAACAAAGTTTCTATGTTAAACGGTTAAAGCTGAATTAGACGCAGAAATTTGGTGGGAAGAATAACTAGAAAATGTAATTTTCAAACTTTTATTTGGAAACAGTTGGCAGGAGTCATAGTTGATAACAACTGACAGTTGAAATGTCTGAACAGTTAAACAGTTGAGTAGATTAAATAGCTAAATTATTTAATAGTGAATTATTGTAGTGAGGACATTTATTTTGAAACAGTTGTGGGCAGAGGAAATAGGAACAGAATCTGTAGTCTTAAGAGAGCCAGATTGTATGCTTTGTAAGCCTGAGACAGAGTATATAGTTTAAAAGTTGAATTTTGATAGTGTAATGGATGTTGATAGACAGAAAGTTTAATGGATGTTGATAGGCAGATTGTTTAATGGATGTTGGTGGATAGTTTAATGGGTGGATGAGTGAATGGTTTGAAGAGTATAAATGGATAGAAAGTTGGATGGAATGTGCCTTATATCCTTGTAGAATGGAGAGACACAGAGAGAGTTGGCCTAGTTGAGCAAAAAGCAGTTGATACAGGTGCAATCAGTTTAACTGGCCCTTTGTGATGTCATCAGCCCAATGTTAAGTCTATGGGGGAAAATAAGCTTGTTTATTTATTAATATCTCAAAAAGTATAAAGTTTACAAAAGTGAAAAATACATTCCCCAGGTGTCCTTTTCAAGACCCATGTTACAAAGTTTGAACGAAGTTTCTACGTTAAACGGTTAAAGCTGAATTAGACACAGAAATTTGGTGGGAAGAATAATAACTAGAAATGCAATTCCAAAGAATTACCAGTGCATGAAAATGCAAAAGTTGTGATGTGAAATATCATGTATAGTTAAAATAGATAATACAGAGATGGTTACTACGGTGATGCTAGGATAGACATGGTGGTTGCATAGCTTAATAAAAGTTGATAGTTTAACTCATTGAATTATATTTAATTTCCATTCATCACAGAATTCCCAAAATCACATATAAGGTGTGTTAGAGTGTCTAGTTTCGTAATTAAAAAAAAAAAGCTAAAAACTTAATATTACGTTTTTGGCACTCAACGCATGGGAAGGAAAAACTTAATATTACGTTTTTGGTAGCGCTGTCAAACGATTAAAATGTTTAATCATGATTAATCGCTGAATTCCTATAGTTAATCACGATTAATCACATATTTTATCACATAATTAAAATTCTATTAATTTGCATTTCTGAACTTTCCAGGAGTCCATGTTAACAATATAAAGCAATTATTGTGTATCTTGATCAGGATTCAAATGAAAGCAAAGCAAGTTACTTCATTAACTTAACTTTAAGACGTAGGTCTATTTGATTATTTCAAATCAAATTTCAAAAGATGTGCAGCAGACCTGAGGCAACACAATATAAATATAGCTAATAAAGGGCATAACAAACATAAAATACTATATTCATTATCTTTGAGTTCAGTTGAAAATAAGGAACTTTTCGACATGAGTGCACTGCCATTTTATAGGCCTACAGTCTATGGAGCACTGTCACTTGCCACACACATCAGCCCCGAAGTTTTTCCACGCAAACACTGGATGAACAATGGATTTTATGGAGCAGCGTCAACCAAATAACTGAATCGTGATTTACACGGCGGCAAAGTGCGATGCTGGTGTGCAGAGTTGTATTGAAAAGAATGGAATCTAATGTACAGTAAATGAATGTCGAAAGCAGAGTGCATCGCACTCATGTCGGCATCGGTGTCCACAGCGATTTAAAACACCATTCAGCTGACCAGGAGTTCAGAACTGCGCTGGTGTTTATTGTATGAATCTACTCTCTGGCCGGCTCGTAAGCCCAAACAAGTGTGTGCAGCATGCCTTTACGTAGCCTACTAAAGGTGCATCATCATAAAGATAGGCATTTAATCTGCATCACGCCCCATTTTAGCGGAAAACAAGTTAACATATCATTGATTCTAATGGGAAAGACAGATAGCCTAATCACACCTTGACGTTACATCTAGTTATTAATTTACAGGCCATTCAATCATTTTACTAACACAGCAGTTATAAAGAATTAAGTGTATGTAACTTGCTCATGTCGAAACGGTGTAGGCTACATTACAACCCTTTCAGCACGTACTAGCAACACTTATGTTTAGTTGATGTTATGACATGTAAAGTTAAGCTTGCCGAACTTAGTTATAGTCAGCCACGGGCAGTTTGACTGTGCCTACATTCGTGACACTCCTGTTAGTAGGCTAAACTGGAAAGAGCAAAAAATAGGAACATAATGGTCACATTAATATCCATAAACACACAGATAACTCTTACACCAACCTTATTTTGTGCCTTTTATTCACGTTTGTTTCAAGATTTAGTAAGTATAACCCCTTTTCGCTACCCACTTCTTTGCAGCACAGGTTTCCATTATCCAAACAGCTCCCTTTCCCCTAAAAGGGGGCGTGTACATGCAGCACGGTCTAGCTAGATCCAGTGTGGTGTTGTGGTTGTTCTAACATTACTAGTTGTTGCAACAGCTTGTGAAAAAACTACAAAGTTTGTTACACCAAAAAGAACGTTAATCTCACAATAAAAAAATTGACGCCGTTAAAATAGGTTTACGCTAACGCCGTTAATAACGCGTTTAACTGACATCACTAGTTTTTGGCACTCAATGAGTTAAAAGTAGACCGTTTAAAAGTTGAATGTAGATAGTTTAAAAGTTGTTGATAGACAGCTAGTTTAATAGATAGTTAGTTTAATGATAGTTTAAGAGTAGACTGTTTAAAAGTTTAATAGATAGATAGTTTAATGATAGTTTAAGAGTAGACTGTCCGTTTGAAGACCTACGTTACAAAGTTTGAACAAAGTTTCTAAGTTAAACTGTTCAAGAGAAATTGCGTACGGAAAAAGTGGTAAGCGGAATAATAATA
This sequence comes from Alosa alosa, assembly GCF_017589495.1. NCBI lineage: Eukaryota > Metazoa > Chordata > Actinopteri > Clupeiformes > Clupeidae > Alosa > Alosa alosa. The sequence goes on from NC_063189.1 coordinate 11,377,765, forward strand.
ATAAGAAGAAGAAGAAGTTGTTGCCTAGGAAGAACAGTACAGTGCATTTTCATGCACTGTAATAATAATAATAATAATAATAATAATAATAATAAGAAGAAGAAGAAGAAGATGAAGAAGAAGAAGAAGAAGAAGAAGAAGAAGAAGAAGAAGAAGAAGAAGACGACTTCGGATAACAGAACAGTGCATTTTCATGCACTGTAATGACTGCGACAAGTTAACTACAGACGAAAACGTCAGTACTGAAGCCATATACCTACATACCTGAGGAAACATTAATGGGGTAACATTAAAGTTAACAAAACAAAAACAAAAACAAACAAAAACTTTAATATTCAATCAGCAGAAAACCAGAAAGGAAATATCATCAAAGTGGAACTGGGAAATCAGAGACAAAGCATGTTGATCTCTCATTATAAAAGCAAAGACAAGCTGATCAGGCAAGATCAGACTCTGACTGATCGACATGGAGGTCACATTTCCATTACAAAGCAAAGGGCACACGTCCCTATGAATAGCAATGGAGCTGAGCATGCACACCCGGAGCTTATACCCACCAGTTCACATTTGAATAAAATATCATCAAAAATCACTTCATTTCAAAATGAATTGTTTATCTGTGTATACTGCACGCAGTGCAACAGAGTACAACAAAATGCACTATACTTTTCCACTAAATAAAGACTCTTTCATGACTCGTTTGGTCTGTCAGCTTCTGCTTCAAAATAACTTTCTCAAATTAAAATTCCCTTCTCTACCTTCTTTTGAGAGCAGGAACAAAAGGCATTCATACCAAAGGCCTTTTCTTTTACACAATCAACGTTCTAAACTTGTGGCTAAATATAGTTGCCTCTTTAACTGCGCAGCATAAGGGACAGATCATGTGCAATTATCTGTAAGTACCATAATGTGGACCTTTTTTGCTTGATGGCGATAAACCATGTTTATAGAGCATGGTCAAATGATACAACCCTCGCCCAACGGCCATGTACCCACACAGCAACAGATCCAGGACCATTTCAATGGGTATGGATGGTCACTACAGATGTGTTGGCTGAATGAAAGGCATGGATATCACAGTTGTGAGGAGGAGACGTACTGTAGGCCTACACATCTATTTTCATCGTCTGCACAAACCACATATTCTATGGAGCCTGATCCCTTTATGATGTCTGTACTAAATTGCACTTTATTTTGGAAAAATAAAACTTATTTAATTGGGCATTTTATTCAGTTTACCATTAACCAACATGACCTATGCCACTTAACTGGATGTGTTACAAGTTTTCAGTGAACTCTGCCTACAAACACAGTCGATCTTGGTGTTATTGCTCAGCTATTGTGAATAATTAATGGGGTGAGTTGGACAACGCTGCCATTCTTTCATTGGCTCATTATTTTGGGTATTGGGAACTGGAACAGAGCCTCTGACCCACTCTGCTTTATTTCCCCTCCACTTGCACGTTTAAATGCCCTGGCGCCTTCTGATTCCCTGATAAAAAGCTGATAAAATGGTAAATGAGAACATTGTTTTCCTCCCTAGACTAGTCTCTCACTGGCAGTGTGTTTTGGTTAGGGAGAGAGAGACACGGTGTGTGTGTGAGAGCATATTTGTATGTGTGTGTGTGTGTGTGTGTGTGTGTGTGTGTGTGTGTGTATGTGTGTGCATACCAAAGTATACATCTCAGAATGTGTTTCTGTCTGCTATGTCCATATTTCTGAGTTCCTCTTCCAAGCAGCCAGACTGGTGAATAATTCCCATAACCAGTTATGTGGGTAGAATGAGCCGTTTAAATGTGAGGATGTGGCTGTCCAGCCTAGGCCTCTCACATCTTTACACAGCTCACTGGCTCTGAATTAGAACATTAACATGCAAATCCACAAAAGGATTGTTTCCGACATATTTGAGACAAACTCATACCCCCAATTAGGAGCGATTAAGGATGACTACTGAAAAGAAAAGTGACACAGAAAGCTTCCTGTAACTATTTTGGAGAAATCAGCAGCCCGCACTATATCAGATGTTATGTATAGAAAACAAGATCATGGTGATCAGAACGTCTCCAATGTTGGTGATCATAAAGCCTCCAATGGTGGTCATGGTGATCATAAAGCCTCCAATGCTGTTTTATCAGTTTCATTGTGCCTTTAGTGCACATGAAAACTCTTTCTTGTATTCTAACAGTGCCATTAGGCTACATGATGATCAATAGAACAATAACCAATAGATCAAGAAAATATATCAATACTCTAATGCCAGTGTGAAATATTCAGCATAGGTACAATAATGAAATGCAATCATACATTTAAAAAGTCATTTTTGCTTGTTTTTGTGTACACTGTAACTTCAGACAACACGCTAGCCCTATAAGTTAAGGCTATAGGCCTATTCGTATAGGGAAAACCTGATGATTACGAAAATGTAGAAGGTAGACTTAAAGTTTGTGACAACATGAAACTGAACACATTACGCTGAAGTGGATAGGCCCTACGAGTTGGTGGTTTAACACTTCCGCTATTAGACTACAACAAACAGCTCCGTCTCCAAGTATGCCCTACTGATTTAGGCAACTTGAATATTTACCAACATAAACAAACAACACATTTCAATAACATTTTAAGAGCACTATAGTCTAGTGGTAAGGGTTAAAGTGAACAGCTCTTAATACACGTAGTAGATGCCTACATGGCGACGACCCTCTGAACGAGATGGAACGAAGCCGTTATTTTAAATTCATTATTAGGCTACTCTGTCTCCGCTCCTGACTGACGATACCTCAGAGCCGATGCGAAACACTGTGTCACGTATAGCACCAATAGGCTATGTAGCATAACAACAGCATGAGTTACTCCATGACACCTATTTCCGATCTTATCACATGTGAAAACAACATAATGATCGTATATATAGCAGACGCCTGCTTTTTCCACAAGCACATTCTTGAATAGACAGACTTACCTTCCATATCCAGGCCATACTCAATGATCAACGTAGAGCCGAAGATGCTGGGCAGATTCTTTATCGCAACAGCCGAAAATACGGCCTGGTCTTTGTTACTCTGCTCTTATTCATAAGCGCCACGCGTTTCTGATGTTATCTTGTTAATCATAACGGTAAATATTGTGCGTTCCGCTATTCATGTCTTCTTTCCTTAGCAGAGATCCTGGTTGACGTTTACAGCTACTGGCTGATGGGAGCTGAAGCCCCGCCTCCTGAGTCATGTGACATCTTGATTCTTGATTCTGGCTGGGAGCCTCTGACAGACCAGCGGAGTAGCAGCTCAGGGACCCAATAATGCACACACCTGGTAGGCTATTCACTAATGCAATTTAGTTGACTCATCTGCAAGATAACACAGTTATTATTTAATTGTAAAGTAGTACTTGTTTAGAATTGTTAGAATTTTTGATCATTATTACAAACATGAATGACACATATTTCATCTTCTAATATGAATTCTAAAGACCAGAGATATGTTTCATAGTCTAGGCCTACATGGAACATAGGCCCATTTACTTATTATCAATGTTGTACAACACAAGCCCACTGCATCTTGATGATCCATCAGATTTGAACAAGCAATCTTTGTTTATACCTGTTCTGAAACTTCAAACAATAGGAATGGAAAATATCACGGTTTGGAAAATGTTTTTTTTTTTTTTTTTTGTCGTGAGTGTATTACTCATAGTGGCGTGCCCAAGATTTCCAAAACAGTGCACATAATTAAATGCACAAAACTCATAAATTAAGTGCTGAGATAACTTTCTGGCAATCAATATTGTGAGGAAATGGAAATTTGGTGAAATGTCAGATACCCTAGTCGATATCATTTAGCATTTCTTTGTGTTGTTTAGTAGATACACTGCCCTGCTGAATGATAAATCAACTTGCCTTTTTGCACTGGGTTCATTTGAACATGAATTTTAAGGACTTGTTCTCGAGTGTTGTGCATCAGCGTGTGAAAGGGACTCCAGTTCCAGCAGCACTGCATTCATTAACACACCTGAAATAACTAACCTTGCAGATTACCTTCCCTTTGGCACAGCGTGTTCATAGCAAACAATGCAAATTGAATGAGGGGGTTTGCATGCGAAATATCAACAGAGCTAGAGGCTGAATTTATATACAATGCAAGAGCCAATTCTGCTGAACAACATGTGCCTGCCAGTCAAGATAGGAAGCCTGGTGTTTTTGCAACATATAGGATGACTGCACTTACTGATAGGATGAAATATCGTCTCAACATCCCACTGAACTCTGGGACTTTGGGAGTTTTATCCACATGGAAAAGAAACTGTCTTTTCAAACAGCACACATTTGTCTTGGATGTATAGCATTGGCTTCATTCCATAGAGTCATCTTAGACACCTTAGTGACCTGAAAAGCTGCAGTAACATAATATCACGAAGATAAGCCAGCCCTCTTATCTTCCCTCCATAGGTATCGCCTTGTGATCACATACAGATTCAGCCGTCTCTGGGTAGTGTTGTTTACTGTAATTTGCCCCCACTGGCTCTATGTCTAAAGCTAATCTTTCAGGCAGTAGTTATCTGTCTGGCAATTAAGAAGGCCACTGACCACATGCTGTACACTTCTAAAGGCCATTCCTGGAATGAAGAGTTATTCAAGGACAGGTTCTGGACTGTACAATGGTTACAATGGTTCTCAGACCTCATTCCCAGACTTTGGATGGTCTGGTGAAAAAATGGCTGCTCACTGTGGCTCTGTAACCCAGGTCTTGTGTTGACAGACAAAGTCAATAGCCCACTGGACTGGAGTGAAAAGAGACACTAATGTGGCTCAAGCAGAGAAAGGTTCTCATGCGATGATATTTCAGAGCCACTTTACTGCAGAAATAGCCTGGGAAAAACCTAGACGAACTTCCGGCAAATTTGAGATTTGCTCTGAAAGTCCAACTGAAGTTACAACTGAGAAGGGTCTGGTGTCTACAGAAACAGTGGATGTGTGTTTTGCTTTTGAGAGTTACACTTCTGTTGGCAAGTAATTGACTAAAAAAGAAAATGTTTAGAGTATGTAAACAAAAAGACGTATAAAAGGTGTGTTTCTGTACCAGGAAGGTGAATGGAAATATGCTAAATGTATCCCCCATCCACATTCTGGGTAATGTTCGTTATTTGCTAAAACCCCATTGTGTTTGAGTGTGTGTTTTGAGGTGGGGATGGTAACCATAGACAAATTATGTTCAATGTTGCAGCAAGAAGAGTGTGAACTGATCTCAATGTTGCTGCCTTCATACTATAATCTGTATTAGTGAAAACTTCACCTACACAATATACTGTAATCCATTTACCCAACTTGTGACAAAATATTCTAAAAGCTTGATAATTGCTTATAGATGTTTCTTGTACTGGTCACAATGAAAGGCATGTGCAGTTTTACCACACAGCACAATGCCACTGATGCTTGATGAAGTTTTGAGGGAGTGTGCAACTGCATGCTGACTGCAGAAATATCCACCAGAGTGGTTGCCTATATGAAAGTACACATGAGGGGGCCCCCTAATACCAATCTTCAAAAATGTATGAACACATACACATTTTCTCAGTATATTAAGTTAACTAGTTAGAAAGAGAGAAAGAAAGAGAGAAGGCATGGACAAAGGAAATAGTTTTGTAGTCCTTCTGTGCCACTGGATCGAGATTAGTATAAATAGCCAGTTCTACTGCCATCTAAAGGCTGTGCCGATGTGCAGGGGTTTTTCCCCCACAGGCAGTCTTAGACTTTTTTTTTCATGTCAAGTAAAAATAACACGGTGTGTGATAATCCTTGAATCCTCAAAAATGTTGAGACAGAAATGCATAAATGGTACAGCGATACAGCTACGATGCAACCGCTGAAGACACAAAATGAGAGAGAAATTAGGATAGGGGAGAAAGAGACAGGTAGCAAGCTGGAAATAAGGACATACAGACAGAAAGATGGACACAGACAGAGACAGATCTGACCAAGAGAACAAAGAAAGAATCTGTGGTGAAGTTCTACTGTAGCCTACTCTAGTGATACTGACATCAGCACATTCTCCTACAGCGCCATCTAGTGACGATGATGTTTGTATTGATATTGGACAATCTCAAGAACAACCATAACCATTTTTTTCTGCTGTAAAGGGATATTTACCTGATGTGTGTAATTGAATTGTTTCACAAACATTCGAAGAGTACCATCATATAACCCCTTATAGCCTTACCTTATGCTTTCAAGGCCCCTCAAAGCTGACTGACTTAACAAGCATAGCAGCAACTTTACAGTACATTATATTCCACTGTTAATGTGAAGGTAAAGGACATGTGTTCCATTTATTCATTTCACAGAAACTTTCTCCAGTTCACAATCATTTGTTTCCTTTGTTGTATATAAAATATAAAATCCCATTACTTAGAATGATCACTGCCTTAGTTAAATGTACATATATGCCTATTTTTTCATGTAATCTATTTAAGCTATATACAGAAGTATCAGAAAGCTAAGTATACACAAATAACAGTGTTCTTCTTGTGCCATTTTAAATAAACCGCTGCAAATTAATTCTCATGTTTAGAAAAATCATGCATTCTGGGTCACAAACAAGCACTAAGTGATTTTTTAAAAATAAATTTCAGTTCATTATTTGTATGCTCTGTTTGCTGCAGATATAGTAACAATAAATACATCATTTCTCAGCAGTACAGCTACAAGGCAGTATCAGTACTAAGGATGGAGGTGGAGCAGTTGGCAGTGTGGAGCAACAAACACAATCTCTTCCTGAATGTTGACAAGACCAAGGAAATGGTCACTGATCTCAGGAAGGCACATATATATATGGCCAGCCCCCGGCTCCTCATCACCCTCAGATGCACCATTTAAAGTGCCCTGACCTTCTGTATCACTGCCTGGTTTGTAACCTGCACAACCTATGAACAGAGGCAGCTGAACAAGAGATTGACAGCAGCAAGAAAGGTCATTGGTGCTCCTCTCCCATCCATGCATGAGCCTCCAACATCATTAAAGATGCCTCCCACCCCTCCAACAACCATGGTTTCCATCCCATCATGGAAGAGTAAGTTATATGTTTCTCAACAGCTTCATGCCCCAGCATCATGAACACTCATGAGCACTCAGAGATATACGCAATGGTACTCACACCATGATACTTCTCAATGCTTTTAGAGGCATGTATACAAAAGGAACAATCTTTATTGACACTCCTATATGCCTTTCATAAGCATTCAACGTGAATTCAGTGCAATGACAAATTAAAAATGACGTAAATGGGTAAACTGAGGGTGACAAAAGCAGACAAAAACAGTATGGGATCTACCTGAGGCATATTTCAATCAAACAATAAGCACACCTGCAGATAAAATGGCTTGAGTTATGATCCATTGTGCTTGTATGTAACAATCAATCAATTGTGTGGTCCATCAAGTTCCCATTCAAAAGCCAAAATGCGATTATGTTTAGAGAGGCTTCGACTCCAATTTCTGGTGGTCTTGAAGTGATAGAAAGTGATGGATGTGAAAGAGATATTGGGGAAAAACAGTGCAAATGTAGCTCTCTCATCAATGACATAGCATGGACATGAATCAGGCCTCTTCTCCTGTTCCTATTTCAAGTGGTAATTAATGTCCACACTGATTACAGTCAAAAGGCACATGTGCAAATAATGCATGTTAATTGAATAATGTACTTGCATTATATTTCATCATAGGGATTTATTGGCATTTATTGAACATGAGCTGAAATTGAGTTAGAAGTCCTCAAGATGGTTATAAGGTGAAGTGAAGAAAAGAAGAATTAATTCTGAGATGGAAAGACAGACAGGCATGCATGCAGATAATACCTTATTGTGAAGCACATCCCAAGTTGAAAGACTTAATAGTTTGTGCCATTTTTACTGAAGACACTAAACTTAGCCACTGTGAACAAGCTTGATTTCCCACTGCCCACGAGTGAACTAAGCTCCCAGTCTTCAGCATAAAATATAGTGTGTTTGTCAGGTAACCACAGTGCCATTTAATCCCTTGAGACATATGAAAAAGCTTCTTGTATGTGTCAATAAACATACAGATCGCATGTCCTACTGGTGAGGCATTTAACCCTACATGACATAACATGGCAAGAGGTGAGGTGGTGGTCTAATGGTCAGGAATATGGGCTTCTAAATGGAATGCCGGAAGGTAATGAGTTTGATCCCAGTGCCCCTGACCAGGGCACTTAACCTACTCTACTGTAGCTGTCCCTGTAGCTGGTTCACTGTTCAGTGGCTCTGCTGAAAGACTAATAATTGCATGTAATGCTAAAGGTATGATCCACACAGTGCACATACCCACACTGTGGAGGGATACTGTGCCTCACAACTGCATGCAGTCTGGCACATAACTGTGCTGTGCCGATGACAGCACTTGTCCACAAAATACAGATTACTGTGACATTCAACAATGCTGCAATGTCTTTTCAGGCCTTTCGATACTTCACACATTTATGGCCTCGCACTGCAATAATTCTATGGAATTCTAATTCTCGGCGGCTGAGATGATTAGACCTGTGTTGTATTTCATCCGTTTTTTAAACCATTCAACACTCCACTGAAATTCAATAACCTCACCTTCAGCAGGATCCCTGGAAGCTTCAGAAGTGTCGTTTTTTTCCGTGGGAGGAGAGTAACAAACAAATACTGATCGTGCTTCTCTCTGAACCATAATCTCCTTATTCTTCTCCCTCTGTGTTTCCTGAGGGGCTAACAAGTCACCCTGCCTGTGCACCTCTTCACTGACAGGCCCTCTGTGAGCTGAGGGATGGAGGGCCAGCTATCATATCACACCTTATATGTGCTCTGGACGAACAGACGGCATGACATCACAGCCGTGGAATAGAAGAGAGTTGGAATGGAATCTCATGTTATGTGTTATGTTGGACATAATGTAGCTCTAGCTTTATCTTCTTCACATTTTAGTTCAGTGATTCTCCTGCAGAGCAGTGCATTTAAACAACCATTACTACAGCACATTTAGTAATCATTATTAATATGTTGAAAGTGTTATATTGAAACTATTGAAGGGATTGATGGGAACCATTGTCAGGAGCTGTAACGTACATTTCTAGCCAGTGACTGAACTAAACATGATGCTCAGACCTCATATTTCCATTCATATTTCTTATATTCACTGTTGGATACAAACATGTGTGATCAGTGAATATAGCCTAGTCATGGACCATCTCACCCTTACAGTTGGTTACAAAATCAGGAGGACTCACCGGATGACAACACAGCCTGCATGGTCCAGGGGTGGACAGGACAAGATGTGACCCAGAGGAGGACTTCTGATGGTGGAAGGGTCCAGTCAAAAGCTCTGAGACACAGTGGGATGTTAGTGCAGCATCCCCCAGGGAGTGTTTTGCCATCCCTCAGGCAGCGATACGGTCTCTCAGGCCCTCCTCCGAAGTGTATGAGCACAGTGTAGGAGTAGGTGTTTATGTAGAGGGAGAGAGGAAGAAGGTGTGTGAGTGTGTGAGAGAAAGAGAGAGAGAGGGGGGGGCTACAGTATTTGAATATGTTTGTCTAAGACTGCATTACTCTTGGTCTTGCATATTTGGTTTACCCAATCATATGTTAATGACAGACACTGGCAGGGAAGGATTCATCTTCAAAAACATCAAACAAAGATCAAACAAAAGCTTTATCACTTTGATTTCTGCTATGCTAAAAGAGACCAGTGTAAATAAAACAACTGGCACATCTCCATGTGATAATATTTAACATTAATGCCCTTTTAGTTGAATGGGTTTTCATTATATCAATAATGCAGAAACTGTTCTCTGCCACAGGCTGACGGCTAACGAGTTTTGACTAAAAACGGTAAAATTGAACTTTCTCAAAACACATCCGAATCCCAATCATCCGTAAATTGATCTAAAGTGCATTTTACTCCAGATAATTCCTTTAAGTGGGGTCAGACATTTCAGTAAGAGGAGTAAACACATGATATAGTGATACAGACCTTTTCACTTGGGGCAAAATGTCTCTCAATCCACCACTGTGTTTCCTGTGAGGCCAGGGGGGCGGTGGAGTGGTCCGGGGAAACTGAAGCAGGGAGGATAGGTTAGTCAGTGCACCCCAAATGCATGACCAAGAGCTACCTTCAGAGGTGACATGCCACTTTATATCCATATCAACTATCCCCACCTCCCCCGGGCCCCGCTCAGACTCAACGTCTAAAAGCATGTCTCGGAAACATCAAGGTTCACTTACATACTGAGCCGTGCCAATTTTAAATGCATGGAATTAAAATTAACACAAAATACAAAAAAAAAGGTGTGTATAATTTTCATGGTGAACAAAAGTGGAAAATATTGTTACATGATCTGCAGAGGCATAATACAGTGTTTAATCTACAGAAAGGCTTGCATGGTAGTTCTGAAAACATGACTTCATGAAAATATGCTTTCAAAAATGAAATCTATACATTGAAATATATCATGCCACATGGACAAAAGGCCATAATGTTAGTGTAATAGTGTAATGCAATTTGAGGCGACAAGCGAATTGTCTTAATGTAAATAGGGTTTTACACAAATCCTGATATTCTGCACATCTCCAGCACCTGATTCCAGAAGACGTCTTGTGCATGGGGTTTTCATCTTTTTAGGGTTTTACACAATTTCTGTCGCTCTGAGTGCAGACACTAGGATTCACAACTGAATGTAGCACATATTACCTTTCTTGTATTAATGTAGAATATCAGTATTAAGCCATTTCAATTCATTGACATCCAAGCGCACAAACAACTTGATGATTGTGTGAGGTTAATAGTGAAATACATAAATTATAATATTAAGACTATATTGCTGCATTGGTAACAGTGACTTTCAAGATGTCCAATTACTTCAAAGACATGTCACAGTTATTGGTCATATTTATTATAAAAAAGTGAGATCCAACAGGTTTATTAACACTACTACACATTCACTTAACCATATAACAGACATGCTTTTCAATAGCAATCAGGCATTCATTTAGGCACAAAGCAATAATCTAGATTTCTAAAGAGCAAGTATACAGTATTTTAGTGTTTAAAAATCAGCTCGGCTTCATAGTTGTCTCTGTGCATCAAAGGCATTACATTTTCTATTCTGCGGGGTCAAGTGTACAGATGAAATAATAGATTAACGATATAACATGTTTAATTCAAATCAATTTTATAATCCCATGCCCAGAAAGATCCATCCAGAGCAGTGTTTTGTCTGAAATGTCTAATACTGTCCATGGAATCTTTGTTGTTATGGCTCCGTTATTAGAGAAGATGTCTTCATCTGTACAAAACGGACAGGGCTTCTGTCCTTCAAAGGCTCTTTTCCTTAGGAATACCATTCTTCTCATGTCCTCTACAATGAATAGCATGTAATAGGTTAATTCATTAAAAGGTTAATGAGTTGAGTTGTTATTGTAAATTGTGAGTAATGAGTTTTTCAGTCAATCAGTCAGTCACTCAGTCAATGTATTGCTTCTAAGTCTGTAGACAGGAAATCTTATGTTCATGTCTGTAACAGTCCTTACTCTTCTTGCCTGAGGTCAGGATGATCTGTGTCATTCTCTGCTATGTTAAGCAGCTTGGCCTTCTCATGCTCCTCATCCTCATACTCCCGCACGTCCTTAATCTCCTTCATCTGGCCAGTTAACACCTTCACCATGAACAGCATGATATACTATAAAGAACAAGAGGAAGCCTGTAAGATGTGATGGAAAGAACAAACATACCAAACCAACAGAGTCACTGAGTAGTGACTCATAATCTTCTGTGATATTCTTCTGAATGTAATGCTTCTGAAACCCAACACACTTCTAGTGGATCCACAGAGACATGGTGTAGAAGAAAACATTGTGGATAGACAGAATACTCACCAGAAACCAATAGAGATTCATAAGAAGGAGTGTGAAGAGGAGGGAGTTGAAGAGAAAATAAAAAGGGATGTTAGGGACAGACTCGAGACTGGCTATACAGCTGGCGTACAGCACTTTGAGAGGAAACCAGTAAAGGCGAAACCAAAACCTGCATGGAAGCACATGAGCGAGAGCACTCATAAAATCCACACAAACACAAGAACGAAAGTACAGGTAGAGAGAGACAGTGAGCACATTACATGCATTTCCCCTTGGACATTAAAAAGGTCAACATATTTGTGTACATCGATAAAATAAACAACTTAATTAGAGTTAGCCTAATAAATAAAGTATTAATAGGCAGTCTTCAATACTGTGAGGACTTTTTTTAAATCAAGCAAACTATTTCCACTTTGTACCAATGAGACAACATTATAATTGTAATGATAAAACCCTTCTGTACTGAGTGCTGTTTGGCATATATGTACATATATCGGCAGTGCTTCTACATGGAGCTTGATTTGTAAGTTGCTTTGTGCAAGGTCTATCCAAAATAATTAAATAATCATATGACTGTTAAGAAATCAGTGTGCTGTCTAAACTGGACTGACTGACAGCTCCAACCACTCACCAGGTGAAGCTGAAGCTGATGCAACCCACAGTAGAGATGATTTCATTGATGGACTTGTAGACCCAGCCACTGTTCCTTAAGTACACATTGAGTTTTGTGAACTCAAGCTGAATATCGTTGATATCGTGAAGGAAGAGAACCAGCACTCCTATTTTATGGTACCTGTAAAAGGTATACACAGGCATTGAAAATACACACCGTGCGTATGCACCCTACCCTAAAAAACAACACACCATTTCATCATCCCCCTCCCACACATCCCATCCCATTACCCCCCAAACACACACACACACACATACACAATACACCTTTTTAATTACTACTTTTAATTTATTCTTTTAAGTTGAGCTGGCTCTTGAGCATAAGAATGTCATTACTTATAATTAATTTTTATGAGTACATGACAGTAAAACTACTTGAACTTGAAGTTCTGCTTTCCCTCAAAATTTCCCACGTTGATTGTCTTTATACCTCTTGCTATCCTGATGTAGCTTTCTGTAACACCATTTATTAAACACGTGAAACTGTTTCAGAATCCCATTCAAAAGTCTTCCCGAAAGCTTGCTGACCTGAATGCATAGGAGAATGTGATCAGCACCAGGGTGACCACATGGTGAATCACCATGATGACAGAATCCCTCCTCCACACATCCATGTAAAATGAAGCATATATGGAATGTCCATAGAAGCTGCCCTGGATCAAGTAGGCAATGGTGATATCAATGGGAATGGGCATTCCACTTGTCCAGTCTATGACAAAATACAGACAACAAATGTCTTTTGCAAATTCACTACGCAGTGGACACGTTCTTTCTTCATTTTTACCCAACTCGGTCTTAAAAAAAAAAAAAGGATGATTAAGTTTCTCACTTTAGTGTCGCATTCAATTTATAGTACTTTGTACTGGAGGAGTGAAAGCATGTACAATTCACACATCACCATGAGAAAGGCTGGCCTAACTAGTGAGTGTTTACCATGAAATACAGAACTGGGATCCTGAAAGAAAGTGTATTCGGTGAGGAAGAGCAGATAGGCACTGTATGACCAGGAGGCTGAGTAGAAAATGAACTTCCAAGCACTCTCTGGCATCTTGACAGCATCTTTGGGTTTGAGGTGACACCACTGGGCAACTGGCTGTAGCACAGGGACACAAAGAGAAAAAAAGCACATTATCCAGCCAGGGGATGAAAACCCAAGTTGAAAGGCTGGTCCAGGGGTGCAAACAAATCCAGTGTTTGAGTGAAATTGTAGATATCTGCTGAATAGGCCTACTCCAAACCCTGGAATTTGTCAGGGCTATAACCTGTTCTAATATGATTTTCTTCCGGATTTGCATCTTATACTATCTTAATACTACACCAATTTATGCATGTCACCATGGTGTTGTTTACGATTCCTCACTGTTTAGAGAAAGAGCCCATTGGCATTCAGAGAGAAGTTAATCTGTGAATAGAGTTGGCAAGGGGCTCGTTCCCTCACTTCCCAAAGCATTATACCCACAAAGCGCGGACAGTACCACTGCCCGTAGTAACAAGTTGGCAGTTTTCAGTTGCCTTGGGAGGGGATGATAAGTAAGCAAATCCTGTCAAATTAATTATACAGAAGGCCTGCACTAAGAAACTGATAGAAGTGACTCTTAGGTGTGTGGGCAACCTGACCGATACAGGATTATGTACACCTGTAGGCTATGTTACAAATCTTCTGGTGACCATGTGTGTGCGTAGTCAGATCCTATCGGGGAGAATGCAGTCTACTTAATTGTCCAAATTAATCTTGAATTGACTTAAATTGGAGATGAGTTACACATTATTTTATGCTGTGTAGTCTGGCTATATTGTATTTCACTATGGAGGGCGTGATCACACTTCAAGACAAAGTGAGAATTCTCAATGAAATATAACAGCGCAAAAGCAGTGGATTACCTGTAAAAGACATGTGGCAAGTTTACGCCTTGAAATCGTCCATAATACCGCGCATAGACAGACAATGCCCACCTCCCTCCAGGTAAGGTAAGCATTGTTATGGAAAGTGCTCTTGGAGAGTTCAAGACCACAGTTGGTGCAGTCCCTCACAGCACCACGTACCACGTTGTATCCTCGTATTATGAGGTCGGCGTATCCTGGGGCTGGTAGTGTCCCACTACTAATGACATCTGCACGGTTGTTGTCCATGTCACCACTCACTATTTTACAGCAGAAATTAATTTGTAATTTTCTAAAGCAGCGCACCAACTTATGGTGGCGCCACCTCTCATCACTCCAACGGACGGCCTGCGTGATGGTTGAGTTTAAAATGATATCATTCCATGCTATTATAAAACATACACCGGCTACAGAAGTTTTGGTCTCGTCTAAAACAATTAATGTAGGTCACCAATTCTCTGTAATGTTTCGATGCTATCCAATCCAGAAGCTTGATTGGCACAGCGCTTTACCAGAACTGAAAAAAAAGTCCCTGTACGCTTAATTATCATGCGACTCGTTCCTTGAGCGAGGAATGAATATCCAGAGATGTTTGCTGGTGCTGGGGTTGACATCATAACATTCCTTGACATTCTGTTGCATCTGTAAGTAAATATTCCTCATTAACCAGGGGAATGGCTTCGCTTGCAACGTAGCCTTCTGCGTTGCACTGCCGAGCGGTGCGCGATACCCACGGTTCCTCTGGCTGTCAGAGCAGCCTAACTATGTGTGGGTTTTGATAGCCTATACAAAGTACAGTTCATTCTGGTATCACTCGAGAGAATCAATCCATCTATTGCAGTAGAAAGGTTCGCCGTTTTGGCATACATTATGTTTGCATAATTGAACGTTAAAGCTCCTACGCAATTTTCATGCGATTCTCTTCCACCTCTGACACAAATGTCTGAACTTAAAGTGACAGTACATTATTGACAAAATCATTTTCTAGATATCGGCCCATGTGACCTCATGTTGACAGTAGCTATTCTTAACATAACTTCGCTTTTTTGTGATTGATATTACTGCATTCCCCACTGCATGCATCTTCGTGAAACCTGCTAAACAAACATCTATCAATATATCAAATATAATATTGCTTTGCATATAGATAAAACCGTCAGGTCAGAATTGATTGATTCAAATTGAATCTTGCAATTTTGAGGGATGATCACAGGGCAATGCACTCATTCCCTTTGCAATTTAATCACAACGAGGCCTTCCTCTGACTTCTAAACACAGGCATCCCTGCAAAGTGTTTAGTTGGGGTGATAGACATTGAGGGATGCTGAAGATATGGTGGAATATGTAAGATATGTCTTGCTGAAATTTGCTCTCTGCTAAACAGCACTTCTTAAAGCAAGCTACAATTATATGCCTGAAGTTATCAGAAATGTTTGATGCTGATATATATATATATATATATAATATATATATATATATATATATATATATATATATATATATATAAAGTAGCTAAAACAACCTGCCCCACACCTGAATTATGACACTGTCTGAGAACTTAATTTTCTGTGCTCAGTTTCAAGGGTTAAGACAACAGCAGCACAAGCTCACAAGCTCACCAGACATCCTGTGAAGAGAATCACTTTTTATTGTCAGGAATGTTTAGTACATACATATAATAATAATAAAAAAAAAATCACAATAAAGCATATTGTAATAGTAAATGGGACCTTGCCATGATGGTAACACAACAGAACATGGAGAGCAACTGCAGAGGTTCATATGGTGTTCCACAATACTGCAGTCTGCTTGCAATGTCCTTTTTGTGATGATACCGATGTCAAAATAGGATTTCTGAGTGGAACGCAGCGGTTCAAGCAATAGGGGCATATTGCATAGCAAGCCTGTCAAATTCATTCTCCTATAGAGACGCATGTACGTGCACGCACACACACACACACACACACACACACACAGAGAGAGAGAGAGACAGAGAAAACAACACTTATGAAAAAAATATTTTACAAAATCTAACAAAATGGATATAATGCTATGGTAACAAGGATTTAATGCATCTTACAAATCATCTCACATAACTTTCTCACCTTGGCAAAATAATCCTTAAGGAAAGGGTGTGTTTTGTGAGCGTCTTTGAGCTGAGAAAGGTAGCGGTTTGTGACCTGAACAAAAAACACAGAATACTTAGAAACAACACTGATAACAAACAAAAACAGCTGGTCTAGTAACGGTAAAGTGTAAAGGGCTGTCTGAATTTCTTGGCGGGATTACTCAGGGCGTTTTTCGACTGACAGAGAACACGTTTCTGTTCCGTTTAGAATTCTTTGAACCTTGGTGCCATCTAGTGAACCAGCCTGTATTTCCACTAGTGTTGCACAGTGTACCGATACTAGAAAGGTATCACGATGCCTTCACGCAAAAAACAATACGATTTTGATGTTTTTAAAATCGATACTTTATTAAACTAATAGCATTCTGTGTCTGTATGGACTGCTCCCTCTCATTCTCCTTGAACGCATCTAGGCAAGTAGTGGGTGCAGCCATATTTAGGAAGTAATACCTTTTAGTTAATATTAATATGAAACAATGTACTACCCATTATATGCCTTTTGATTTTTTCTTACCTTGAGATTTACCTGCACGTGTTCAACGTATTGACGTAGCCACATCCCCGATACCTGTGAGGCGCAAATGTGTAGGCCTTAATTGACCCTCTAATTGGCACTGCAGCAGGTTAGATGGCGAGTTGAAATAGTTTTCCGACCACATAGCACATTCGCATAGTACATATTGTTTAGTTTATCTGTATTTTGCATCCTTTATTTTTACTTCTTGAAAGTCAACCGGACTGTGGAATAAATGACAACCTTTTGATTTAATTCTACTCTCCGTGCGTGCTTCCCTGGGATGTGTGTCGGGAGAAGTCCTCATCTATCTCATGTGGCTAAAAAGTTTGGTGGAATAGCCATTACAGTTGGCGTGTCAAGCAGGCAGTTCTGAGTAAGTGAGTGCGCAGCAAACATCAACACAAGTTCTTTGCCGACAGTCCTCGGCTTGTGGATAAAAGAAAAGGTCCAAGTGAGATCAGGAACTATTTCGGATACATTAGATAGATATTGATATTCAAGGGGAATTTCATTGTAGGATAGTGAGGGCAAACAAACAGGTACACAGAGGCCCGTCTGTAAAATATGCTTCAAAGTCATTCAAAAGCAAGAAGGCTACGCCTAGAACCTGGCTAAGCACCTCGTAGACATATCCCAACATTTAAAGATATCAAAGAACGACAGGTTAACGAATAGGCTATAGAAAACACCACTGCATGATTAGTGCCAAGTTCGTTTCCTCAGTTTTAGGTGAAACAAGTGTGGTTTTTAGGATAAAGCAATCTTTCCTTCATCAGTGAATTTTGACAAGACATAACGACTGTGATCATAGTATGCTAATGTGATTAAAAACGCAATGTTCACGCTAGTATAACATTACCATAACTTGCAAACAATCTATTTAATATTCGGTCAGTACTACTGGTAATGTTTGTCATGGCATGTAGACTGCAATTTGTTCAATAATTATTGCCCAGATGTAGGATAGGCTACCCGAAATGCGCTCATTAAAGCCCACAGCAGCGTGTTGAGTCCTAAATAATAATAGTGGCTTATTGTTATGTGGTAGCAAAAAGAATGTTAACCATCAAAGAAATGGACATAATGTATTAATGCACACAGATATATTGCAATAGGTAATGGTGTAGGCCTATATCTGATGAAGACCTGAGTGGTTGAAACGTTGTAATCACACTGGGATGTCACTTTTTTCCCTTTGCAAAAACTGTCACAAACTGTCAAAAACTGCCTAGGATAGCCTACATCAGATGGCCTAAAGATTAGGCTCCTCTGTATAGCATTCAGTGATCTGCATGCAATAATTTCAACACCGACCTACTACCTTGGCTATTTAAAAGGTAATTTATTGCCAAAACACAACACAATGTAAATAACTATAACAAACAATAAAGGACTTAATTACACACAAACTACTATTTTACTGACTATAGAAATAATAATTATGTAGGAAGTTTAGAACCCAGAATTGACCTGCACATTACAAAAGCGCACCAAACTCAACACAAATGACTCAATACACTTGGAGGAGGTCTGTGTCCTTTCTTTTCCAGATATTTTAGGATTTCACCATGGTATCATTTCAGTATCGAGTAGAGATATTTATGGCAGGTATTGTATCGAAGTCATAATTTTGGTATCGTACCAAAATCGTAACCGAACCAAGGGTGCGTCATCAACAATGTGTGTTGCATGCAAAAACAAAAGTTAATGAGATGCATGAACCAGAGAATGATATGAACAGCTGTCCTGTAAAAACGGCAGAAATTAGCTGTGTAAAATGCTAGTTAATTCTTTGACTAGTTTGGTTTACTCATGCCTAGGGATGTAACGGTATGAAAATTTAACCTTATTTTAGTGACCAAAATTATCACGGTTTTCGGTATTATCACGGTATTTCTAAAACTGTGTTCAAGATGTTCAGAAAGCACTGATAGGCCTACACAAGCTGAAATAGTTTCAAAAAGTGTCCCGTTCACTTTTTTCTTCATGTTTAATTGGCTATGTGCTTATAGCTTACCTTACCTTACCATAACTTGGAGTTTGCTATTTCTGTTATTTGGATGCAATGAGTGAGACCAAAGTAAGCGTTCAAAATAAAACTTTAGGCTACTGTATTCTCCTGATAATGTTAGTGGAATGGATTTAATGTGGACAAGAACATAAAAAGAAGCAGAGTGGCTACATGATACAGTGCACATTTTGCGATGAAAAAGTTCCGCCTTTCAAAATCAGGTGTAGCCTAATCCAAATCGTAGTTAAAACCATCAATTAGACAACAGAATCAGTAGGGTACCAGTTTTGTTCCATTGTACCAGGCCTACTGTATGTCAAAAGCAGGCTCGGATGAAGCTGGGAAGAATTAAACACACAGTTTCCACACCGCGGTAATCAACAGTGATAATCATGATATTTGAAATGAAAACGGTAATTGTTATCGTCAACATTTTTATCGCGGTTTACCATTATACCAGTAATCATTACATCCCTACTCATGCCAACAGTTGATATAGACAGAAAACTCATGCTTTTAGTCTTCTCCCCTCTGAACGGTAGAATGACATGCCCACTTCACAGAAAAAAACAACTTTTTTCTGGTTCAAGCTCTGAACCAAGGTGCCACACTTAGAACGTTTTTTGTTTGGACGAAATGCTCCGAAAGGTTAAAT
Organism: Alosa alosa; assembly: GCF_017589495.1. NCBI lineage: Eukaryota > Metazoa > Chordata > Actinopteri > Clupeiformes > Clupeidae > Alosa > Alosa alosa. Next base: position 11,397,508 of record NC_063189.1, read on the forward strand.
GTTGGTTTGCGAACGGGAACAGAATTGGTTCTCTGTCAGTGGGAAAAGGCTATCAGACGTCAAAACATGCTCACCTCTGGCGGTTTGCCCAGATGCTGGGTCAACACAATGAGGTTGACCAGTGTCTCAGGGTGGCCGCTGTCCTGTAGAAGGTTCAACACAGATCAGTCAGTAAACATCAAATCTTCATTCACACTATAATGATTTATTTCTATATACAGTGCCCACCACATCTATTGGCACTCCAATAAAGTTATTAAAAAAAGGAATAAAAAAAAAATCTTTTGACAATTTATCTTAGACTCTTAATGAAAACAATGAGCTCTGTTTTTTAGTGTTGATTAACTGAAACTGTGACAAATTTGACCAATGTTGATCTTGCCTCCACACACAGGAGGATGAGGATGGTGACAGAACACAGAAAAAGGACCCATGTTGGACAGTTACAGAAAAAAAAAAAAAAAAAAAAAAAAACTTTGGGGTCACTAATGATTCAGATTTTAGATTTAGAGATTAATTGATAAAGAGGAAGCTTCAAACAGAATGACTCAGCAACGTGGTCACCAATAATATTCCAGAGCCTTAGTCATAACAGGCTTACCTTGTCCAGAGCGTCCTGAAGAACAGCCTCTGCCTCCTCCCACTTGTTCTGGGCCATGTGGCAAGCACCCTGGCCGTTTAAGAGGAGCAGTGTGGGAGAGTACTTCTCAGACATCTCTTGGAAGATGTAAAACGCGTCTTGCAGTTTCTCTCCACCCTATGAAGAAACGGCAAGTAAGACATTTCCCACCTTATTTCATAAACAGCCAAATTGAATGAGACACTTTTGTATTTCGATGAAATTAATCTAGACTGCACATTACACTGGTAAGGGCCACCCATCAGTGAAATAAGTACACACTCACAACAGCCAGATTGACCCAAGCTGTGGCCAGCTGAGTCAGGGTGGCGTCTTCGTCCTGCTCCTGCATTTTCTTCAGCTCTTTCCTGTGGTCATGGACAAAGTTATATAGAGTAAATCCAAAGCGGTTATTTTATTTTGCAAAATGAGAAAACATGAACAGTTCATGAACAGGGCATCGTACCTTGCAAGGTCGACTCGATCCAATGCCAACAACAGCTGAATAGTCATTGCCATGCTACAGAGGGAAAATAAATCTCTCTTTACACTGAAGTTAACATCCAATTTGGTTATATGGTTAAGCATTAATAACGTGTTATTGATGTTAATGAGTTGGTATACCACTCTAGGCTCTCCCCCTGGTGGAGAGTTCGGAGCGCTGCATCTGTGTTTGATTCATGGAAATAGATGGAGGCTGCCATAAGCAGAAAAGTAGTGTTGGCCACATCTACACTCTTGGCCATCTTTTTATCCAGCTCTGCTACAATAGCATCCCTGAGAAATGAACATGTTTATATTAATACATTCATAAGAGTAACATAAGGTAGCAGAATGCTGACAAGCTAACATTAGACAACCCTCACACAAAAATGACACAGAAATGTAGAATAGCAATTGTCAATTTAAAACAGAACTTAAAAGCTTTTCTGAAATGGTTGCATGCCTTTGTTAGATGTAAAAACACGGACATCTGCTATCTATAAATGTCTCTAGCTAAGTCAATAATAACTCATGTCAACAATCATGTAAACACAAGTAACAGGACAGATTAACCAACTGGTTATGCATAGATACGTCTATTAGTGGCTTTGCTACACTGGTGTGAAATGCTATTTTTCTTGTGCACCACTAGCTGTGTTTTTGAGATACACACTCTCATGACACATCTGATGACAGTAGGAAGAGCAATGGCAGTATGGGCATTCTCTTATAAAGCTAAAAAACTTCATCTTATTCGTTCTCACACATACACACACACACACACAAAGCATTAAAGCATGAAAGCATGTCCTTCAAGGTACAAAAAGCTTGCCTCATGAGACCATCCTGATCTCGCAAGCTTCAGTTTTCCTCTCGCAGATCAGTTTGGCATCTTTCCGAAATTTGGAGCAGTTCGCCAAACAAACAGACAATCAGCGTTGATTTTGAGGCGGGTTTAGGTGTGACGCAACAAACAACATGATGGCATCCACAGATGAGATGAGCGTAGCTATCGCGCAAGTTTTATCCGAATTAGAAAGTATTTCTGGGGAAGCTGTGAAGCTGAGTCTAAACGAAGGCATAGAAGAACACTTTGTTCATCTGATTGGTTGATTTGGCCCGTTGATAACAAACAAAGGTGGTGATAGACAGATGGTTTAACCAATCAGCTAACCAGTTTTTTCGCCCCTTCCCAAAAGTTCTCCAACGGAAAGTTCCCAGATGGACATGCAGAGCAAATGCGAAGCATCCATATGGCGGAGTCAGGTTAACAAACAGGCTTACTTGCTGACAACTCATTGCTAGTATCATTAGACAGCCTTACCTTTTGCCCACATTTGACAGGTAGTCTGCAAACATCCTCACTGCCTGCAGCTCCTCAGAGGAGCTGGGCTTAATGTCATCCATCACAACACCATATTTTCTCTGATAGAGACACAGAATCAGCATTTCATTAACACTGTTTCAAGAATTCAAATGCATACCACAACAAGTGTGACACAAGATAATAAGTGGATACAAAACTGATACCTTATGCATCACACATAGCCACTGACAGTAAAGAGCCTACTTCATATTACCAAACCCTAATCATTGATGACTCACCTGGGCGATGTATGCTCTGTATAAGAAGATGTCTCTCTCCGATTCTTTTTCTGGGCTTGATGGCTGCCAAATGAAATTGGTAGACAGATAATAGTGAGGACTAAACAACTGTGAAAGTAAATAATGCTATTAATCATTCTTCATCAGTAATCATAGCAAAGTTACACACACACACAGAGGTAGGCCGTCTATTTAGCTAACGCTATGCTGCTATCCTGCCCTTTTAATGAGACACTATGTCGTATCGTATTAAGATTCCCGCAGCACACAATACATAAAACATACATCAAAATAAAAACAACCTAAACACCTAAAACCTCAGAAAGTGATTAGATTACCGAACTAGATTACCCCACTTTCCATATTAACATTGCAGGGAACAACGCACGGCATTTCCCTGCTAGGAGATTTGTCAGCTTCCAATTCTCATGTATGCCAGTAAAAAAAATGGATTAATGGAAAGTAAAACTAACCTTTACTTTCTGAGCTTCGTTAATGCAGTGTTGATAACTTCCAATGTAAAAAGCATTTTTTACATCAAATAGCTCATCAACTTCACCCTGTTGTGACGCCATCTTGGTAAAACCAGGAAGGTACAGGAGACACGTCACTCTGGACACGTCGTCACCCTAGTGTAGTGAAATTTGTAAATAACAGGAACATCACTGCCACCATGTGGTAAGGATGCTAGAACCTATATGCAAAAAAAGCAAAGATTGTGTTTGTGACATTAAAATGAGTGACCCGATTTCTCTGTACATGGGGGCATTTTGGAGCCCAGTCTACAACAAACTACATTGCTTTTAAAGCTCAAAATATTAAAATGGTTGGTTGCAGACATTTCAAAGTGATTGCTTCCCCAAATGCTCAAATAAAAACTCACACAATGTTACCCAGGGGATGTAACACAAGAACATGACCTATTAGCCTAAGTCTGTAGTGCATTTGAACACAATATTAAGCCTGGTGCATTTTGAAACTATTGAAATGATTCTGTATAGCTTGACTGTCCCTAGCTTTGCCTGCAAATGCCCATAGGCTATCTTGGGGATCTTGAGAGCAGAAGAAACATCAAGGTTGCTGACACGTTCTACCGTTGCCTTCGTTGCTTAATAATCAATCTATTATAACTCACATCTAGTTCGCTCTTACCAATATGTTTAGCAGTTCGTTAAATAAATGACCCCGACGTGATTTGAACACGCAACCTTCTGATCTGGAGTCAGACGCGCTACCGTTGCGCCACGAGGTCTGATTGAACATACTGGCCATAACAGAAATTGTCCTGGTGTTGTTGTCATTTGATTGGTACTTAGGCTATATTGTCATAAGCCGGATAAAATATACGAAACCACCTAAGTGATATTAGCCAGACTTTCAACATAATAAATATAAATAAATACATATAATAATAATAATATTATTATTATTATTATTAGCCTATTTTTTTAAGTCAGTTAGCAGGCTCCAGTTGGTTCTGAAGACCACCAATATGCCTGAAGGTTGTGATAAATAGCCAGCTGGCAATAAGCTAAAACATTTAGGCTACATTTATGAATAATAGCAGCCTAACTAGCAGTGGCGCAAAACGTGGGTATGCATAGGGGCGCAGCACCGTGGGGGCGCCAAAGCGATGGTAAAAAAAAAAAAATAATAATAATATATTTGGTATATTCTAGCTACTGTTGTACGTTTCTAAATAATTTCTGCATTTCCTCAATGTTAAATAACGTTTTAGATAACTAACAGGCTAGAGTAGGCGCCCTATCTCATAAGATTCCATCATAGAATTTTGACATAGAAAAGGGAATGGGGGCTCCGTGAGCGCTGAGTGAGCAGGTACGAGTAGTGAGTTTTCGTCTATGGAAAAAGATGGATACAGCAAAAAAAAGCTGTCGGGGGCTAATCATAGAAAAAGAAATAGGGAAAATGAGATGGCATGTCAAGGGATGTGACAGTAGTTAAATAAGTGGATGGTGAAAAGCAACAGGTAGGATAAAGTGTGACGTCTGTGCTTGGAGGCTTGCAAATATTCATGTTAACAGACTAACTAGCGTTTGCTAAGCATATGCCGATTGAAGCATAAACATATTCCATTAAGATAGCTAGGTGGCTACCAGGCCCGGGGTGAGTGATCGGGAGAATCGGGAGAATTCCCGGTGGGCCGCTTCAGTTTTGGGCCGGTCAAGAAAAAACATATGGACATTTGTCACGTTAGTCTATCTTCTCTTAAAGTAGGCTACTCACGTTCCACAATCTATGCCTGGCACCGCAGTGTCTGCATGGGTTATAGCCTACCATGTGATGGAGCTCTCTCCCATCTTCCACTCCATCTTCTGGGAATCCTACAGGACAGCAACAATACCCACCCTCTGGAAAACACCAACCATTACACCTGTACCCAAGAAACCACGCCCCTCAGAGCCCAACCACTTCCGTCCGGTCGCACTCACCCCAATAATCATGAAATGCATGGAGAAAATCATACTACAACTCATCTTACCTGCTGTCAGCACACAACTGGACCCATACCAATTTGCATACCGGCTGAAAAGGGGGACAGAGGACGCAGTGGCATGCCTTCTCCACTCCCTCCTTCACCACCTCCAGACTCCCCATAACTTTGCCTCAGTTCTGTTTGTTGACTTCAGCTCCGCATTCAATACAATCCAGCGCCATCAACTCATCAAGAAACTACAGCACCTGAATGTCACCCCTCTCCTCATCCACTGGATAAACAACTTTCTCAGCAACAGGCCACAGACAGTGAAAATAGGGACAACAACATCATCAACCATCATCACCAACACTGGAACCCCCCAAGGTTGCATACTCAGTCCCTTCCTGTACACACTTTACACAAATGACTGCCAGAGTTCACTACCCAACACCACTTACTACAAATATGCAGATGACACAGCCATAGTAGGACTACTTACAGACAACAGTTCCATCACAGATTTTGCACTGTGGTGCTCTGATAACTACCTCCAACTCAACATTGACAAGACAAAAGAACTGGTCATTCATGCATTAAAATCACCCCCTGGACTCACTCACATCACCATCCATGGCCAACCAGTTGCACAGGTCAGCACTTTCAAATATCTTGGTCTCACCATTGACAATAAGCTTAACTTCAATGAACATGTCACCATTACACAGAAACGTGCACAACAGAGACTGTATGCAATACGCAAACTAAGATCACTGTATGTCCCCCATCTCCTTCTGCTGCTCTACAAAAGCATCATCCAACCCCTTCTACTCTACTGCTCCCCCTGTTTCTTCACCATACTAAATGTCACCAGCAAGAACAAACTCATTAAAATCTTACACTTAGCATCCAAGATAATACAGCTTCCCACCCCCAGCCTCACTGATGCAAATGACACAGCCACCACACACCTTGCACGCACCATAGTAAGCAGCCCTGACCATCCCCTGAACCGGTTCTTCACCCTACTCCCATCTGGCCGCAGATACAGAGCCCTGGACTGGAAAAAAGCGCACTTTAAGAAAAGTTTTATACCCTCAGCAATCACTGCACTAAACAAACTCCTGTGACAATTACCCATTCCCCCTATTCTTTTGTGTTTTATGTTGTCTGCACTGTCCACCTTTTTGCTTGTATGGTGTCGAGGAGGGAGGGAATTTGGGGGTGTTATATATGTTATATGTATGAGGCTGTGTACATCCTGCATGGAATGTAACAATGATGTGTGTGAAAAAGAATATCCTTATAGGACAATAAAGACTCAGGATAGTAAGAACTGAACTGTTGCTTAATTTATCCAATTGCCATCACCATGGAAAAAGTGGGCTGGTCTTGGGCCTTCAAGGGTTGGTCTTCAAGTTCAAATTGGCAGCATTTCTTAAAAAAATGATTGACACTAATAGTGTAAATTATTTTTTTTTTTTTTTTGCAATTTGTTGTTGCATACCCCTCATAAAATGGCCAGCTGCGCCCCTGCTAACTAGCCTATAATAAACACAAGGCATTTGTTTATTTTTTTCCACACGTCCTTATTATTCCCATAAGGCTATTTAAAAAAAAAAAAAAAAAAAAAAAAGGGATATGCTTTTTTCAACACAAAAAACAATTAGTGTGTGACTAAGTCTGTTCTAGAGAGTCTCCTGGAGTAGCAGATAGGAGGGGGTGGGCGACTCAGCCCTCAAAAAAGTTGCTATTGGCCTACTTTTAATAGCTTGTGCCAAGCAAAATGACAGCAACTGCCAGCCACTCCACTTCAGGTGATCCGACTACCAGTAGGTGGAGTAATGGTGTGAAATGAGTGAGAGCAGGAGGCTTGCACTATTTATATCCTTCCCTCTAGTGGAGCACTCGCAGTAGGCATAGTGCCAATCATATCGAGGAGTGGCGAGGGAGAGTTGTGCAAGATGACGCTTGACATTTGCTAGCTGGATCCATTCGGTGTTCCTGAAATACATAGTCACAAAGCAAGCCTTAATGTTAGCTCTGTTCAGTTTGATATAAAATCTTACTGTAAAAACGGCCAGATGGCTTTCACAATATTGACTGGCCCTCATTGGTCATTTCTGGGACTAGTGATGAGAGGGTCAGGTTTTTTTTTTTTCCCACCCGAGTCAAGCTGCCTGCTCGACCCACAAAAATATTAATGACCCAAACTCATCCCACCCAAAGAAAAACTATTCCTCCTTTTTTATTTTCCCTTGGCTCAACTCTCATGATCGTTTTCTAATGGCCACCACACCACAGGAAGTGCAAGAGGGCCAAATTCTAGTGGGTGGATGGATGAAGGAGGAGTTTTTCCAAAACATTTTGTTCTGCACTCAAGGTGTAGCAGGAACAGACCATGCCTCCAGCTCCTTGACAACAGCTCCTATTGCAGTTAATGGACTGCATTTTGCCAAAGAGAATGAGAATGATGTAGTAGCCTGTTTTTGTTGGATAGATCCCAGCATGTCAGAATTAGGAGTTACTTTGAATGCTGGGGTCCCACAGGGCTGTAACATGTCACCTGTCCTGTTCTCTCAAATGAAGTCACCTGCAACAAAATTGGATTGTCACACTCTAAAAAACATTGGGTTAAAAACAACCCAATTTCAACCCATCCACTGGGTAAATAGTGGTCGAGCCCAGCACTGAGTTATATTAGCCCCGAAAATTGGGTTGTTCGGTCAACCCAATGAGTTGGGTTGATAGTCTAACCCAAACATTGGGTTATCGTAACAAAACTGTTAGGTTAAACCTACATAATTGTTGGGTAGGCTCTCTTATACAACCCAGGATTTATATTATTTTCACTGTCATTTCTGGGTTATGCTGACCTAATTTATGGGTTATTCTAAGTATCTTATTTTTCTCCTTAATCCAATCACTATTAATTGATATTAATATTGATATGTTTGCAAATCATTAATGTTACAATATAATGTTTTATAATCCATCCAATGGGCAACAATAGCCATGCAATGAAATAAAACAGTTCGACATTTATTTATTTGGCAGTTTATTTTTTGAACAGATAGCTAGCTAGAAAAAGCTTGTGATACTTCCATGAAGGCAGGCAGATTCAACTGTCCGTTTTGGGGATCACCCCTGTGAATCAAAGGGGGGAAAAAAGAGTGCATTAATCACTGTTATTTACAGAACTTTATATCAAGATTGTCATGAACCATTATCATTGAATGATGTTGACAAACATTAAAAATCCACCAGGAGACAAAATATTAGCGCAACACACTCGGAAACCATGACCACCTAGAATATGGAGTTATAATAACTTGTAGCTTCTAGTTCTAGATGCTAAAGTTACCGGGTAACGTTATCTAAATGACTGTCTGATACATAGACTGTATATATACAGTCTATGGTCTGATACTACAACCAGAGCCCGTCTTCTCTGCTACAACCAAAAACACCCAGTAACGTTAAGTTACATGGCTATAATATGAAGCTACCCTGAATGAATTAATAAGATGTTGTTTGCCATTATTATTACCGTACGTGTGGCTTGTGAAGAGACTAACATTACTTCAACTGTGTTGGCTAATATTAGCTGACAAACGTTAGCTGCAACCATTGTCTAGGCTACAACCACCACGAAGCATATTTAATTAGCATTGATGCTAGCTATATGGTCTGCTAATGTTAACCAGCTTGGTATGCTCATTTTAGTTCGTTGTAAAAGTTCGTTTTGTTTCTGTCAGCAGTTCATACCCAGTGAACAAAGAACTGTGTTTTTATGAGTCTGTCTTTGTGTATATTTAACATGAACAGTAATTGTAAGTTAATGTTAGCTAACGTTAGTTAGCATGAATGACAATTGTTAACCTGTTTGAGGCTGAATGAAATTGGCAGGCAGAATATCCATTCATATCATGAAGGGTAGCTTCTACATCTCTGGGTGGACTTTTAAAATCCGTCTGGATAAAACATTTTAAAAAAAGTTAAAGATACATACCTTACGAAATCGCCTGATTTCCATTGCATGCTGACAACTGGTGGACTGCATAGCTGCCAACTCTCACGCATTGACCGTGAGACACACGCATTTGATTAGTTTCACACACTCACACGCCACACCCACGATTTCTCACGCTGAAGTGTCAACCCGGTCGGTCAGGTGCCTGAAAAATGAGTTTAGCCTATAGATCTACCTGTTGAGCCACGGTTATGCTTTCAGAGACGGTGAGAGGGTTCAAGAGCACCCCCTGTCTGTGGAATTTTCTAAATTTTCTCTCATTTGCGATGCTACTTCCAAAGCCATCCCAGGCGCATTCCCCCGGCTTCAGGCCATCCTTAAAAATATTTTTGTTTGCAGTAACAGCCAAAAAAAATAAAAAATGGGTCGGTAGGTAGGTCAATATTTTTTTTTCAAGATTCAAAGTAAAAAAAAAAAAGTACAATTTTGGTCATGGTGATTACGTAGGAATGAATTTACACAAATGTGCATATCGTGACGTAACTGACTGGATCTTCAACCCGTGCCTTCAGGCGCACCATTGCAAACCTCATTCTGATGCAGGTTATATAGACCAGCCTCAAACTTCTCAAACTTCTTTTGACCTGAGGCCCGGTCATGGCAGACTTTTTGGGTCATAGGGCTCATATACATGTACCCAGAAAGGCTACAATAGCTCTTGGCCACGTTATATTGAAATTTGACTATACAATACTCAATGCTATACAGTGTATTATACAGTCTCTGCTCTGTTTCTAAGGAAGTTCCAAAAAACAACGTCGTTCTATTAAGTTTCGTTAAATAAATAAATAGCCTTCCAACAGGTTGAAGCGGAGCTTTGATACCAACGTTATCGATTAGTTTCAGTTTCTCTCGCGCAGACGCGCATTGAATGAATGCTCATACCACCACTTAATTGTAGGGCTCCATGTTTAATGACATCGATAGCAGAAACGTTTGTTTTCTTTTTTGTCGATCCGCGGTTTCTTGATCAACTGCGCAGCAAATTATCAGATGAAGCACCGGGCCTAATTTCACTCCGCGGACCAGCAGTTTCCATGTTGCGGACCCATATTTTGAGAAATGCTGAATAGACCACAACCAATTTCAATACTCCGACACGGTCACCGTTAGACTAAGGGGAGAAGGGATGAGAAAAGATCTGGCCACAGTTCTTCCAGAACTTCGTGCCAAGTAAAAGCGTTATCAGTTTGTGTGAATGAAACGGCGTGAGGCCATAGTGTGGCATGCATAAAACCAATGGTGTAGAGATGACGCCACAGGGTTTTTTTTTAAGTGAGCCACGTTTGCATGTAGGCAATTTGTATTCACAATACTTGGGCCTACTTAAAGAAATATTATTTTTATTGCATTTGTATTGGTTGTTTAGAGTAAAAAAACAATCGGTCGGTATTAACGCAAGTTTACAACCGGCAAGTCGGTCGGACTAAAAGGGGAAAAAATATATATTTGGGTCGGTTCTAAATTGACAGGGTCGGTCGGGTTCACGCAAACGAAAATATTTTAAGGATGGCCTCAGGTAGGCCGATGCTTTGAGTATTTTTCACGCTGAAGTGTCAACGTGGTAGGTCAAATACCTGGCAGATGAGGTTCAACTAAACTAAACCTATACATATCACACATCATGTGAACGAGCGGAATCTAAGCTTTCCAATGATATTAGCGCCAAGTTGCTGTGATAAATGGTTCGCGAAAAATTATAATTGAACCGGCGTGCAATTTAGGCTAATCATATTTGCATTTTGCACACAGTGCACACCCATTACTCTCGGTTGTAATATCTCACTAACCCTTCACACAACATGTGGCAAACCTAATATCACAATAAACAGCAAACTGTACGAATCACGAGGATATAAAGCATGCCTCTGTTTTTTGAAATTGCAACACATTTCTACATAGCCTCATTGGGGCGAAATTATAATGTATTCTAATGTAAACTATTTGTCAGTAGGCCTACATACATTTTTTTTTTAAATTTATCAGTAGATTATCCCACTATCATGGTTCTTATATTGTCAGGTTCCAGCCAATCCCACTTACACAGATAAATGATATTTATATTGCCATGCTTTCTAGTGACATTAATGCAAAAATATAAAGAAAATCAAATAAGGAGACACAAATATTGATATAAAGCCTGACATAAGCCATATGCAAACATTCACATCATGCAGATATGGGTACATCCTGAAAAAAGGAATAGCCTGTAGGCTATGGCCATTACAATGACCAATATATTATCTTAAATGAACTAGCTGAAAAACACAGGTGACCACTTCTGCATAATTTCATGGAGTGCTGAACATTTCTGAACTGTGAAATGGACCATATGTTTTTGTGGTTGTGAACTTATTGCAATATCACCATAACTATTCCACCTGTGTATGCATGGTTATAATTCTGAAGTGCAAAATAGCTTAGGCTACAGCACAAATATTTCCATAAAAATAAGCAAGTCTGACCTCTGAATTTATTTTTAAAAGTGCACCAGATTGATGCATTTAAAAGTTAAAATATACAAACATTTCTTAAATTCTTACAAAACACCCACCCACTTTTTAAAAGTGTTAGTTTGGACCCCCTATTGCCGTCTTGAAATACCAGTGCTGTTTGTGCGCCAAAATAAATAATAACCTATAGGTTTATGTAAAACTCCCCATTAACAGCATCACGTCACTAACCACAGCTAGACTGCACAATGGTAGGCCTTCAAAAGCATGACATTTTTAAACTTTAGTTTGATATTTAATTTACTGTATCCGGCTTTCATGCTTCATTGAACGTCCGCGTGCTGTAATGGAAACCTTATTATAGCGTAGCCAAGTAGCCTATATATTGAGTTATTTTTAAATTATGCATGATTTACTTTTTATTAATTTCGTAGGCTGGCTTTATTTTGTTATATAGAAGTATCTAAATAACCTGGTAAAATGTACCAGAATTCAGGAAATTGCATCTAGTCCAAAAAAAAAATTCTGGGGGAGGACCCCTTTGATACCAATGTTAATTTAACTCTGGGACCCTGGTCCCTACACCTGAGAACCAATGTACTTTTTTTTTACTGTACGGTATAATGCTGAACGAGCCAAACAAACATTTCCGCAGCAAAATTTTGGTTGGCCCCACCAAATCTCACTCCAAGGTTTTTTGAAAAGTTGGCAGCCCTGGGACTGGACGGTTGGAAGAATAACGATGTTTTTTCAAACTCTCAAATAACTACGCAGCTGTGTTAAAGTCACCCAGGTGCTGGGTAGTGTACTCCACGTCAGGTGGGAGAGAGGAGGGGCGCTGTCCTAAACAATCAACCCAACTAGCTGGGTTACAGAAAATAACCCAACATGAGTAAAAACAACCCCACAAAATGCCCTGACAGCCTCAACCCAGCGTTTGGGTTGAGAAAATAACCCAGTATTTTAAAATATGTTGATGATATGGTCTTGGTGGCCCACCTGACAGATGAACACAGATATTCCTCTATCTCAGGCATCTATGAGCCTGTAACCATGTACAATTTTCTGTCATGTGTGACAGACAGACAGTAATGCTATTGAACCCATTGAATCCTTGAATTAACAAAAAAAACCATTCACGTGGCAGAGGGACATTTTCTATTTTTTATGTTTGACAAAGGTATTTTCTGAGCATGTAAAATTACTCTTTAGTTACGTCATGGCATTAGGGATAATGGGCTGGGTAGACACAATTCAGACCTGTTGCAGCCATTATTATATTTAGCACAGCTCTACTGGAACGACTAGCATAAAATTCACAATTTTAAAAGGTTTACAAAATGGCATTGGGATTGGATTGGTCTCTGGGAGCCATCCATAATACACTCAAGAAGCGAGACAGATGAGGACAGAGCGGCAGGTGAAGGAGGCAGAAAGACTTACCACAGAACAAGCCACCACAGCTTTAACATGGGATGTTATGGGGGTTTTCTTTACAACAACACACAGTCAACAGACGTTGTAAGTCTCAAGGTGACGGTCATAAGGTGACAACAACACCAGTTGTCACTGTAGCAAATTCAAAGAGTTCCTATAAGGTGACGACTGAATCATACCTAATGAATAACAGTCAGGCTTTGAGCAAAATTGTGAAAGCTCCTCTTACCTTGTTTTTGTTTCCATTTTAGTCAACATTAAACTGCTCAGCAAAGCTCATAAGGACTCTTCAGAGTAAATTTTCAGTAATTTCCACAGACTCATTGGTACAATTTTGGTTAAGAAAAAAAATGAAATAAAGCTGCAACTGGAGAGGACCAGGAATTATGCCTTTTACTTAAGTCAGAAGAGTGCTTCATAGGGCCATTTGTGCACATCAGCTGCTGTGCTAAAAGAAAAAAAGCACCTCCATTGTGGCTGAAAAATACATCCTACATTTAATTCTCAGAAACAGCACTGGGACTTCATCAAGGCGTGCATTTTCCACACCTGCTTCTCACTTTCTCAACAAACTATTTGTGATAGTGTATTTTTCTAAACAAATTGAGTATGTTAAACAATATCAGAATCAACAGGCGATGAGATTTGTCCTTATATTTGGTTGGGAATAGCCATTGGATAGCCTCCACACACCTTGAGGGACACTAAGGAGCTGCATTAGGGAATAATACTGGCTTTGACATTTAGACTACACACTGACCATGACATTGTTGACCTTTAAAGAAATGAGACTGTCACTGTCTTTTGTCAATACTTCCAACAGAGAAGAAGCTCTAACTCGTGTGGTCCATTCTACATTAGGTATTAAATCAGTATGTGCTGGGTGAGAAAAACGTACCAAATATGACAGTAATGATACATTGCAGGACCACATGACACACTACCGGGGTACTAAAAAAAAAAAAAACCATGTAACACAAGATTTAGAATTCACTCCAGATTTAGGAAGCGTGCTGCAAGGTACAACACTGCCAGAATCAATAGCCCCCTAAGTGGGACTGACTCATTCAGCACACATGCCCAGCAAGGAATAGTTCAGGAGATGTAAATGAAGGAGTATCAAGACCTGAGGCTGGATTTGGTCACGCAAAAAAGCACAAAGCATAATTCACTGGCTCGCTTCTTGTCTCTTGTCTTGTTTGCAAGCAAAGAGGCTTTTGACAGATTTTGCCGACATGAGGGTCATGCAGGCCCTTTGCCTGTTCCAATAGATCAATCGAAAAGGAACTACGGCACACCAGCAGTGAATCAGAGTAAATAATAAAATGTTTGTCTTGATTGTGTCCTTGGCACATACCAAACATGTAAACTGCATCACTCTATTTTCACTAGAGCTGAGAATGGTCTGCATCAAGAAAGATTAGACACACACACACACACACATATTGTGCTGTGATAGCGACACATCCATGATGCCGCATTATAAACCCACACATTTCTGTTGCGCACTGAAGCATACAACTTGCTCGGCTTACTGTGTTTTCATTATAATTCATAATCAACTTACTGTTACTGTTACTCATATTCTGCATATATTGCTCTCAATACAACTAGCTGATTGCTCACATAGCTACTCACAGGGCAATACTCATATATACAAGGATAAGGAGGTTTATTGTCACATGCATATAGTTAGTTGGATGTAAGAAATGCAGTGAAATTATGTCTGGTGTCAGCCTATTTGTGCATTTATGGGGGGATAAAAAGTGCAGTAGAAGAGGGGTTTAGTAGATTAAGTGGCAAGGGCTGCAGAAAGGTGGGGGAGGATTTGGATGGGGGGGGGGGCACCAACAAGGAGCACCCAAGAGCAACAGGGGCAAGGAAAAACTCCCTTACTAAGGAAGAAACCTTGGGCAGATCCACGGCTCAAGGGGCTAACCCAACTGCCAGGGGTCTTGGTGTGTGTGTTGGGGGGATGACAAGGGAGATGGGATAGTGTGCTGTGTATGTGGGGAGAGGGCAGTGTGCAATATGTGTGTTGGAGAAGCTTCCTCATGAGGCAATGTGCTGTGTATTGGGGGGGGGGCGGGGGGGACAGTGTGCTGTAAGTATGTTGGGGATGTGTGTTGGAGAAGCCCTGCACTCAATTGGATAGACTTTACCAGTCAGAGCAACAAAATAGTTTACTGTGAGCTGTAGGAAGGCCCTCGATACAACACACGATAGTGAAATCTAAGAAACGTTAATACATAGCAGGGTAGACTATTCGGATATTTCCCCTCCTTCGTTTTTCAAAATAATTCCGTTCACACTGATGCTAAAAATAGCTGCAGAAAGGTGTCACAAACTCCTCAAGCAAACAGCTGACCAATCAGATATCACAACATGTCACAACACAAAAACGCAGTTTCCCCTGCATGATAACATGCAAAAGTGAAACCGGAGTTTTCCCACATCTCCACTTTGGCTGGAGTTTTCATAAATAATTGTTTTCAGTGATAAAACCTCTGTTTTCATGTGAATGGAAATATATGTGGTTTTCCTATGTGTAGACGGCAAACAAAATCAACCGAAGCACGCTCAGATGACGTGATCGTGATCATCTGTCCATGATCATCATCGAACAAAGCCCCCCCAGGCAATTTGATTGGTCCGAACAGCTCTGACTCGGGCATAGTTGCTCCTCAACGGAATAATTCCAGACCGAACTTCCCGACCTCAAATGTTGTGGGCGGGGCTGAGTTTGGTTGCCTTCCAGACTGCTGTAGTAATACAGTAATAATAGTCTGCCAATGTGGTAATCAGCTACTGTTTAGGGAAATTCTACTGTATCAAATTAATCGATAGCTTTGTAACTTTTCAGAGGCAGTGTAAAATATATTACAACCACACATGTTGACTTTGTCCTTGTCAAGAAACAGTGTAGTGAATAAACAGAACCTTGAGGCAGTGTGTTACAAAACAACCAAAGTGGTATTGCACCATGTGATGATCGAATGATGGAAAAACCCACAAATGCCATGTTTTCCTGAACACAAATCAATCTTTCATTTTTACCATCACACACCTGTGTAGTACTGTACATCCAAGCATGGAACTCAAACACAATAGCCACCTCAGCAGCACACAGCCAGTCATCATTTGTTGTTTTCACTTTAGCTCATGGTAACTATCCTCCTGCAGCAAGTACACATGTTTTGTGACTAACGAACCAACAGGACAACAAGTATCGATGTGCGGAATGATTAGGACCAAAGAGTCTAGAGCGCTTCGCTCTAAGATTTTTAATTGGGACCCCTGAATATTCTGAGCAGTATGTGTGCTTACTGGGTGTAAAACCTAGGCCTTGGTGTTGAGAACACTTTGCTCTACTAACCGAACCTCTAAAGGCCAAATACCTGTGTGCCTCAAACAACCTTATGGGTCCCAACCAGTCATTGGTTAAAATAGAGTCTATTTAATAAACAAAAAGATTTGTCAGGGTAAAATCTCTTAGCTTCCAATAATTATAGTGGTCTAATACAAAAAAAAAAAAAATCTATGTTGATATTATGACTACTTTTCTATCTTGCATCGTAGTAAACATTACACACAAATGAAAAAAAAAAACACACTACTAATCTTGTTAATTTATAAAGAGGAGCAATTTCTAAGAGATTTAATTCCTCGTCTGTGTTTAAAAACATGTTGCTATAGTTACTGGAAAAGGCTCCACAGCGAGGAGCTGACTGAACCAAACAGTTGGTCCTCCCTCAAAGCACAGGACAAATGATAAATATTGAAATATTGAAATATTTTCTAGTTCCATGTGATTCCCTTTGGTGTTGCTCCATCTTGATTTTTCATAGCCTTTTCTGTCTTAAAAAGGGATTACAGATCCAAAGTATGACACTTCAAAAACTGCTAATAGACCAGTTCTCTGCATTTTCTGAATGTGAGCTTTCTATGTGTATGCATGATTAGGTAGTAGCTTTAAAGGCACACTATGCAGGTTGTTTAGCTTAATATGCAAGTTTTTTTAGCTTAATTTACCTTCCTTTAACAGCTTCAGTCATTGGAATGGTTATATGACTTTTTTCGGGTTGAATGGTGGCCGTCTTGCTTCCCCCTAGCGCCTGTGAGCGGAAAAACCACCCTTGCAACTGTGGGCCGGCGGGCCGACGGCATCAGTGTCAGGAAGTAGGCCTATAATGAGTGTAACGAATTGCTTTACTGCATTCAAATACACATACACGCCAGGCACCAGCTAGAAAAGGTAGTGATGGAGTTTCTCAGACATTCGTCATGACAGAGCCAGCGAAAAAAAAGCAAAAACCGAGAAAACAGTAAGGAAATTGCCAATACTGCATAGTTTACCTTTAACAAGCAATGATGTTGCTGGTAGTTCATCTGTTCGGATGTATGGAATTTGCTTCTTTAAAAAATTGCGTAACATCAAAACAATATATTTTATCAATCAGGACATGACAGATTGGTGTCCTTGGGTGGGTGAATGCGGAATGAGGAATCAAACCAAGATTGGTATTCATACTGCACTAGAGTTTGTATACATTTGCCATATTTAGATTTTAGTTGTGTTACTAAGTGTTGAAATAAACTCCCTTTGATAAAGTTGACTCAACTGGAGTAAAGCTAGGAATAAGAAACAGAAGTGTTTGGAAATTCACACACAACATACAAAACATACAAACCTTGTAGAGGTTAATGATGTAACCTCACATATTCCAAACCATCTGCCCTAAACAATATGGCCATTCTCACCCCTTAACCATCCATCTTTCGCATTCCCCCATTCTTATTTAAGCCTGAGAAGACTGAACTGATACATTTATCACACTAGGAAAAAACAACAAAAAAAGGAAACACACTGTAGGGCAGACATGTTTTTTAAGAAACAGTTCAACATATTTATCACATTGCCTCACATTCTAGCATGTGACAATTTATGAATGTACTATATGACCATTAAAAGTGCTCTAAGTGATGCTGGGTAAAGTCACTTCTGTTGACTTTCAAACAAAACAGAGAGCTAGCTCGCTACTTCCTCCCCCTCCCTCCCGTGCTGCTCCCGTGCAATTGAAACTCTCCTAAACGCACATCTCGTCTGTGATTTGCTGGAACAGTTTGTTATGTTTTTATGGGCTAGGATTGCCCAAGTTGTTTTTGTTGCCGTTTTTGGAGCCTGGGCTGTCCAGAGATCACTAGTGTTGAACAACATTCATGGATTCAGGCCTTCACTCAGCACTCACTGTTCAGACAGATTATTAGGCCTATCTGTTAGCCTGACACTAGCAGTCTTCACACGCTAAGCCTGTCTAGTAGGCTACTGTCATCAGGTCAGTCATTCAGAGTTGTGAAAAATGATTCCTTTCAATTAGTCTGTTTTAATAATAATGTTATTAAATTGATGTGGCCCATTCATATTTTATAAAGATAAAATTAAAATATGTGTGAATTTCTAATAAGTAACACAAATCTAACAAAAGCGTCTAACCAGTGTTTAATTTTGAAAGTCTATCAAAATGCTAAACATTCATTTTTACTCCCATTTCTCTAATGGAGAGGAAAATAATATAATGTATTTTACCCAATGTTATATTGGGTGAAATAGATTATATTTTTTTGTACAAAATTGGTAAAATTTGTGAGCAGTTCACCTTTACATTGAGTTCACAGGCAATAGCTCCGGTGGACATTCAATGCAATCGGCATGCTAACTGTACACTCCCCCAAACTTACTCAGTGACCGTGCAGTTAGTGGCTTTTCATGTGAGCAGTTCAAGGCTCCATCTGTGCTTTTGAAATCAGCATCTTTTCATTTGTCAGGTGGATTATTTTAGCAAATGTGAAGCATACACTAACATGAATGTTCAACAAATTTGTATAAACATTTTATGAGATATGCCTTTTATGTGCACAGAAGAAGAAGTCTATACTTGACTTAAATCTATGCAAAATAGGAATGAAAACAAAAATGTTGCTTTTTGTGATTCTTGCTGAGCTTACAAAAGGATAGACAGTGAGCATTCACATATACTGTAGTTTCAGGTTGAGCATAAATTAGGTAAACATTGACTAAAATGTTAAGAAATGTGGAAGGAAATGAAACTTGAAAATAAGGAGTTTTACTTACTTAAAACAGGCAATCTTCTTATCACAAGGAACATCTGTACAGAAATGAATTGGAGATAATGACATGTGCAACACTTCATATGCAAATGAACTGTGGGAAAGCTAGTGCACACAGCTTCCTTACATCGTCTATCTAAATATAGGCCTAGCCTAATGGCGTATTTTCAATCTTGCCAAGATAATCATGGATTTTCCAATACTTGAACTGAAGATGAAAAAAATGAAGGAAAATGGATAATTTCATGGACATCAGGCACTTTTGTTTCAGTTTGTTTTAGGCCTCTCATTAGTTTATCTGGGTGCATTTCGACCAAAATGAAAGTAGGCTACTGTACTATGCAGAGAAAAAAAAGGATGAAAGGCTTAAGGTCCTTCACTAAACACATTACTTTTCAGCTGCTCTGTGAACAAAATTAATAAATAGAGGTAAAATGTCATTAAAAATGTCCCTGAGTGCTGTTCATTCTGACTACCACAAATGAAACAGACAAATGACGGTTGTTCATGAACACTTTTCCTCTTTGGTCATCATGGTTGCTAAGTGACTGAACAATCCACAGATTTAGTCCTTTTTTAATCTTGCCCTGGAAAAGAAGCACTGCAGATTTGCTTTTAGGGTGTGTGTGTGTGTGTGATTACCATCACATACCAACAATTCAGGATATAATCTAATGAAATACGATTTTCAAACCCTCACCCCCATTGGGCTATACCATTTCTCTGGTACGTTCAGACTGTGTTATTTGCTATGATATAATACTGACAAATTAAAACAAATGTACAGTGTAGGCTGCAAACGCCTGATATGGGTTAACAAGCGGTGGTCAGCTGACCATACATTTGTCTAATTTTTCACTGCCTTTGTAACATAGTGATGGCCAACCTTAGAAAAACATTGAGTAGCAAGATCGCTATGGTTTAACCGGAGGTCTCCCTTCCACTCAGCAGCCACGTATGGCAAGCCGATTGAGCATTTATTCTGATATCTTGATATCAGGCATAATTGTCATGTACATGTAAGCCATTTTTGTCAACTAGTTAACTAGTGAGCCATGTTTGCGTGAACTAGTTAACTAGTGAGAGCCAAAATATGCACACTAGTTAGCTAGTGGGAGACAAAAGGCTCACTAGTTAACTAGTCAACACATTTCAGCTTCACTAGTTAACTAGTGAGAGCCAGAAATGTCTACTAGTTAACTAGTAAAGGCCAAAATGCATACCAGTCAGCTAGTTGAAGGCTTTTGGGTCTCACTAGTTAACTACTAAATGTGCACATGTTTACTAGTGAAGGCAAAACACATCACTAGTTAACTAGTTGCAGTAGGTCAATGTTACTAGTTAACTAGTGAACTATAAATGGCTTACTAGCTAGCTAGGTGATGGCAGTAGGCTCACTAGTTAACTAGTTGATGCATCATTTGTCCAAACTAGTTAACTAGTGAGGTCATAAATGTATACTAGTAAACTAGTTCAAGACAAAATTCACACTAGTCAACTAGTGGCGCAGAATTTAAATTAGGAGGCGGAGAATTCTGGAAATTGAGGCTTTCTATTGGCTCCCTATGTCCAAATAGAACATGACAACCAATCACAGTACAGCATTTCACGAAATCCCACCCACAACATTTGCATGTGGCACACAAGTTAACATGCTGGCCAAAGGTACTCTATCTAGTAAACTATTGGCTTCAGTGTGACACTTACATGTAAACTAGTGAAGGCAGAACTGCTCACTAGTTAACTAGTGAAGACACAAATGCCCACTAGTTAACTAATGAGGTCTAAAAAGTGTCACTAGTTTACTAGTGTGCACCAAAACACCCACTAGTGAACTAGTGATGGCAATTTCCATTCGACTAGTTAACTAGTGAGGTGCAAAAAGTGTCACTAGTTTACTAGTGTGCCCCAAAATGCCCACTAGTTAACTAGTGAAGGCCATTTCAGCCCCACTAGTTAACTGGTGAGATGCCAAAATGGTCACTTGTTAACATGTAAAGGCCAAAATACCCTCTAGTGTACTAGTGAGGGTGTTGTGGGCCTTACTAGTTAACTAGTGGCATGCATATTTTGTTCACTAGTTAACTAGTTACACCTAAAAACACAAACAAACTGACCGTTTTTGTCCACTAGTTAACTAGTGGAACAATTTAAGTCTCACTAGTTTGCATGTGTGGCAGTGAAGCAGCTCACTAGTTAACTAGTGCGCTGGGACACACACTAGTGGCTGTTTTTGGAGCTATCTAGTTCACTAGTAATGCAAAAGGTACTCTTACTAGTTAACTAGTGACAAATTGGCCTTCACTAGTTAACTAGTTGACATGTTTGGCCTCACTAGTTCACTAGTAATGGAACAAGACATGCTCACTAGTTAACTAGTGAGCATATCTGCATTATAATGCCTTTCACTAGCTTATAGAGGGCATTTTGAGCCTTACATGTTAGCTAGTGAGAACAAAACACTGTCCATAATGAACTAGCAGGAGAAAAATGCCCCTCACACTAGTAAACTAGTGGAATTTGAATAAATACACAAACAGCTGGCATTTTGTGCAACTAGTTAACTAGTGGGACGTAACATTGGCCACTAGTTAACTAGTGCGCAATGTCGCACTTGCATGCAAATGAAGAAGGCGGAACAAGGATTTTGATTGGTCCATTTAGGACTCAGAAACCTAGAAAACATGGCTGACTTCGTCCAGGCTGTTCTAAGAGCAAACTTTTATAAACTAAGATCGTTTGAGCATAAAAATATGTTTTGATAACATGTCTAGTGACAAAGTTGTGGTGTATTGCTGTAATCTTCATTCAGTTAATGTCTACAATCTTTTCTGTTATTAGTCTGAAAATCGCGATAAAACTTGGGGGCATTTGTATATGGTTGCCTAGCAACAAACCACTTCAGTAACATGAACATTGATGATAGCATTACTGTTGTGGCAAGACTACTCAAGTGATAAAGTAGCAGCAGATTACATGGGAGACCAGGATTCAATTCCTTAAAAGTGCATGAAGTTTTTTTCTTGATCTTTGAGCTTTTAATTACTTTTGAAACCATGTGCAGTTAATGTGTACAATCTTTTGTTTTTCAGTTATTAATCAGAAAAGCGCGACTGAATGGATGCATTTATGTCTGTGGTTGCCTACCAACAATAAACAAAGAATAATATTAACGTTGATCCCTTGAATCTTTGGTGTGGATCACTAAGAGCTCACTTGTTAAAGCATGGGGTTTCCCTGTTATTATTAAAAACCATTTTGACAAAATATGAGATAGGCTACGCTACTGCATACTGCAGGCTCTGCTTTACTATCTATACTGAAGTACCGTTGCAGAGCAGTGTGTCACTTTAGCCACTAGGGGCACCAGGACCTGATCGCGAGGCTATGAACAGTAAATTTACATTTAGACTGGGTGGGATTCTTACATGATACCCAATAGGAGTCTTCTACCCACCCTCTCATTAGAATTTGCATAATAGCCGTTTCAGGCACTAGTTAACTAGTGAGCTACTTCACTGCCACACATGCAAACTAGTGAGACTTCAATTGTTCCACTAGTTAACTAGTGGACAAAAATGGTCAGCTTGTTTCTCTTTTTAGGTGTAACTAGTTAACTAGTGAACTAGTGGGGCTGAAATGGCCTTCACTAGTTAACTAGTGGGCGTTTTGGAGCACATTAGTAAACTAGTGACACTTTTTGCACCTCACTAGTTAACTAGTCGAATAGAAATTGCCATCACTAGTTCACTAGTGGGTGTTTTGGTGCACACTAGTAAACTAGTGACACTTTTTAGTTAACTAGTGGGCATTTGTGTCTTCACTAGTTAACTAGTGAGCACTTCTGCCTTCACTAGTTTACATGTAAGTGTCACATTGAAGCCACTAGTTTACTAGTTAAAGTTCCTTTGGCAAGCATGTTAACTTGTGCGCCACATGCAAATGTTGTGGGTGGGATTTTGTGAAATTCTGCGCTGTGATTGGTTGTCATGTTCTATTTGGACATAGGGAGCCAATAGAAAGCCTCAATTTCCAGAGTTCTCCGCCTCCTAATTTTAATTCTGCACCACTAGCTGACTAGTGTGAATTTAGGCTTGAACTAGTTTACTAGTATACATTTATGACCTCACTAGTTAACTAGTTTGGAAAAAGGATGCATCAACTAGTTAACTAGTGAGCCTGCTGCCATCACCTAGCTAGCTAGTAAGCCATTTATGGTTCACTAGTTAACTAGTGACATTGACCTATTCCAACTAGCAGAGGTGGAAAGTAACGAAATACATTTACTCACGTTACTGTATTGAGTAGTTTTTCTGTGTATTTTGTATTTTTTAAGTAGTTTATAAAATCGGTATTTTTTACTTGATTACTTTTTGAGTGAAGTATTGTACTTCGCTACATCAAAAATCCCATCCGTTACTTGAGTAAAAAAAAAAAAGTTAAGACTAACTGAAACAGAGCTGGATCACGAGATGCATCAGATTAGCCTAAAGTGTATTTTCCGCTATTCCAATGGGTTGTCTCAGTTCGTTTTTATCACCAATGATTATTATTATTATTGGAGATATTCAAGCAAACACCATGGGATTTCGTGTTTTGACGTTTGTGCTCACCTTTCTTTGGAAAGAAGTTTATTAGCAGTTGTTTCCCCTCATTTTGATGTCTCTCTTTTTCCTGTTTTGGCTTTTGTTTTTAGTAACTTGACTTGGCTTTCTTGGAGAAAGACATTGCACCAGCAGCACAACAATTAGCGGTCCACTACTAGCGACGCTCAACTAAATAAACAAAAGATAGACTACCTAAATCGTGCAGGCGGACTAAACCATTTAGCTCTTTAGCAAGGGAGAGTGAGAGTGACCTTAGACAGTTTTCACTATGTTTTGTATACAAAATCCAATCAGTCAAACTTTACATTTCGTCTGACATTCATTTTTACATTTAATTTGGAAGTTAAAATATTCAGTTAAAATAAATATATGGTGGAAATAAGTATTGAACGCTTAATTTTTTTCCAGTAATTAGCCTAAACTTCCAGTGAGTCTATTTGAAATTTTCACCACACATATATTAACACACATATAAAAAATCCAAACATAAAGAGTTTTGTGTATTAAAGTGAAATGACACAGGAAAAAAGTAGCCTATTGAACGTGCCTACTGAAATTTCTTCAATACTTTGTGGAAGCCTTTGTTTGTAAAGACAGCTTCAAGACATTTCCTGTATGACAAAACCTATTAGTCGCAGTATTAGGTGTGATTTTGGTCCATTGTTCTAAACAGATTCCAGGGGTCCCTCTTGTGAATCCTAATCTTTAGTTCCAGATTACTTCCAGAACTGTTTAATTGAATTGAATTGAATTGGCTGCCTTCAAGTCTTTCTGGAGCCTTCTCCGAGTGGTCCTTGGCTCTTAGAATTGACTACCCTTCTGACTCCCTGGTCAGAAATATTGCAAGGAGATCCTGTGCCCTGTGCCGGTTGATGATGCAGTGATGTTTCTTCCACTTGGAGAGAATGGCTCCCATGCTGCTTACTGGAAGATTCTGAAGTTTTGAAATGCATCTGTAACCAGTTTCATTGATATGTTTTGCAACAATAAGGTTGCAAAGGTCTTGGGAGAGCTTTTTGCTTTTATCCATCATGAAATGTTTCTTGTGTGACACCTTGGTAATGAAAAACCTTTTTATAGCCCATCAATATGTAAGCTACTAACCAAGCTTATATTAATTTGCACAGATAGAAAGGATAACTACTCTCTAACTACTTCCAGCTCGTTCCTTCCCTTTCCTTGCCTTAGTGCTTTTTCTTAGCGTGTAGCGTGTGTCCCTGTGTTATTCCACTTCATTACACATGACTGATGAAAGTGTTGTGCCCCCTGTATTCCACTTTTCAAGGGCCCTTTCCTCCATTGCCCTATACTTCCCACTTTCCCCCCCCAGTTCGACGCCCTTTAATCTGCTGAACCTTCTGCTCGTTTCCAAATATAAAAAAAACTCTCTGCAACTCAACATTGGCCTACCTGCCTCAGCTGCCTGTGAGGGGCTTTTCAGTTGTGCTGGATTACTGTTCACTGCAAAGCGACCCAAGGATGAGTGCAACTAACTTTGAAAATCAACTACTGCTCAAACTTAAAGGAGAACTCCGGTGATTTTTCACATAGATCTCCATTTCTCAACATCCTTATCAGGCAAGTACCTCCACTCGGCGGCCATATTGCAACACTTTTTGGGCACTTATCGTGCATCTATTTCGGCAGAAATGCGTGTGGGTAAGGCTTCACGACACCAATCTTGCTCCAGCAGCGAGATCACAACAGATGATTGGCACGATGTCTTCACAGCACACCATATGATTGGCTCAATGTATTTTACAACACACCACATGATTGGCTCAATGTATTCACATGTCAACGCTTTTGCCGAAGGGTTGTGATATGTGTAGACAACTGGCATATTACGCGTTACAAACTAACCCCATGCATTACTATGGAGGATTTTTTTTGAGTGCTGTATCTCCTCATTAGAAAGTCTCTGGTAAAACTGGTTGTTCTGGTATCCCCCCCCCCCAAAAAAAAAGTAACTAAGTAACTTTTACTTTAAAGTACATTTTAAATGAACTACTTTTTACTTTTACTTGAGTACATTTTCAGATCGGTATTTTAACTTGTACTTGAGTAATATTTCATCAAGGTATTGGTACTTTTACTTGAGTACAATATTTTCATACTTTTTCCACCTCTGCCAACTAGTTAACTAGTGAGGAGTTTTGCCTTCACTAGTAAACATGTGCACATTTTTGGCTGCCACTAGTTAACTAGTGAGACCCAAAGGCCTTCAACTAGCTGACTGGTATGCATTTTGGCCTTTACTAGTTAACTAGTGGACATTTCTGGCTCTCACTAGTTAACTAGTGAAGCTAATATGTGTTCACTAGTTAACTAGTGGGCATTTATGCTGTCACTAGTTAACTTGTGTGCACAAACATGGCTCACTAGTTAACTAGTTGACAAAAAAAAGTTGACTTAGAAGCAGTAAAAAGGACTAAGAATAACACGAAAACTATCAAAAATAACGTAAATAAATAGGGAAAACATTTAACTAGACAAACCAATACAAAAAATAAACATGACATTACATAAAATTACGAACATTACATAAAAACAAACAAAAACATGATGCCAGACGGAGCGGCGTGTCTCGCCAGCGTCCCCGTAACCTAGCAACACAGAAATGGCTCACTAGTGGACAGAAATGGCTTGCATGTATATGACAATTATGCCTGATATCAAGATATCTGAATAAATGCTCAATCGGCTTGCCATACAGATCAGACTCCAAAGGCGAATCCATAATGCGCGCATGCTGTGTTTTGACGAGTGAAATGTGAGGCTACTGTGCAAGACGGTGGGCCGGTCTTTCTAGACTTTCTGCCAACTCTCTCTTAACCATGCATGTAACCTTTCATGCAATTCATGAATTTATTTACCGCTAGAACTTTGGGAAATCCCATTCAAGTCAATGGAGCGTTCTACTAGCATTGTGAAGAGCCGTATAATAATACAATGTATTTAATTTTTTTGTGTAAATCTAGTTGACTTATTCAATTTTTAATCAAAGTTGTAGTACTTAAAATCTATTCAATTATATCACTTGTCACTTTGTTGCCACAATTTTTTAAAGTAACCATTGGTCACATTTTTTACAGTGTAGGCTACCAGACAGGCGCGGCTCGTCCATTTGGGCAGGTGGGGCAGCCCTACCAAAGATTAGATTCCTCCACTAGAAAAAATAGATCCATTAAATAGATTCTAAATAAATGTTGTTTGTACATTCATTCAGTGAGATACGTATTTATTCATTTTATGTTTCTATACAACAGTTTAAAGAGGTTTCCCTTGCTTGCAGAGCTCTCTTTGCTCACCTCCACTGCAATTGCTGTGCAGTAAAGTTACATTTGACAATACGCTTTTACCACTTTCAAGAACATAGTGTTAAAATGGCCAAAAAACATTGTCTAAGTTGACAACCTGGCTAGAACACATGTTGAGGGGTTAAATATTAATACTGGATAGGTTGTATGCTTGTACCAAAAAGTGTCCGACAAAGTCTTAATATCAGTTTTGGCCCCCTGCTAGATGGCAACCGAGATGGAATTATGCACCTTTCAGTAAATACTGGATGTTCAACATATTTGAGCAGTTTCACTTTCTTTTTTGTCATTTCACCCACATAACAAATGAACAGGAAAACAGTAAAATGTAAACCAACAATATAAACTATTACTATAACTACAAACCCAATGCTACTATACAATAGAGAGCCTGGTCAAATCAGTTCCTATCGCGGGTGACCCCTATAGGCTGGAGCCAGACTCAACAGGTTTCACTGATGTTATGTAGGCTTAGCTACATCAGACCCTCTTGTGCATAATATAAAAACAACACAGGATCTGTGCCAAACTAATTTCAAAAGGGCACAATAATGTATCCAAGATAAAATAAGAATGGACACCTAGGCTATGGAGTTCATCTCCTTAGAAATGACAATCGATTTTACCTCACCACCACAATGTAAAGCTTTAAATAGAGAATTATCGCCAGACTCGCCAGACTTGTTTAACTCGAATTCAATATCCCTTTATTGAATTCTTCTGAATGCTGTGGCACAACATAGGCTATTCAGCATCATGTTTCAATGTAAGACTTGATCTTAAAAGCTACTATGTTTCTAGCTTAATATGCAAATTTTTTAGCTTAATTTACCTTCATTTAACAGCTTCAGAGTCATTGGAATGGTTATATAATTTTTTTCGGGTTGAAAGGTGGCTGTCTCGCTTCCCCCTAGCGCCTTTGAGTGGAAAAACCACCCTTGCAACTGTGGGCCGGCGGGCCGACGGCCTCAGTGTCAGGAAGTATAATGAGTGTAACGAATTGCTTTACAGCATTCAAATACACATACACGCCAGGCACCGGCTAGAAAAGGTAGTGATGAAGTTTCTCAGACATTCGTCATGACAGAGCCAGCGAAAAAGAAGCAAACACCGAGAAAACAGTAAGGAAATTGCCAATACTGCATAGTTACCTTTAAAGTCTTTAATATCAAAGTTATCTTCCAATATCTTGCAATAATAATTACATCTGAATGCCTACTCTAATTACATGCCGAATGTATAACACAATGGCATTGAAATTACACTTCAGGTAAACTTAACTTGAACAATATAATTGGAATTACTTGATCAAATTGGGTAACCATGGCATGAATCATTTTTTTAAACCAACAGAGAAATGCTAGACGAAATGCATTCATGTGCAACAAATGTAGGCCTACAAAATTAAATCAAGTAAATCCAGCGGATATTTTATTTTTTTCCAGTTCACTAGGCTACCTCCTGCATTTCACTACCACAAATAGAGCAGTTAATTATACCAGGCTAATTAATACCAAGCAGATAAATAGTTTCTAATTACACAGCCTAATGAAACATATCATATCTGCCCCCAAAAAACCCTCAAACCTATACTTATAGGCTTTTGCCGGGCCGAAGGTGTGGGTGTGATATCAGTCATGTAGGAAGCTGTTTGAGATTGGTCTACCTGAGGACTCAGGCCCTTGTGTTAACTCAGCGATTCTATCGCATTAGCACTTTGGCGTTGAGTATATAGCTCATACAGTACATTCTTATGGTGCACTATGGGTCTGTGACGGTCATCCAGAAGAACACAGATGTGGCACCGTACAACGTAGCGATAAGAAGTCATAAGGCAGACTATTTCTTATCCTAATCTAAACTGTCTAAAATAACGCGTTTTAGGCTTATTTTAGTGGTTTGGTTACATGGCTTTGTCCACTCGTAGAATGTTGCATCTTTATTTTTTTGTCTCTGCTTTGTCTTCCCCGCATTACCATCACAGTCCTGGAGGAAGAAGACCATTAGACCTTCCTTCATAACTAGATGTACCGCAGAGCGGTACAAAATATGACCGCCGCCCAGTCCAGCACATGTTTTCCACAAAAATAAGTCACGCTGAAAGGCATATATGATTCTAACTGTCTCACTGAATTGCATTATGCACACTCAATTCTCACTGATATCTGCTAGACAACAAGTACCAAAACATGATTAGTTCATAGATTTCACATGTAATATACATTTTATACAATCCCACCCCCATCTTGCCTGTTCATAATTCTGAGAAATTCTTGAATTGTGTGTGTGTGGGTGTGTGTGTGTGCGTGCATGTGTGTGTTTGCCTGTTTATGTGCCTTTGTGTGTGTGCATGTGCATGCATGCGTATATATGTCTACTGTGTTGTAACGTGACTAATCTGAATCTTATTTTTTTAAATGTAGAGATTAAATTGTCTCTGGGGTGCCAGGCAGTATTTAGCTGCCAATTCAAATGTAGCCACCTTTACAGCGAAACTATCACACAACACAAACATGTTTTATACGTTTCAAATCATATATTGTGATAGTTTAAATTAAACCAAAATATTCATACACAACTTAAATAATCATTGTCCCTCCATACAATCGAAAATGAAATGATATTTAAACAAAATGTAAAAGTATGAAAGAGTCTGAGTCACTGAAGGAAAGTGAGTTGTGGAATATGTTGAATTAGTTGTTATACTGGAGGAAGGGAAACGTGAACTCGGAGATGAGTGTTGAGTTACCAGCGGGAGACTAGCCAGGGGAACTGCAGAGTAGGCCTACGACTTGAACCAGGGATCTTCGCAACACCTCGACAAGAGAAAGGAAAACATCTTTCCATGCTGCTGATCCATTCCGTCGTGCGCAACACAAAGTAGTTTGAGCCGGTCCTATTTTGCTCAAGATCCGCGCTGCTTCATAGTAATTTCTCAAAGGGATTAATCCACAAGGGTACGATCCAAGGAATCCAATGGTACTACATCCAGTGTAAAATCTCTCTTTAAATTGCTCCCGCCATGTCTCACGCCCTCGGTAACAACTCTCTCCGATAGAGCTTCCTGTAATTAGCGCTCTCTCCCCGCAGGTTAGGCCAAGCAGCCTTTTATCGTCAGCTGACTGTGTGACGTTAACCCCAATTATGTTTAAGTAATTAAGTAAGTGTTTAAGGATTACTGTGAATGTATGTGTGTGCGTGTGTATCTGTTTATGCACATGTGTGCATATGGAATGGGTTTACATGACCCCTGGAGGCAAACATACGCAAAAAATTGGTCATCCTAGGCCTTACGGTTCTCAAGATATTAACTCCTTTCGGGGGTCCAGTCCAGCGGGGGGGGGCTACAGATCAAAACGAAAAGCGATGGTTCCATGCTATCCATGTGGGGTTACATGCCCACCAAGTTTCGTGGTACCCGGTCTTTCAGTGTCCCGAATCCTTTGTTGGTGTAATGGTCACTAAATGTACACATAAATTATTTTATTGTAAGGCCCCCCATGAACGAAAGTCCACGAAACTTGGCATGCATTCGGAGGGTGTCATAATTATCCTACACTTTCAATTTCGTGCAATTTTGACGATGTCAGCCAGAGATATTGTGATGAAAACACCTAATGTTTTGCTTTTTAATTTTTAACTAGGTGGCGCTATACATGAAATAAGAGGTAATGGGATAGGTTGACATGCCCCCTTAAGACCAACATACAAAAAAAAGGTGGACCTCCTAGGCCCTACGGTTCTCGAGATATTCACAGAAGACTGTCTCCGGCCACCTACAGGCCAGTTGGTGTATAGTAACATAAATTAATTTATTGTGTGGCCCCCCATGAACAGAATTCCACGAAACTTGGCGTGCATTCAGAGGGTGTGATAATGATCCTACACTTCCAATTTCGTGAAGTTTTGACTATGTTAGGTCACAGATATCTGCGATTACAACACCTCATTTTTACTTTTTTGTGTTTAACTAGGTGGCGCTATACATGAAATTAGTGGTTATGGAATGGGTTGACATGGCCCTTTGAGATCAACATACAAAAAAAAAATGGTCCTCCTAAACCCTACGGTTCTCGAGATATTCACAGAAAACTGTGTCTGCCCTACCCTCCTTTCGGGGGGTCCAGTCCAGCGGGGGGGCTACAGATCAAAACGAAAACAGGAGGTTCCATGCTATCCATGTGGGGTTACATGCCCACCAAATTTCGTGTACCCCGGTCTTACAGTGTCCCGGGAATCCTTGACGGAAATTTGGACATGCGAAAAAAAAAAAAAAATCTGACTAAACCTATATGGCTTCGCTGTGCGGCGGTCATAATGAGGTAGGCTATGCCTTGGGTCACTCGAGAACCAATGCTGTGCTATAGGCTAACGATGGGCCAGTCTTAAACTAGGGTCGGGATTTGCAAAATAAGGTCGCAAAATGATTTGTCTGAAACTTTGTCTGAAACCATCTGAAATTTGTCTTTAACTCATAAGCGGAGGGAGGGGGGGGGGGGCAGGGGGCGGTCGCTCCGGGCCCACGACCGCAAAAGGGGCCCACTTTTGGCCAAATCTATCTTGATTAATTGTTATATTTACCGATTATTTGTACTGATTGCTGGGGGAAAATAATAATGAAAAATGTTAGGCCTAAGATGCCACTGCATGACTTTAAAGTCAACATGTCGAGTTTAATCTCGCCATGGCAAAAATATTTTTTTTCTTCATGTGTGGCCCTAATACTCCGTCGTAATATTCAGTAGCCCTAGCTGTGAAAATAAAATTCAGTGTTTCCATAATGTTCGTCCTGAAATGGAAGTCTCTAGCCTACCTGCGCCTCTTGCAATGATCAGTGTGTGTGAGCCGCCGCTCTCACCACGCGCATCACGCACCAAATGTTACCGCAATCTGCGTTTCACTCTTCCTCGTTAACGTCGTTTACAATGTTAAAATGCACTATGTTCAAGGGCGTAAGTGGTGTGGCTCCTTTAAGACCCAATCCACTGGTGTGAGTTCACTTTATCTAACCTACACCATCTGATTTTAATATTATGTCTAGGCTATATTTAACATTTATTTTCTATTTGGCCTGTTATGAAATTATGCATTGACCAATATAAGCACACTTTTTTAAGACACTTAAATACATGCATGCTTAGCATTTTGTGAAAACAAATCATTATGGCTACATCGACAAACTCTTAGCCATGAGCTGTATATCCTCTGATTTTAATATTTACACATATGTAGGTATAAGTACAGCTCAGTTTTAAGACACTTAAAGCCCAAAATTGGTGTTACTCACTGCACATTTGCAAAGGTGAGTTAGTACAGTATGTTGTCGTAAAAGTGGCTCTCTTTTTGATTTTGCACTGCCAATGTGGCTCTTGTGTAAAAAATAGTGAGGATCACTGCCATATAGAAATTTGCTACCATTTCAAAACCGGATTACTCTGGAACAGCTTATTGTACAGGGGATTATATTACACCTTTGTGTTCGGGTGTCTGCTGGTCTGCTGTTTATTCTGGTTTACGGTTTGTCATGTGTGGAACGAAAAGTTTGTGAGATATTCCTCCTATATGAATTGAAATGAGCGCAGAGCTATAGTAGCCTAATATGATTATTTCTTGAAAGTAAATTTTCTCGCGAACCGCGTTTATCGCAGCAAATAGCGGCTATAGCACCTTATAAAATATGACAAAAAGTTATTTCATGTGATGTCTGTGAGGCTACGTCGTGAGTAGTTCCTAGAGAAGAATGGGTGCCCCCCCATCCCCAACACACACACAAAAAACACACACTTACATCATAGCGGCTATAGTACCTTATAAAAGATGAGAAGAAGTTATTTCATGTGATGTCTGTGAGGCTACTTCGAGTAGTTCCTGAGAAGAATGGGCACCCCCCCCCACCCCCATCCCCAACACACACACACAAAACACACACACTTATATCATCACTGTCATCACCTCACATACAGCGCACTGCTTGTGTGACGACCACAAAAGTGTTGTATTTTTGTATTGTGTATTTGTGTAATAATATTCAGAATTATTGTCTTTTATTTGAACACAATTTATTGTATATTACTTTGGAAGCGAAGTATCCCAAGGGTTTTCTTTTTAATGTAATTTCTTCAAAGTGAATTGTGTGGTGTTTGCTCCGGGCCAGCAGGGGGCAGGGTCGGGTGATGGGGCTTAGCTGCGTGAAGTGTGAATTGTTCTCATTACTGCAGAGAGCTTGAACCTGATAGTCCATGAGCCACAGGCCCAAAAACGGGCATGTCACTACCACTTGGGGGCAAATTCTCACTATATTTTTCTGAAAGCTACATATCTCTGGAGTATAAAATGGTATGATAGCAAATTGGATCTTGTAGCTTTGTGGCTGTACAGGCCTTCAAAGTTGACCTCTGATTTGAAAAAAGGAAATTCCGCCTATTGGCTTTTTTTTTTGTTAAACCACTCATAAGAGCCCAGAAAATAATCCAAACCTCATTATTACTGATGCATATGTGGTGTTTGATGTTGGCATACATATTTTGAATCATTATGTGTAATAATGAGCAAATCTACGTTTTCAGAGACACGACGTGTTGCAGCACTAATTGAAATGCCCACTACCTCATTAATCAATGTATTTATACCTTCCTACCTCCCAGCAGAGACTTGAAATACAAATGATTACATAGGTCTGCATATTACAATTTTATAATGTCCAGGGCACATGAAATACATACAGTAATTTCCTGTGTATTAGCCATATTGTGTATAAGCCACAGGACAGTGTTTTATGCAAGTTAAAAGAAACAAAACCATATACCATATTAACTGCCCCCGTGTATTAACCTCACAGCTGAAGAAATTTTGCAAAATCAATGTATAAGCTGCAGCTAATAGTTGGGAAATTATGGTAATTGCATCAGCTAAAATGATCTACATTATACATTTCAGTTGTACTTTTGACTAGTAAGAATGTGGGAATGAGATGTAGATAAACTGGTTGGTGAAAATATTCATACTTTACACATTGTTATCATTATGTACAATTATTATTATTATTATTATTATTATTATAGATGTCTTTCATCTGATGTTAAAATAATTTCCATTGAAAAGAAATAATAACTATTTTCCAAGACTTGATCTACAAGTACATACATTTACAACAGTTTTAAAAATTCTACACAGTTCTGATGAGATGAGACAGAAACTGAAATTGGATCAATCCATTTTCAGAGGAACATGAGTTCATTTGCATATCTACAGCAGGCAAAGCAACACAAGAGGTTAGGGATGATCTGATTCAGGCTCATACTACAGGCAAAGATCATGACATAGAGGCTGGAGTCAGATACACCTAAGCACAAATTCCATGATACATTGACAAAGCAAAAATGAAAGACATTTACGAGCATGAGTCAAAAAAGAAAACACAGGCACATGGCAAGACCATCATGTTAAAGACTGGACATGAGAGAAGTCTTTTGTCACCCTCTTGGACCTTGGCGACACCTGAGGGGACCCCAAGGAAAACATCTAAAGCAGCACTTGCAAAGCATTTGCAGAAACTTGCATCACTATCAGATAATCTTCCGAATATAATACAGCAACAAACATTGATGGAATGTCTCCTGTCCAGAAGGTCAATAACAATGTCTCAACTTATGCAGACATTGCTGCTGCTATTCATAGCATGATCCATAAAGAGGCAAAGCAGAGGCAGATAATTTTTTGGATTAAATTAAATTAGATTAGATTTAGCTTTATTGTCATTGTGCAGAGAACAAGTACAGAGACAACGAAATTGCGTCTAACCAGAAGTACAAAAAAGCAGAAAAGTGCAATATGATATACTGTACACAGTATAGGCAGGTGGTGCATAGACAGGACAATAAATATAGTGCAGTGTAGACAGTAGTATACAGTTGTTTTGCAGAAGGTGGTTTAGAGTAGCATAAATTAAATATAAATATGTGCAGTGTATTAGCAGTTACCTTATAAGAGAAGAATAAATATGGCTATGTACTGTAATATGAACAATGTATGAACAACACGTACAGGTATGTGCAATGTAGTGGCGGTACCATTATAGTAGTAGTAAGAACAATATAGATATATTGACAGCACATTGTCTTCAGGATCTTCTCCTCTACATACTTACAGCACACTGCCCCCACCTACCCACACACACACTACACACACACAGTCACTGCTCCACTCCCCTCCCGCCCACACACACATCTTCACTGTCATCACTCACATACATCATACATACAGTACTCTGCTTGCAATAGTAAGTCCCTTCACGATACTTGCAGTACACTGCCCCCCCTCCCCTACACACACCATATTATTTCATCAGAAAGCTTCTCCAACACACATTCCCAACATACTTACAGCACACTGCCCCCAATACACAGCACATTGTCTCATGACATATTGCACACTGCCCTCTCCCCACATACACAGCACACTATTCCATCTCCCTTGCCATCCCCCCAACACACACACCAAGACCCCTGGCAGTTGGGTTAGCCCCTTGAGCCGGGAGGGAGTTTTTCCTTGCCCCTGTTGCTCTTGGGTGCTCCTTGTTGGTGCCCCCCTCCCAACCCCAATCCTCCCCCACCTTTCTTATGCAGCCCTTGCCACTTAATCTACTAAACCCCTCTTCTACTACACTTTTTACCCCCCCTGCCCATAAATGCACAAATAGGCTGACACCAGACATAATTTCACTGCATTTCTTACATCCAGTAACTATATGCATGTGACAATAAACTTCCTTGTATCCTTGTATATGCAGTGTATTAACAGAATATATTACAGAAAAACTGAATAAATATGGATATTTAGTATAAACCATATAGACAGATATGTACAGTATGTACAACTATGTGCAGTGTGGTAACAGTACCATTGTAGTGCAGAAACAGTAACATTACAATAGTATTAATAATAAGTGTATGCGCAGAATAAAAAGCAGTGGAATATGGCTATGTACAGTATAAGTGTAATTACAGTATGTACATTTGTAAATAAATAGATGGATGGGATAGATGGGTGGGATAGGGTGGTGCAGTTGTGGGGGGGGGCTAGGGGATGTCCGCCTCCTTGTTGTCCCTGTCAAGGTTGCCATGGTCGTGGACACCTCAACAGGCACAGGCAAGGAGGCATCAGGCGGGGGCGGGCAGGGGTGATGGGGCTTAGTTGGTTGAATGTCACCGGATGCAGAGCTAGAGTTCAGTAGGGTGACAGCCGCGAGGAAAGAAGCTTCCTCTGAACCTGCTGGTTCGGATCTGGAGAGACCTGTAATGCCTCCCGGAGGGGAGTGGAGTGAACAGTTTGTAGTTGGGGTGAGAACAGTCTTTGATGATGCGCGCCTTACGCAAGCATCGCTTGCCCTGGATGCCCTCGATGGAGAGGAGTGAGGAACCGGTGATGTGTTGGGCAGTTTTCACCACCCTCTGCAGTGCTTTCCGGTCGTGGGCAGAGCAGTTGCCATACCAAACTATGATACAGTTGGTGAGGATGCTCTCGATGTTGCAGCGGTAGACGTTCACCAGGATCTGAGGAGACAGATGGACCTCAGAAAGAAGAGACGCTGGTGAGCCTTTTTGATCAGGGTAAAGGTGTTGAGGGTCCAAGAGAGGTCCTCAGAGATTCGGACACCCAGAAACTTAAAGCTGGTGACATGCTCCACCTCAGTCCTGTTGATGAGAATGGGTGTGTGTGTGCTAGCTTTAGACTTCCTGAAGTCCACAATGAGCTCTTTGGTCTTCTTGGTGTTGAGAGCCAGGTTGTTATCAGTGCACCACGATGTTAGGTGCTGGACCTCCTCCCTGACGGCCGTCTCATCGTTATTGCTGATGAGCCCAATCACCGTAGTGTCATCTTTAAACTTGACAATGGTGTTAGAGCCATGTACAGGTGTGCAGTCGTAGGTGAAGAGGGAGTAGAGGAGAGGGCTCAGAACACATCCCTGTGGTACACTGGTGTTTGATGGCTGAGGAGGTGCGATTATCTAACCTAACAGACTGAGGTCTGTTGGTTAGGAAGTCCAGAATCCATAAGTTTATTTTTTCTTTTATCACATACACATATATTGTGTAGATGTTTTTTCTTTACCTTGACATGTTTCGACGTATACTTCCGTCTTCATCAGAAGGTCACACGGTGGAGTAGTGTGACACGTTTTTATCAGCTGATGTTGTTACGGAGGTGTGATCCACCTGTCAGTTTTTTGACAGGTAGACCACACCTCCTGCATGCCAGAGTCATTAAGCAGGAGAACAACCGATACCACCGCTGGATAAAGAAGGCGATTGAAATAGGAAAGCGGAGCCCAAAGACGATGAACAGAGACGAGGGAGCATATATGCTCTCCCATACCTGGAGTGCCGTCCTGGGGGGCGGCTGACTGACAGCAGGAGGTGTGGTCCACCTGTCAAAAAACTGACAGGTGGATCACACCTCCGTAACAACATCAGCTGATAAAAACGTGTCACACTACTCCACCGTGTGACCTCCTGATGAAGACGGAAGTATACGTCGAAACATGTCAAGGTAAAGAAAAAACATCTACCAATATATGTGATAAAAGAAAAACCAAACTTATTTATCTCAAGTGTAGACACAATGAATGCAATACAAGTAGTCCAGAATCCAGTTACAGAGGGAGGTATTGATGCCCAGTTCACTGAGTTTGGTGATCAGTTTGGAGGGGATGATGGTGTTGAGCGCTGAGCTGAAGTCAATGAACAGCATTCTTACATAGGTGTTGCTATTGTCAAGGTGGGGCAGGGCAGAGTGAAGTGCCATAGAGATGCCATCCTCTGTGCTCCTGTTCTGACGATGAATTCAATGAATAGATTAAAGATCCTTTGTACTCGTTTCAGCTACAATTAAAAAAAAAAAACATTTGTACTGCAGACCTATGTATGTCATCATTTAAAATTAATTTCAACTCGCAATTGAAAGTAAGGAAGGTAGAATAGTAATGATCAATAAGGTCTGCATTCAGGTATTGCCATAACATGTTGCTCTGAAAACTCAAATTAGCTTTTTTTTGCACATAAATCTTGAATTTTATCAACCAAAATGAAGAGCAAAATCCCATAATGAGTCAAAATATGTATGCCAACATCAAACACCACATATGCATCAGTAATAACAAGATTTGGATTATTTTCTGGGCTCTTATGAGTGTTTTAACAAAAAAAGCCAATAGGCGGAATTTCCTTTTTTTTTCAAATCAGAGGTCAACTTTGAAGGCCTGTACAGCCACAAAGCTACAAGATCCAACTTGCTATCATACCATTTTATACTCCAGAGATATGTAGCTTTCAGAAAAATATAGTGAGAATTTGCCCCCCTAAGTGGTAGTGACGACCCCCTGTGGCTCATGGACTATGACACGCTGTCTTTTCGTTTCTCTCCTGTGTTACAGGTAGGTAAATGTACAAAAACACCTCAGAGCTAGGATTTAGCCATACTGAAATGTGTTTGGGATATGAGTGGACTGTTTCATTGAAGTAATTTTCGAAGAGTCTGTTTATGATTTTGTTTGTAACGAGTTTGAAACGAGAGGGCAAAGCCCGGCAGAGTAAATGTCTACTAACAACGCACACATTATGTTAGAGAGGGCAAGCTCAACACACACACACACACTGTCCCACGTGCGTACACACGCGAAGATATTTTATGAGCTTGCAATGTTAACAAGTGTTGGTTAGCTCACTGTATGTTAGCTCCCCACCATCGGTTGAAAATGTTTTGTTGCTCATTGAGTTGGTTGGTTACAGTTTAAAATGACATGAAGTTACACTTGGACCACTGTGTTAGTTTTGAGCATGATTTGCAGTACTGTATTCACGTGATACTGATAAAACACGGTGAATGGAAGGTTCCAAGTATCCTAAACATAGCTGGTGAATATTACCATTGTCTTTACATTTCATTTTGATAAATAGTGTAAAATACACGCATGAAGAGTAAGTGAACATGCAGTTGGTGTTTAGAGGTTTATTGTATTATGGATTTTGTATTGACATGGACACTGAAATGTATTGTAATGTTAAAAAGACATCGAATATGTAATATGTGAAACATAAAAAGATTATTAACAATATAGTTGTATTTGCTGAAGAAGATTCTTAAATAAATTACTGCAGAGAGCTTGAACCTGACACGCTGTCTCCTCGTTTCTCTCCTGTGTTACAGGAGTCAATCTGTTCACCACGGTGCCGTTGCTACGGTACCCGTTACACTTGCTACAGTAAGCCTCCTCTACATAATTGCTGCACACTGCACCCCCACCCGTACATACACAGCACATTGTCTTCAGGATCTTCTCCAACACACATCCTCTACATACTTACAGCACACTGCCCCCACTTACCCACACACACACACTACACACACACACACACAGTCACTGCTCCACTCCCCTCCCGCCCACACACACATCTGCACAGTCATCACTCACATACATCATACATACAGTACTCTGCTTGCAATAGTAAGTCCCTTCACGATACTTGCAGTACACTGCCCCCCCTCCCCTACACACACCATATTATTTCATCAGAAAGCTTCTCCAACACACATTCCCAACATACTTACAGCACACTGCCCCAATACACAGCACATTGTCTCATGACATATTGCACACTGCCCTCCCCCACATACACAGCACACTATCCCATCTCCCTTGTCATCCCCCCAACACACACACCAAGACCCCTGGCAGTTGGGTTAGCCCCTTGAGCCTATGATATGTAGCGTGATACAGGCAAATGTAGGAATCCAATAACAGCTCATGTCCAGCAAGGAAACAAATGTTCAATGTTAGAACTACCAAAGAATATATTTTAGATTGATGTTGCAAACTAATTATACTCGCAATTGACACTATAATGTAAGCATGCTAACACTCGTTTTTTGGTTTGTTGTAATGTTTCCCGTTCAATAACGCACTCGCTGCTATCTATCCCATTGAAATAACACGACACGCAAAGAGCTGTTTGGAACTGTTGAAGCGTACGTGAACCACGTGACCGCGTGTCGGCGACTTCAAAGAGTGTCGCAACTCTCTTTTTCTATGGCTCTGGTTCAAGCCACATGGAGGAATCCTTGTTCGTTGCTGCTGCGAATGTCGTGTCCTGCCTTGTGTGCGTTTTTTTAACTATGTAAGTCATGTTTTTCTTCAATGAATGTTGTTAATTTAATTCATTTGATTATTTATATGCATTTGTTAGTTTATTAATTATGGGGCAAAGGAAATTATGTATTTATTTAGTTTACTTTGGACTATTTAGCTTATTTCCTGCATTCTATGCTTGTGTAAATGTTTGTTGTTTAATTGAATTGTGGCCTTGTATTGTGGCATTATGGAGCTAATTGTATCCCATATCCCTTTCCCTCTTAGAGACCACACACACACACCTACTCCTGCTCCTATCCAGACAGTCATACATACACACACAACCATAACCACACTGGATGTAGCATCAATAAAAAGGATTGTGGAATTACAAGTGACTGGACTGAACTGTTCTCACCGACACCTCCACTGGTATCAAGCCAGCCACCTACAACATGAAATGGTAGCAGCACTGGGACCTTCACTATGCTGTGCTATGCCGTTTGTCCACAGTCTTAGTGAAGGAGACACAACTAGTTATCCTTATTTCACTGGTAAGAAGTCTTGGTTCAAAAGCAGCATGACAATGGACATACCTGCACTTGAAGAGTTTGGTCAAAACACAACTGATGACATAACAGATGACCTGCTTCACCAGGCACAAGGCCTCATCATAGATGTGTACATCCTCAGCTGATCACTTTGAAGATTCTGATCTGGGGACACTGAGAGCATACAAGTTCTTGAACAACAAATCAACCCTCTTAAAGCTACTTCCTCCGACTGAAAACGCATTTCTCTTCCACCTTAAACGGGCAGCTCTGGCAACCATCATTGACAAGAATGCGCACATTGCCAAGCCAGAAATTCCCTCTTTCAGAAATTTTGGATGGTCTCTGGATGAGGGCCAAGCAGTTGCAGTTCCAATTCCATCTACACAGCCTGCCTGGCCTGTGTCAATGGCCATGGCAATATCATGTGGTTGTGTTAAAGGTTGTCAGAAGAACTGCTCCTGTGCAAAGAGGGCAATTCCATGCTACATATATGCCGTTGCCAGGGGTTGGCAAGCAAATGCTGTAGGATACAACATGCTGAAACACTAGAGAGCAGCGACAGCAGCAGTGACTCAGAAAACAGATAAACAAATAAACATTATTACAGAAATTAGTTATCACCCTGAATTGTAACCGGTTTGCCTGTTTCATTAATTGTTTTTTTTTTTTTTTTTTTTTTTACAAATTGCTGCTTAATGTAACCGTTTTAATCAGTAAATACTTTTAAAACTACTCCACACATGACTCCTGTGTGTTTTAGTCTTTCAACATTTAGTTGTCTATCTCACATTCCAAACACCTGGATTGAACTCCAGAGTATAACCCGCCTAACCCCAAATCCTGAAATCCTTTTTTTAATTTCGATAGAATAAATAAAGCTATCCCACTTGTGAAAGAATATTAGAAATACTAGACATTGCAATACAAATAACAGATCTTGCATAAATAAGCAAACTATGTAGGCCTACTAAACAGAGCAGTACTACAATTAACATCAGTTAACAGTAAACCTTTCTTGGAACTTGTTTGACTTGATAGGCAATCAAAGGCTTGAAATTGAATTCCCTGTTAATAGGTCTGAAGTCTGGTTAGTGAAATGATCAAAATTTTATTTCATCTGTAAAAGTTATATATATTATATATGTAAGGGATAATGTATAGAACGCCGGTCATTGTCGGGAGATAGGTCCCGACAGGGCGAACCGAACCCCGACGCGCAGCGGAGGGGTCTTGTTCCGCCCTGAAGGGACCTATTTCCCGATTATGACCGGTGTTCCATACATTATCCCGCTTATTACACGGCTACTTACCAAAATGACACAATAAATAAACTCCCCACGATATGACTCTTTAGCCTACATAGCCTAGGCTATAGCCTACTTGTTACCGTTTCATCATGGCTTTTGCTGAGAAACAAATAGTTCGCAACAACACACGATGAACTTGAATCAAACATTCTTTAGAACACAGCTGATGAACCATCTGCTTTCACTTTTGAATGAAGTTCCAATCCTTGCGTAGTGATATGAAAGAATTGACTTAGTAGCACAAAGCCCATTTTCCTTGACAGCGGTCTGTTATACTTAGCAACGGTCTGTTATTCAGAATTAGCAGACCGCCGAACGTTGGGAAGGCCCATTCAAGTGAATTGAGCATTCTGCAGCATTATGAAGAGCCGTGTAATAAATATATATATTTGCATACCTATGAATTAAGAGGCATTGTTAACTCTTACATTCTAATTATATGTACAATCAAGGCATCAGATGAAAGCCTATCTTCCACTCTTTTAAAAGGTGTGCTCAGTTTGTTTCTAGCATAAAGTATCAGGGAGATATGGCCCAGGATTCATGGATATAATTAAACCTTTTTAGCATGATTGGGTGATTCCGGGGAGTTAAAGCAGAATTTGAGGTAGCATTGTTTTGACCCTAGTCAGACCAGTCACTCATCACCTTTCAAAGACAACCTTCAATGTGTAATGTCAGTGATGTTGAGTTTAACATTTTGATATTAGTTTTGATTTTAGGCACAAGTGTTTTTAATTAACGACCCATTGTAACCCATCCCACAAACTTTGAAAATTCAAGCCACAGTAACAGTCTTGCAAAACCACCCTGAAATGCAGCTCTCTTGTTGCCATGCTGAGAGGCACCATATGGGCTCCATAAGGGCCGAGACAAAACGAGTGAAATCGAAGGCCGTCTCTTCACTTGCCTGGAACCTGTACGGTCGCAAGTTTTCAACCTTTTTCCCACATCCAAATGCCAAACAGCAATACCTTCAATTCTCAGAGGAGTTTTGAGAGAGCTCCACACAGCAGCAGAATACAGATGCCAGCAGCTCCAGGGCTGGGGTATTGTATTGTAAACAGATGCTGAGTGGCGGCCAGAACCACTGCATCTCATCATCAGTATCAAGTGGACCAAGCACCGAGAGATTTAGTACATGGATTGTGATGCCATTTTTTGTCAGATATTTTGCCAGATATTTGTCCATTTGTGGCAAGAAGCCTGTTTGTAATAATGTGAAACACAGATTCTGTGAGCATTTCCAAGGCTGTGATGTGAATGAGCAAACTCCAATTAAAGAGGAGCGGGGTGTTTCCAGAAGAGAACAGAAAGCAGGCTCATGTTCAGGCAAAAACAATGTGGCATGCCACTGAAGTGCAATTCTGTGCTGGCAGGGGCTCATGAAACAATTTAAAGACGGGCAAAATCTGTTCAGAGACAAACAGAGGTACGCTCCCCTTGCCCTGGTTATGCCCTTACATCTTAAATAAAATACAAAACCGTGTGTGAATGAAACATGATACATGCACAACTCTGACTGATTTATTCACCAGGCATGCTTCACATATGTATCATGTCTTTGTTCATTTATTCATGAGGGTATTAGCATGTATGAAAATGCTTGTGTGTGACCTTGTGGAACGTGCATCTGGGAGAGAGTGCCCTCACTTCCAGTTTTAACTAGATGTACTGCAGAGCGGTACAAAATATGACCACCACCCAGTCTAGCACATTTTTTCCACAAAAATAAGTCACACTTGTCAAATTGTGTTCATTTCCTACTTTGTTCCTTTTTTGTGTGTTTGTAATTGAGTGTGTGCAGAGTGTGTGGATGTTTTTGTGTATATGTGTTTTGTGTGTGTTTTTTGTGTGTTTGTGTGTGTGTGTGTGTGTTTGTGTATGTACTGTAGGTGTGTTTGTATGTGTGGGTGCATGTGTGTGAGGGTGTGTGTGTGTGTATGTGTGTTTATGTGTTTGTGTGCGTGTGCGTGTTTGTGCGTGTCGTGTGTGTGCATGTATGTGTGTGTGCATGTGTAGTGTGTGTGTGTTTATGTGTCTTTGTGTGTGTGTGTGTGTGTCTTTATGTATATGTGTACATAAATAAAGCAAAT
The DNA here is from genome assembly GCF_017589495.1 of Alosa alosa. Taxonomy (NCBI): domain Eukaryota; kingdom Metazoa; phylum Chordata; class Actinopteri; order Clupeiformes; family Clupeidae; genus Alosa; species Alosa alosa. The sequence goes on from NC_063189.1 coordinate 11,441,714, forward strand.
CAGGGAACCACCTACTCTTTGCAATAAGTGCCATGGGATCTTTGACAACCATGGTGAGTCAGGACCTCAATTTAACATTCATGCAAAGGAAAACATCTCCTGCTGTACAGTGTCCCTGTCACTGCAATAGGACATTGGGATTGATATTTGTTTGGTGGTTTTTGGCCACAGGGAGAGTGCCACCTACTGGCCAGCCACCAACACCACTTCCAGCAAGAACCTACTCTTCCAAGGAGGTTTCTTATCCAAGTACTAACTAAGCCTGCTTAGCTTCAGTAATTCAGCAAATGCAGGGTATCTGCTGGTCTGGCTGCTGGCTAAAAACAAAAGGTGAAAGGCATATATGATTCTAACTGTCTCACTGAATTGCATTATGCACACTTAATTCTCACTGGTATCTGGTAGACAACAAGTACCAAAACATGATTAGTTCATTGATTTCACATGTAAAATACATTTTATACAACCCCAGCCCCATCTTCCCTGTTCATAATTCTGAGAAATTCTTAAATTGTGTGCGTGTACTGTACATGTTTATGTTTGTGTTTACGTTTGTGTGTGTGTGTGTGTGCTTATGGGTGTGCCTGTGTGTGTGCCTGTGTGTGTGCATGTGCATGCATGCGTACATATGTCTACTGTGTGTGTTTGTCATACGTATGATTACTGTGAATATATGTGTGTGTGTGAATATCTGTTTATGCACATGTGTGTATATGGAATGGGTTAACATGACCCCTGGAGGCAAACATACGCAAAACATTGGTCATCCTAGGCCCTACGGTTTTCAAGATATTCACAGAAAACTCTGTTGGTGTACGGTCACTAAATGTACACATAAATTAATTTATTGTATGGCCCCCAATGAACGAAAGTCCACGAAACTTGGTGTGCATTCAGAGGGCGTCTTTAGGGGAAAGTCCATAGGAGTCGATTGCCGAGTGTGGAGTAACACGCCCTGGAAATTCACAATTTCGTCGCCGTTTTTTTTTTTTTTAAAAACATAGTCCAGTATTTCTTTCGAAATTGAAATGAAGTTGTATGGACTGGACTATGTTTTTTTTAAAAAGCTTAATTTAAATTGTGAATTTCAAAGAGCCGCAGTTACTCCACACTCGGCAACTCCCACGGACTTTCCCCTAAAGACCAGCTGCAGCAATATTTTCGGAAAGGTACTGGCTTGATGAAATTCATTCTGGACTCTCTATCCGACCACATAAAGACCTCGGGATACTTCGGTTTGGCTTTAGGGACCCTCTACTCACTACCACGTAAGTATAATGTTGTTTGGAACTGTAGAAGAGGTATAAAAATAGTGTTTTGTAGCGGCGAAATGACTTGCCCTGGTCACTTCCAGGCTAATGAGTTTTGACTAAAAACGGTAAAATCAAACTTTCTCAAAACACATCCGAATGACATGATTTTGATGTCAACTCAACGTATGTACTCCCAATCATCCGTAAATTGATCTTAAGTGCATTTTACTCCGGATAATTCCTTTAACTCATTGAATGCCAAGCTGTTTTCGGAAGCTTTGTCCTAGAGTGCCAGCAATCTAGACCATTGTTGATGATTTTTGTACAGCTACAGCATTTATTCTGTGTTATAGCTATGAACACATACAATGGCTCGTTTAAAAGGTGAGACTTTAAGCTCTCAGTATTTCTACACGCCTCTGTTCCTGAGAAATCCCTAGCTAAACAGTGGCTAGTTTTCATAAAAATCGCTGTTTTTTAATAGAAATGGAGATATAACGTCTTTCATGAAATATGAATGTTGCCTGTAAACTTTCCGGGAAGTGATCAGCGAGACCTGGCGAGACTGCCCCCTAGTGATAGACCCACGAAAATGGCCTGGTTTTGACCTGACGTGCATGAGTCACTGATTTGACCCAAAACGGCAACCGAGTTATGATAAAATGTCCAGATTGTGCGTTTTCATGAGTTTTTCGATCGTCATATATTTCATTTCCATTCCATTCCATTCATCACAGAGTTCCCAAAATCACATATAAGGTGTGTTAGAGTGTCTAGTTTCGTAATTTTTAAAAAAAGCTAAAAACGTGATATTACGTTTTTGGCACTCAACGCATACCTCCTTTCGGGGGGTCCAGTCCAGTCCCATGCTATCCTCGTGGGGCTACATGCCCACCAAGTTTCGTGCACCCCGGTCTTTCAGTGTCCCGGGAATCCTTGACGGAAAATTGGCCATGCGAAAAAGAAAACTGCGCGGCGGTCATAATAATAACTAACCACCACCTCACTAAAAGCATCAGAGAAACCGGACACGATTACCGGTACATGCTCATTTCCTCCGACCTAACCACCACCACACTAAAAGCATCAGAGAAACCGGACATGATTACATGCTCATTTCCTCCGACCTAACCATCACCACACTAAAAGCATCAGAGAAACCGGACATGATTACATGCTCATTTCCTCCGACCTAACCACCACCACACTTAAAGCATCAGAGAAACCGGACATGATTACGTGCTCATTTCCTCCGACCTAACCACCACCACACTAAAAGCATCAGAGAAACCGGACATGATTACATGCTCATTTCCTCCGACCTAACGTGTGAATCATTTGACCACCACCACACTAAAAGCATCAGAGAAACCGGACATGATTACATGCTCATTTCCTATGACCTAACGTGTGAATCATTTGACTGGTTGTCAAATATTATCCGGTTAAAATGTGAGAGGAGGGCCGATTTGGTATGGTGCAATGCAGACACAACACGGCTAACAACGGAGCAATTACAGTAACGGACAGAACTGCAGGTTTGTGTTGAATTAGGTCATGAGAGGTGGTCAGTGTGTTCCCACACATGTACACAGCAGCTTGCATTCGGACAAGCTCTTGCTTTTTGGCAAACACAAGCACTATGGGTGTTTGTGGGCATTACAAATGATGCAGAAGCCATTCTTTTTACATAACCCTATGATGTGGAAATATTTCCCTGAGGTTGATATATGCAGGCAGTGTAAAGTACTTTTTGATACAAATGTGAAAATCCTCCTCTTGATCCAGGCAGTCTCTCCCAGAGTGCAGAGAGTCGTCAGTGCAGCTGGACAGCCCGAGTACAGAGATGGGGGGAGAATGTTGCTAGGAGACCTGACATCACTTCTTCATTCTGCATTCGTCCTGAAGGCCACGTGTGTGCTGGCGCACTATAAAACCAATCAGACCTCGGCTCTTGATGCATTCAGCATAAAGGGCTCCTTTTTCAAAGAGAGTGGAAGGGTCTCCGGTGGAATCTGACAGGCAAGCTCACTCAAAGTGTCTCCCAGCCACAGACCATATGCTCTGATTTAGTCTGGATGAAGAAGCACTGTGTGCATAATTCTCACCACTCTTTGCCATACTCTCGTCAGAAAGGACCCTGAATACATATATATATATATATATATATATATATTTAGAAAAATTCCCGCTAATATCTGCTACAGTGCTAGAACAATCCCAATGGACCTGTGGAACTCGACAGAGGTTGTGTTCAACGAGTCTGTGAGGAACAGCTCCCAGGGGTACGTGGAGGGAGAAGAGCATCCCTTCCTCACCGATGCCTGGCTTGTGCCTCTCTTCTTCTCCCTCATCATGCTGGTGGGGCTCATTGGCAACTCGCTGGTCATCTACGTGATCTCCAAACACCGTCAGATGAGGACAGCCACCAACTTCTACATAGGTGAGTACACAATGTTAATTCCAGTAGAAGATCTGGTATCTGGTATGAGTTACATTATCTTCCACCTGCTTACCACAAGCAGTGCTGAGCATTTGCTATAGGCTGCAGTGGTTATAATAGTTACTGTATAAACATGTTCTTTAAAGATTATACATTGCTGTTTCAATATTCAAGCTCAGTTCTAAGCCATAGCTGAGTCCATGGTGCCTTTCAAAGCTCTGTTTACAAAGTGTTTATTGTCCCGCAGCTAACCTGGCTGCCACAGACATCATCTTCCTAGTGTGCTGTGTGCCGTTCACAGCTACACTCTACCCTCTACCTGGTTGGATATTTGGGGACTTCATGTGTAAATGTGTCGCTTTCCTTCAGCAGGTAATTTAATATCAGCAAATAGTATTCAAAATCTATGTAAGCACAATCCAAAATATGAGTTGTGACTTGTGAGTCTTGGCCATTGTAAGCTCATGAAATGAGCATTCAGAAATCTTGCATATTTACGGTACCTGTCTCTTAACAGATTGTGATTTCTGGTTAAATATCTTTAATCTTGCATATCATTACAGGAAATATCACATTAATTTGCATTTTTGTAATTAATCATTACAATGCTGATGCACAAAACCTAATTATCTAAGGACATGAGTACAAAAGAACATTACATTCAATTTTATTTGTAGGATAGTCATTATGTACAGAATTTAACTGGCCACTTGAAAACGAATCGTGTGGGAAGTGTTAGATAAGAAAGGCATGAAGGCATTTATTCTCTGGTTATTTTTAAATACTTTTGCCCTTATGTATGCCTTCGGTACAGTCAGAACCAACAAAGAGCATGGTGACACCACTTGCTAATACAAATTAGTAATAATAATGATCTCAATAAAGCTTTCTGACTTTCATATAGCAATTTTGTCCATACAGTGAAATACTATCAAAGATTAAAGTAAAATGATTACCACATCTACAATATGACTCAAGATATGACCACAGAAAGAAAACAAAAATACAAAATGAGCATATCAGTCATTTTAAGCTGACTGGCCCTAGTTGAGCTTATGCAGGTGCTTGAGAGGGAGATGTTTCTAAGACAAATGTATAAGACAAAATTTCTAAAATTGTCTTATACATTTTTGATTATCCAATGTTGTTTTTAACATCACAACCTTAGAATAAAGCCTCACAGACCCCTGTGATTTTTGATACTTCGCTGAGTGGGGCTGAACCCCAGGTGGGGAACAACATGCTACATGGTCCAATCTAGATTCCAGTTAATTTTCAGTACCTTTCGTGATATTGAAATCACAACCTACTGAAATAGCAACAAATCTCAATATTGCACCATATGTTTGTAGCCACCAGGGGGTGTCAGTGAGCTTTAGTATACATATTGTACATCTATTTGCAGAACAAAATTAATATATTAATTTAAAGATAAACAAACCCCTCGCTGAACCTCACTACCTTCTACATGGTAGGAAATATGCATGGAAAGCATTTTCTAGAGGTTACTGCAAGGGGTATAATGCTTTTCCAAGACTGAAGACAAATAGCATTAACCACCACACCAGCAAATTAAAATGTCACAAATGCAATTTTTTTTCTTTGTGGGAAGGAATATATTAATTATAAATTGATGGATTTAATTTGAATTCATGCTAGCGCAGTTTGCTCTTTTTAGCTGACAAAGATTAGTCACACATACTGTATAATGCTGCAGCTGTCTTACTCTGTAAAGTTATTTTCAGAACATCTCCACAGTTTTATGCATTAGCATTAGATCAAGGCATAGGTCGCCATTGTTAATCCTCCACGTAAATAAGGACAAGAAGTGACAACAGTGGCAGTATTATTTGTCAAGAAAGACCTCTCTTTTTATAACACCAATGAACCCTGCCCTGCAATGGCATATCTTTTCAAACTGACTAATTCAGGACACGTTCGGTTGAGAGCACCATTTTCCCTTCACATGTTATGAATGTTTCACATTCATAATGATATTTAGACTGTTAATTGACTTTATTCAATTTTGTAGGTTACAGTCCAGGCTACTTGCATCACTCTGACAGCAATGAGTGGGGACCGTTGCTACATAACAGTTTATCCACTGAAATCTCTGAGCCATCGCACTCCTCGTATTGCCATGATAGTCAGCATCTGCATCTGGATCGGTATGAAAATTGATACCTAGATGAAAATCCCATAGATGTCCATTGAGGTTCATTACATCTCAATCTGCATTTTATATCACTTTCAGGATAAATACATATAACCTAGCATCCTCAAAAATTACACTCTTAAAACAAATGTGTTGTCCCTATCTGGACACAGAGATGTGATAAAAAAAACAACACAAGTTGTGTTATTTTCAACACATATTGCGTAACAAATAAAAAAAGGAAACAACACAAACTGTGTTGTCCCTATCTGGACACAGAGATGTGTTAAAAACAACGCAAGTTGTGTTGTTTTCAACACATTTGTTTTCAGAGTGTATGAGAGAGAATAAATACATAATAATATAAATAATGGAGAGAATTATGTCTAGTGTTGGCTCCTCAATAACTTCATTTTCTTCTTTGTTCAGGTTCTTTCATCCTATCCACACCAATATTTATGTATCAGATGATCGAGGAGGGCTACTGGTATGGACCCCAGCAATACTGCAGGGAGAGGTTTCCATCTAAGGCACACGAGAGGGCTTTCATCTTGTACCAGTTTATAGCAGTCTATCTCCTTCCTGTCCTCACCATCTCCTTCTGCTACTCCTTCATGCTCAAGAGGGTCGGCCAGCCTGCGGTGGAGCCTGTGGATAACAACCATCAGGTAGGAAGACCGAGCAGCCCGGCACAGCCCAGCTCATATGGCAACAATCATTTATTTAGCTGCAGAAAATTGAGGCTTTGGCGCTTCACAAATGCATACTATCAGTAGATGGTTTAGATTGGATTGGGTGACATTTCATCTCTACGAGGTGAGAAAGACCTCAGAAGAGCCCATAAGGCTTACCCCTTGAGAGCCTCTCAATGGCAGCATTGTGAGTGTGTTAAGGATGTGATTTAGGCACATGGTATGTTAATGGAATATTGATGTCCGAGGCCAACAACAGCAAAAGAAAGCGGACTGTTCATTTATTTTCCTCAGGTTCACTTGCTGTCAGAGAGAACAATTACCATCAGGAGCAAGATCTCTAAAATGGTGGTGGTCATCGTCCTGCTCTTCACCATCTGCTGGGGGCCCATCCAGATCTTTGTCCTCTTCCAGTCATTCTACCCAAACTTCAAGGTCACGTACGCCACCTACAAGATTAAGACCTGGGCCAACTGCATGTCTTATGCCAACTCCTCAATCAATCCGTTTGTATATGGGTTCATGGGGGCAAGTTTTCGCAAGTCCTTCAAGAAAACATTCCCATTCCTGTTCAAGCACAAGGTCCGGGACAGCAGTGTGAACTCACGCACAGCCAACGCCGAGATCAAGTTTGTTGCCACAGAGGAAAGCAACAACGAAAGGAAATGAGCAAGCTATGCAGCTATGGCCCCTCTGTACTTCCGGGGAACTGGTCACGTGTTGCAGTTTGAACACTGGGTGGCGTCCACCAGCATCTGTTTCCAAATCGGAATTGAAACTGACAAAGTGCCAAATGTGATGTAAAATTATTTTATGAAGACATTTTATATCTGTAACAGAGATGCTTGGCCAGTAGCTACTGTATGGTCATAGTTTTACATACAAAACAATACCTGTTTCTAATATTTATAAAGATCATTATAAATTAAGTTCTTTTTAGAGTTACAGTAAATGTGAGGTGAAATTAAAACGTGACTAAGCATGAAATAATTCACAATTCATCAAACAGCCATCAAAAACAAAGACAAACACCTCAAGAGGGACACAAGTTCCTTCCGCAGGGGAAACATATTACAAGAGAAACTCTTGCTGGTGCAGTGAAACAAACAGGAAAGTGGAATTCCAGGGAGATTGGATAAATGGCCTGCCAGGGGTGATGTGCACAAGCTTGCCGAGGAGAAGGGTGTTGGCTAAATTAACCGTGTCAACTGTTGACTGAGTCACCGCGTCACACTCCAACACCTCTCTCTAAAGGCAGCTCCGTTCAGTCTTGCGGTGGTCCAACCCAACCCTGGTGGCTGAGGTCAGGACCAGTGTCTCTCCGGGCCAGATTTACATTCTCTTCACCTTCCTTGCCATGCTGTGGCAGTGGCAGAGTGACTCATGTTGGTTTTGTTTTTATCATCTAGCGAGTACTGCAGAGCGGGGTATATGGGACCCGTTCTTTCATTGATCTGTAGTCACTGGAAAAATACTGGGGAGGATAATATACTGAAGGATGAATATTAGTAACAAGGCAAGCTTTACACTTTGTTGACAGTTTTTGGCAGCAAAATAAAATGTTTCAACAGACCACTTGTATTTTAATAACTTGTAAAATATTATATCTGTTAATATGAAGCTATGAAAATAGGAATTAGAAATAGCAATATATTATGTCTCCTGCATGAGAAGCCATCTCATCTAACTTTCTCATTCATATGTCTGTTCTTATGCACGGATAGACATGGGCATTTTAATTTAAGCTAAATGCAGGTGTAGACCTACTGATTTTGACAGATTAGAACTCACTAACACATAGGATTTTTTTTAATGCCTTTAATTGTTGGTTAATAATTTGTGTTCATCAAGAGCGTATAGTGAAAGGCATATGTGTTTGTGTGCAATGAGGAGAACTGCAAACATGGAATACATTTTTAGTGTAAAATGCAGAGAGGCTTATTGGTGATTTAGTGACTGTCTATGTCTAGCACACATGATGCTCTATGTGTCTCTAGTATAATTTCAAGCAGTACATTGTTCAAATTAATTGTATTTATTTATGTGCCAAACAAGTTTAAATAAAAAATCTCAAAGCATTGTGTTTTATGTGATGTTTTTACTGCTCTCTTGAATCTACATTCAGTTGTAGCAAAAGTGCAATATCCTCATGAGTATGATGGTCATAGCGAGGCAAACCCTCAGTGAAGATTATAAAGATATCTCTGAGGAAGTTTTCATGCACATTTCTTTCATAAGAGATCTTCATACCTTACCCCCACTCAGCCACCATCACGTGTGAATTCAGCAGGTGACCCTGATTTGTAATCATTCTTCACTTACCATGCATCAACAGCCACTGCGGGCATGTCACTCTCTGGCCGACCTCTAAACACACTCACAGGGCACCGACCCAAAATTGCACCATGCACACACACAGGCGACTCCAGGCCACATTCAACTTTCTTGAGCAAGCCTGGGGCATACTTTTGGAGTGAAAAATGTGCACTTCACTCCCTGGTGTTTATCGCTCACATGTTAGTCTGAGCTACCTCAATATGACACACTCGAGGTCTGTCCTACAGAAAAAAAGTTATTTTTTGTCAGTACAGGAACACCCTTTCAGAATTTTATAGAAGGCTAGCAGTATTGGTAAGAAAGCCTCCCAACATCTCAACTCTTCAGTGCTGTTCATGCTTTTGGTACACACAGCATGTTTGTTGGCCTGCTGGACCCACAACATCTTTAGGCTTTAGAACTATCTGTTCTATTCATCTGTTTTTAATTTGATTCACCTTTTTGTCATAGACTATAGAGACGTACAGTATCACATATTTTGGGGCAGTCGTGGCCTACTGGTTAGGGCTTCGGGCTTGTAACTGAAGGTTGCCGGTTCGATCCCCGACTAGTAGGAATGGCTGAAGTGCCCTTGAGCTAGGCACCTAACCCCTCACTGCTCCACGAGTGCCGCTGTAGCAAGGCAGCTCACTGCTCCGGGTTAGTGTGTCCTTCACCTCACTGTGTGTTCACTGTGTGCTCTGTGTGTTCACTAATTCACGGATGGGATAAATGCAGAAACCAAATTCCATGTATACGCAAGTATACTTGGCCGAGAAAGCTGATTTACATTTACATCTCAAGGTAATAACTAGATGTACCGCATAGTGGTACAAAATATGACCGCCGCTCAATCCTGTACATCCATTCTGCGAAAATAAATCATATAAATGAATTTGTCTCCATCTTCTACTCCATCCCCCACTCTTGAAACTTTTGTGTATGCTTGTTTGAATGTGTGTTTATGGGTCACACACAAAGTAGCCTACTGGCTGCAAAGGTGAATAGATTTGTAGCACTTGCCAAAAAATTTGTAGCATTGTTATAAAACCTTTAAAATATCTAAACAATCACAAGTAGGGCAGTTCATCACAGTCCATCCATTGCAACTGGACTGATGAAAGGTACACCTGTAGGCTACATTGTATTTGGGAAAAGCAGAAGGTAGCAGCATAATGTATTTATTTATTTATTATTAAACAAAACAATCCCTGTCAGTTCCATGCAGTTTTCAACAGCTATCAAGAAGAGAGGTCATGTCATGGATTTTTGTGAATGTTTCTTCTTCTACATATGCATAAGTTTAGTCATCTAGTTCATATGATATTCAGCTTTATTGTCAATGCACAAAATAAATACCAGTAGTCTAAAACAAAATGCCGTTTTACCCAGTGGTGCAAATAACTGACATGTCCAAAAGGGCCTTCATGAAATGCGTTGCTAGACTGTACACATTTTAACGGGCCAAGTTGAAGAGCTACTGTCCGTTATTGTTTGTGCAAATAATATGCTGATTCATGTTCCCTTGCATTTTGCAACTATGAGGTCCATGGTTAGTCTGGCTTTTGCCAGACCAAGCTCAATCTTTTAAGAAATCGAAAAGGAATCGCCGGCAGATCAGGCTGAGTTCACCCAGCCTAGTCCCGATAGAAATATTGTTTAATTTTGCAATTGAGATATCCACGCACTGAACTTGACTCAGATGCTTTTTGAGACTTTGAGCTAAATGTCCCAGCCCGGTGTTTAGGATGCATCATCAGGTTATCTTTCAGGTAGCTTAAATTTTCCATTAGAAAACCATCACATAGCGAACGTGTTGTTGCTAACTCACTTAGCTCCTGTTAGTAGCGTAGGTTATAGTTATAAGCAAATGAGATGACAGTCGAAAGATGCAATTAGTGCTGTTATCAATTTTCTTGGTAGCCTATAACCGCATTTATGGTTTTCTACAAATACATCAATAATCAAATTGGCCTCTATCACTCAACCAATGCTAACGGTAACATTATTTTACCTACTCTAGGCTATTGATATAACTTAAGATTAACGTAGCCTACCTGCAGTAAAAACCAAGCATGTCCGATAAACATTCGCAGATTTATTTCGGCTTCAAGAAGAATTGGGAATTACATGTCATGCAGAAATCATCCTACCCTTATTAGACGTTCTCTGCGGTAAACTACAGTCTTGTCCTTGTAGGAAGCGTAGTGTCTTTCCAACCCACTTTAGATTAACTTCCAACAAAAGTATGTCTCGCTGCAACGATGCGCCATCTGGTGGACAAACGACTACGTGACACCAATACTGGAAATGCAGCCAAATTATTATGATGAATATTTGGTTTTCCTTTAATCCTACTGAATTTGTAATTATGTATCGGCCGTTGTAATTGCCGATACTGATGGTATTTGCATACCTGTGTGTGTGTGTGCGTGTGTATATGTGTGCACCACCATCTACAGGCCAATGAGTGTACACATAACTTAATTTTTTTAGACCCCCCCATGGATGAAATTCTACGAAACTTGGCATACCCCCAGAGAATGTCAGGTCAATCATACACATATAATTTGGTGTAGTTCTGAACATCTTAACTGAAGAGAGGGGCGATTAAAGCAGAATGATATTGCATTTTCATTTTTTACCGGGGGGGGGGGGTGCAAATCACAAATGAGTGATTATGGGCTAGGTTGATGTGGGCTAGGTTTATACCATAAAAATTTCTTCATCCTCGGTGCCACGGTTCAGGTAGTTATTTAGGAAAAACTGCATTTTTTGGGTTTCGGGGGGCCCAGCACGGTGGGGGAGTGGCCCCCAGGGACCAAACGAAATTTTTCTGTAAAAGTCTAGTGGGGCTACATACCCACCAAATTTCATGTGCCCCGGTGGTTCGGTGTCCCGGGTATCATTGACCAAAAATTCAAGAAGTAGATGACGGGAAAAAAAAAAAAAAACTTTGACAATCCCTATATGACCGCTTCGCTAGCGGCGGTCATAATAATACAAATGTATCTATTCTAAAAATCAGTAAAAGCCAAGGAATCTCCGGTGGAAAAAATAGATCTTTTCCTCTCAACACTGAAAACGTGTTCCACAAACCCAAACACACAGGACAGTAAGCATTGATTTAAGCAAACATATAATAGCCGCAGTGTAATGTATTCAGGGTTGTAGATTGTAAGGATAATGACTGCGATTCACAAAAGATTTCATCTGGGTTGCTAATAAAATTATAAAGCATAAGAATACAACAGCTGAATTGAATAGGTTCTAGGTGCATTTAGAGATGATTCACACAATGAGGGACAGCAGTCCTCCATTCCGCGGTCATGGGAGGAAAATTGTTGAGTAAATTACTCCTACAGAGGTTTAAGACTAGTGCACTATTGGTCCAATGTTCTCTCACATCTGAAGGCAGACTGCCTTGTGTGTGCAAGTTAGTAGGCCTATGTAACAGATAAACACAGCTAATGCGGTATGGAGGGTGAAGATTATACGGTTTTAGTAATGACATCATGAGTGAATTGAGTCTCAGTCATGACTACACCAGAGGGGTATTTCACAAAACCTATAAGGGATTAAGCTGGGATCTTTTGGTTATCCTGGTTCTTGGCTGAATTTAGCCTTGACTTGGTTTTACAAAAGAGATGGTACATAAGTCACCATGGGGATTTATTTTGTGTAGCTAGCCTGGTCCTGTCCAGACTAACAGCTAGGCTTAGTTAATGCTAATGTTAATTATGTTGTCTTATTGGTTCAGCCTGCTGTTTTTTAAGAACTGTATTCCATGTATGTATATTGCAAAACACCACAGATAGTCTACATAATGGCATAAGGTTATCACTTTATTTGTGATAGCCCAGCTATTTTTTAATTATGAACATTTGCTAAATACTTCTGTTGATAAATGGATGGCAATTTTTCAGGGAATTTCAATGAATTTGGTTATAAAGACAATATTTAGTCATAGTCTGTGTTTCTTTACAGTGGTTTGCTCTATACTTAATGATGTTCCGTGCCTACATGTAGATGAGGAAGCTGTCACACATGGGTGCATAGGCTATGTACTGTAAATGTGCATTCAGTTGGCCCACCACTCCTACTCTTGCTGTTTTACAGAAACAGCAGTGTTTCCTGACTCAAAAAAGAAAAACTTTACTTCATTGTTCGTGTTATCAAAACCTGCTGTTCACTTTGTGTGGATGATGCTATTTTCTGCGTCTTTTTTATTCTGACCGTAAACGAAAACCCGCACATATCACCTAGCTTGAACTGGTCAATCCTACTCATCCTGGATTGGCATTGAATGAAACGTGTTGAGCTAGGATGACCAGGCAACGATAGGTCAAGCCTTGCTCTTATGTTGGATTTATTCATTCTGCTTTTGTGAAATACCTCTCTGATCTTGCATGGCAAAACAACAAAAGGTACCATAGACATGCTTATAAATGCGAAAGCACCAAAAAAAGCTGCTATAACTGAATTTATGATCTTGGACTCAAGGACCTGCACGTGAGCACAGTCTAGAACATGACATGCACATACTTCTAAGATTTCTACACCACCACATTGCATTTACTGTATAGTGGTTTATCAAGGCACTCAAAGCACTTTACAGTGAAGAGTTTAAGTATAAGTATATATACTCTTTTGATCCCGTGAGGGAAATTTGGTCTCTGCATTTATCCCAATCCGTGATTTAGTGAAACACACTCAGCACACAGATGAACACACAGTGAGGTGAATCACAAGTGAGGTGAAGCATGTAATCCCGGCGCAGTGAGCTGCCTGCAACAACAACGGCGTTTGGGGAGCAGTGAGGGGTTAAGTGCCTTGCTCAAGGGCACTTCAGCCGTGCCTAATGGTCGGGGTTCGGACCCTCCGGTTGTCCGAAGTGCTAACCAGTAGGCTACGGCTGCCCCACGAGTGAACCTCTCTCACCACCACCATTGTGTAGCACTCACCTGGGTGATGCACAGCAGCTAAGAATGGCAGAATGCTCACCACACACCAACTTAAGGTGAAGTGAGAGAATGCATATATGACCCCCCCCCCCATCTATGATTAGCACTTGAATTTCCCCTTGAGGATCAATAAAGTATCTATCTATCTATCTATCTATCTATTTAGCTAAATATGTCTTACATTCAAGAGGCAATAGCCATAGTTGAAAAATGACTGTTACAGATAGTGTTAATTATTGGCTTTCCTTACATTGTCCCACCATAGGCTTTAGTACGGATAGTAGGTAGTCTGGTGTCTAAGCAGAAGATAATAAATAAAAACGTCTCTCTCAATTCCATATCCTGAGGGGGGAGGTAGAGAGCCAGACAGACTTTGGGTGAAGCTCAATCCTACTACCGTAAATATAACTAAAGACAAGATGTGTGGGGAAATCATCTGCTGAGTCTCTTTGTACACCATATGGCTCTATTTTTGGCTAAATATAATCAGAGGGGAGAATATTTTGACTGGTAAGAAGCCTTTATGTGTGTTCTATTTTCTACCAGCTCACGTCAGCGGTAAGGTAGTCAGGGGGTTTGGGTTGGGGCACTCGACATGCTTTCAGATGCAGCAGCCACTGGTAACAGCCCTGACCAAAGAACAACATTAGACAGCCACTGGGCTGCGTATCACTGAGCCATATGTGTGTCTATGCATGTGTGCGTGTGTGTAGTTGGGGTGGGGGTTTGTCTGCCCGCTGTTATCATCAGAACGCCCTGAATCCTACCGTTTCTGCCAAGTGTAGTGTGGTAGAGGCCTCCAGGGAGGCGGCTGGCTCTTTTCCCTCCTGACCAGCTTTCCTGGAGCAGACAGCACGGAGCTGAGGGCAATCGAGTGGTGGGGCGGGTGGAGCGGGAGGAGCGCTGGCCGCCCGTCTGAGGAAGGGAAAAACATTGTCAGCATTGGAGAGAGACAAGGCACCAGAGCACACCAGCAGCAACACAAAGAGCCCTTTCTGCAGTGTTGTTGGTGTGTGTGTGTGTGTGTGTGAGTGTGTGTGTGTGTGTGCGTGCATGCATGTGTGCCCTACCGCCCTGCGTCACAACGGGCAGGAAACCACTGTGCCTCTGGCGTTGCACAGGCCAAGAGGGAGGGGAGGAGGGAGTCTGGGCCCCTAACTGCAGACCAAATGAAACCTAATAGCACGGCCATCTAAAAATAAACCCCAAACTCCAGTGCCCATATGGATGTAAACACAACAAAAGCAGACGGACTGGGGGTGAGAAATTTGTTTTCATTTTGCAAGCTTGTTTGAGAAAGAATTCACAAAGTGCTCCCCCCTTGACACAAACCCCTTCTCATCATTAAGATTTTTGGAGCTCAGCGTAGTGCGACTCATTAAAATGGTGGTAGTTGCTGTTTTAGTTTCAGTTTGATGGCTACGGCTAAGACAGTTATTATTAACGTTGGTGTACAGGGGCTTGCCGCTCGCAATCTGCCTAATTAACTTGCGTTAGGGGGAAGTGTGAATGCATTCAGTTGCTGGCAGTTCCTCACCCAAATTTCCTCCTCTCTGGCGGAGGCCTTAGGGGGTTGTGGGTGGTTTGGGTGAGGTGGGGTTGGTGGTGTGCGGCTTGTATGTTTTCAATGCCTGCAGTGGGTTGCCAAGCCACCTGGAGCAGGTATTATTTGTATGTGTGCCAGGAGACACTTAAAGTGCAGCCACTCAGTCTAGCAGAAACACGCCTGTCTGGGCGGACATCTGACAGGCGCGGCGGGGCTGAGAGCAGAGGATGAACAGGGAAGGTGAGCCGTGACGTCAAGACCGGCGCAGGCCGCTGAGTCCTTATAAATCATTGCATGTGTGATGGGCACCTGAAACATTCATGCCCTACGACAGCCATCACTCTCTGTTTGTGAGCACCACTAAAGAGCGTACTTCATCGAGGATATGGGGAGGATAATTGTTTTGTTCTCTTTGTAATGGCACTGCAATTGAAAGCCAACAAAAAGGCAAAAAAGCCAAATATTGCATAATTGCTATGAATCATGGTAATCTACTATAAAAGGTCAAAATGAAGAAGGAACAATGGATGTGACTTTTTTATCATACAAGCTGATTATTCACTTTGGATGGTACATATGGAGTTATTCAAAGCATGTTTTTCAGCTCATTCCATCAAAATAGCCAACGACACAGAACAGCTTCACACAAAAAGATGAACAAGCTAGATTGTTTTTGCAGGGTTCTGAACTTTTCTTTCACACTTTCCTGAACAAGGAAAAAAAAAGTTGTAGATATGAAAAAAAGTTGTGAAAATTCAGGTTCCAATAACATTCATTGTTGGCAAGGGCCTATCATTTTAGATTCTAACCGCCATATCCATAGAGCAAAACAAATCCCACTGAAATCCGGGTAGCTTAGAGAAACAAACATGTCTGTCGGAGAGGACGGGCAGGGATCTGACAGAGATGGGCTTCCTCTGACTCACGCACACGCTTTCTTCTTTAGGCCAAAGTCAATCCAGCTCGAGTTGTCCCGGTAACCGAGCGGCTCACAAACTCCAAACAATGGCCAGATGAGACCCTGAAAAAGGGTGCTACCCAGCGCTCCTCCATTTGTCTATTTACAGTGCAAGTTTTAAAAATCGCATTGGTAAATAGCCATTGGAATAAGGGGCTTTATACTTATATAAGGCACATCTCTTGTGTTTATCAGAGCTAGTCACCTGGTGTTGAAGAAAGACGACTCCTCTTAAGACTGGAACTTATTTGCATCCTTGTATGAGACTCATGTTAAAAATAAAAACGTCTTTTGTTTTTTTGTATATCGTTATTATGTATGTATTTTAATGGTTGGTGTTACTTTAATGTTTGTGTACTACACAATGGACAAAAAGATATACAAAGACATACAAATAATAATGTATTTCCATTCTTATAGGTTTAGCCTTTTGGGCTAATGATGAATTTGTCAAATTTGAGCAAATAGTGGTGTTCAAGGTGTGGTTTCAGCATACAGTTTGAGAAAGGGTATTAGTCACCTTTGGTTGTGTTAGTTGACAGGAGGAAAAATCAGGTGCCAATCACGACACAATTAATCACACACACAATTTTCCAAATGTGCACGGTGACTGTAGAGGATTCTAAAATAGTAGCCCTTTTTTCCGTTTTCACATATTCACATATGAAAATCAAGTCACATCAAGAAAACAAACTTACATAAAAATAATAAAGGAATACATACATTTTTACATAGATAGTCATAAAGTATGACATAAATATCACTATCAAGGTCATCAATTCATGGCAGAATTTGATTAAGGAATTGCCAAACACAACTGTAAGTGTGGATGGCACAGTTCATTCTTAAATTACCTGTTACTTTACCTGTACATAATAGTACTACTTCTAGTAAGATATTTGCCATTCATTAAATTAAACATACTGTCGATTGTAATTGTTGATCACTTTGTATTTCATGAATACTTTCGACATTTATTTCACGGGCATTTACTAACTGACAGGCCTTAAAGGGAACAGAAATGACAACATAGTTTGAACAATGCGATGGTAAATCACTGCAAATAAAGGTCAGTGAACTTGAGCCTTTTCTGAAAAGAAACGAGACGTCCGATTTGAAAAGCAGACTCAGTGTCTTCATATTTATGGCAAAAATGCTCTGGAACAAAGTGTACAGAAGGACTAACCGAGTGCTGTAATATGTTACGGAATTATTTTTGCGCAAATGGTAATAAAGTGGCTGCCATAGTAACACTCCAGCCAATTTCTAGGAAATAAGAAATCCACTCAGCCTAAAATGACTGCAAGTATTTACAACTACACATTGAAAGATATGTCTGAGAAATAGTGTGAGTGTGATTGAACAGACATAGTGCCTTAGAAATACAAAAAAATATAGGGGTGGAAGGGGGAAAGGGGATGCTCACAGTGATAGAAGAGTATTTACAGTTGGTTTTATCATAACATTTCAGGGGATTCAAACATGGAGGACACTGCACTGCAGAACACAACACACTATAGACACGCCTCATTCCAGAATGTTTCTGCAACAACTCTTCAACACGATTCAAGGAAAATTACATCAAACTTCCTTTTGATGGGAGAAATTATGAATGGATTAATGAAAAAAAAAAAAAAAGTTTCCATTCTAAAGCTAGCGATTTGTAGCTTAAATACGGTCATCATTCCTCAATATGCTTCTGTTGAATAGAATAAAATAAGATTAGAACCTTATGCAGGATCTCTCTAACATGAAGTCATTCATTACCATCCTCCCAAACATGAATTACATGGTGAGCGGCCGGTGGCCACTGAGTGGGAGGAAGACGACTAAATTGCAGAACAGAGACAGACGCGCCACTTGAAGTGAATATAAAACCTGTTTATTCAGCCTTTGCACATTCTCATAATTATTCTTGAGGAATGAGACGGCTCCTGTGGAGGTGCCTGTGCGGCTGACATTTAAGCGCATGACAAAAGAGTTACTGTAACTGCTTGATAAATTATCACTGTCCGCCGCCACAAAAGAACATCAAGGTGGTGTGTGAACAGCGTCGTAAAAAGTCATGCCCGTCTGCCTTTGTAGTCAGGAGTGGACTTTTTTTAGGTCATCTTCAATTGACTGCAGAACCATCTTTTGTCAAGATGGTTACTGAAGGTCTGTCACGATTCTCACTGACTCAGTCACCACGTTTACATAGACATTTTTGTCGTTATTCCGATTAAACTATTCTGAATTTTCTGATTGAAAATTTTGTGTTATCTGTATACATGGTGTATGTTCTATTCCGATCAGGTGCTCTCAAGCGCTTTAGAATCTTTGATTGGAATAGCCATTGTTGCCTACTTGAGAAAATACTGTACCACAGGCAATCCGATTGACCATATACATGACAATAGGAATGGACTACACCACCTCTTTCATTCCGATCAAAATTCTGATCGGATCAGGCATTTTTATTCCGATTGAGACGTTATTCTGTTTCATATCAGATTAAAATTGTGCATGTTGACGTGACAAGTCTCCTCTCCCACGTTTAGACTATTGACTTTTGGGCAAGGAACGCCAGGCCTATTGCGTTTTATTTCGTCTCATTAGACTGGTTATTATTTGTTGGGCAGGGAACACAAGGGCTTTACTCCATTCCTCATTGTTTGTTCCTTCCTGTGTGAGTCACGGCACTGTGGCACTGTAGCACACCCTAGAGTCCTATTACAGGGCGCATGCTGAACAGTGCCTCTCTGGTTCAAATGAATCACTACTTTTTATTTCTATTAATATTTGCTCTTTTTTCCCTTTTTCTTATTCGTTGTAACGTCACTGAAATAACCCCAGAAGAGGAAATCACATTCTCATTGCGGAACGGCAGTTTCCACTGCAAGTTCAAGCAGTCAATTTTACCTGCACAATGTTTTTTTTAGAACTATGAGCTGTTTGTTGGCAGTACATGCAATTTATTTGTCTGAGACGAGTAATTGCTGCTTTCTTTGACAGACATGCTGTACTTTGACGCTTGAAAACAAGCATTTTCTTCAATGGACAGAACAGTATATTGCAACAATGGCGCAACAACAAAGTTAATGCATGTCTCAGGCTCGGGTGAAGAACTGCAGTAGGTGACTGGTTGCAGCAAAACCAACATACACTGTGTGAGAAGTCGGTGCTTGCTAAGAGATAGATTTTCCATGGGTTGTCGAGTGGGTGTGGGAAGCTCACACACAGGAGGAGGAGTATTGTGACTCATTCACCTTGAACAGGAACATAATTCATGTCTGAGTCACCACGGTTACACCCTGCAGCAACAGCCACTCAACCAGTTAGATTTTTTCTATAGGCATTCTCCAGATCATGGGTCCAAACTTTACTGGGAAGGGCACCTGTATGCACCTAACTATTTGTTAGCTCGGGCACGTTTACAGAAGATTTGCGTATAGGCCTACTGAAAGACTATAGAATAGATTGCAGGAAGGAAAGATTGTAGAAAGATTGTAGAAAAATTGTACAAAAAGTTGTAAAAACTAAATATGTGTACAAGGTGTGCCTTGGCAAAGAAAAATGGTGAAATATATACAATGTGTATCTTGTACTAAATAAAAAAACAAGACAAAAGACAATACACACATAAATATATTATTGAGTAGAATTAAGACATTCAGCATGTAATGAATCAGTAACTCCAGAATCTTTGATGGTGTTCAAGCATGAGCCTTAAAGCTAAACATTCAAAATGCATTTGCACACTATACAGAAGTTGCCTTCAAGCTTCTGCTAAATTCACACTAAATGGCCATTAATCTTCTCTCGAGTCAGACAGCAGAACTAATTTGGCATAATTGAAGCACACTACATGTGTTCAGTACACTGTGTCTTCTTTATGCCTTGCACAACCAGCCTCCTGCATTCATTGTTGTTTCACAAGTGTTGTGGAATAATATTATCCTTCATGCTTTTCAATCAAATCCAGCATTTTAGAAGTAGTTGCAAAGACTTGTGAACATGTAGAAGCTCAAATCCTTTCTGGCGTGGCAGTGTCCTATATGCAAAGAGTTACCTTAGTTCTACCTATTTGTCCTCAGAAGACCTACTTTCAGCATCAAGAACTCTTCAGCAATGGCCAGTGGGGGAGCTCTAAGTTGAGTTGAGAAACACAAGTGGACGTAAACTCTTATTTGGGACTGGACTTTCATATCAAATGGCATTGAAACAGCATTATGGTGTTTTAGCTCTAAAACCAACAACCTGAAAGATTACCTCAAAAAGTGCCAAATTGTTGCATACTACAGTACTTTGCATTAGAGTGACAAGGACTGTGTGTCCTCTTTGGGATGGAAAAATTGCCTTTAGTAGTATAACTTGGGTGTGACTTTATAATGTGCCACTAGGATAGAAGGTGGCAAGCCTTTTTTTAATATCACAATGCAATGCAATGCAATTGATGTGAATGACAGATCTTGGAAAGATGCAAACCAGAAACCAGTGTCCAAAATGATGACTATTCCAGTAAGACATTGGCATGTATGACTCCTTTGCAAATGTCACAGGCTGTGGCATTAAAGAGGGAAATGGCAATGTAATTGGGGAGATTAGGGCGTGGACATAAAATGATAAATGGTTCTACTTCACAACACCAAGCATCTAATTTGCCTGTTTTCCTGGCGAAATGGATACAAATGCCATGGATACTGTACATATAGACTGTTCCAGAAATTACATGACATTTGTGGATATTTGTAAAGTTACTTTACAGATGCAATAAATCTCAACAGTACACTAAAATATTTTGATAGTTGACAAGTGATGTATGAAAAACTTACTTGTTGGCTTTGATACTCTGACTTGTAAAAAAGCTTGCTTAATGGAGAAAAAATGGTAAAGTAATCTGTGCTGCGGACTTAGTAGCAGCAGATCCAAACAATGCGGCTCTTTGTGATATTTTTAAATTTGGGATCACATGCAAGTGATTCATCGGCGCTGGGTAAACCACTCACTAAGGCTCAACATAATTTATTCCATTTATGAGAGAAAGAAAGAAAGAAAGAAAGAAAGAAAGAAAGAAAGAAAGAAAGAAAGAAAGAGAGAAAGAAAGAAAGAAAGAGAGAGAGAGATCAAAACTGAGCTCTGACTTTCCTCTCTTATAGTGTACACATGAAGTTGAGGAAAGCCCTAGACATTTCTGGGAATAATTCCTCATGCCTGGATAGGAAACAAATGTCTCTTCATGCGTCAGCAACACCTGTATAAGACTCCTACTGATACACTTCATTGGCCTTGGACAGATACTAATAGCCATTACAGGCCATGCTCTTTGGGAAAAATAGTCATTTTTAAGATGCTATTTTTTCTCACAACATGCTCTCACATTGGAAAATACCAATCTGGCTTCAGGCAGGCACTCTTAGGTCACAATTAACTACATCCTGAAAAGACTAGCCAACAATACCAACTGTAAATCTTAATGGCTTGATTCCACAGTCAGATTGTAAATTGTAGAAATGACTGAATTGAGTTTAGATTCTACAAATCTATTACAGACTGGACAAAAGGCCTACTCAGTGCAGTGCACACAGAATGCAATACCACACACAGCATGTGCAATAATACTTCTGATATCCTTGCTGATATGCACAGCAAGGTTTTGAGCATCAATGTCAACATCAAGGGGTGCACAGGGTCTGGGGAATGTAATTTGGCTCGGAGTCTGGAGCTTCTCTGCTCGAGCGCCCACTAATACGAGTTGTCACAGAGAAGAGCAACAGACTCTGGCTTGTGTTACCCACGGAATAGGGCATGATGCCTCGTGATGAAGATGAAACCATTCACAGCACTGTTGTTCAGTCGGGCTCCAATTCTGAGGCTAAGTGACTGTTTGGATGGTTGTGAGAATATAAATCACGATGGTGATTTATCGCGGGCTCAACATGTTCCAGCACTGGGGCTAGCTGAGATGCTCGCCATCAGGTAATAAATCAGAATTGTAACTGGACAAAACAAACAAGATAAACAAACTTCTACTGACAAGAAGATGTTGAGTGTGATTATCGGCGGCCTGGATGGATGACCTGCAGGGCTGATGACCTTGTGAAGGAGTATTGCACATGGTAATGTCAGCAGGACAGTTATGTATTGGGTTTATTTATTTTTTGACAATTCTTCAGACATATCCCTATCACTCCACCATGCAGTCCAAGCCACCAATAATAAAAGAGATGACAGATATTGTAATTGCTATTTGGCTGCCAGAGCTTTCCTGTTTGTGTTCCGAAGGAATCACTCTGGGCATTGTTGTGCTTCCTGAGATCTAGGATAATGCAGACGAGGCGGAGAGCAACCACTCCTCACAAGGGTGAGACAGATGTCTGAGCGTCAACATGGGGCAAGTGGGGCCTGTAGAGATGTACTAGCCCAGACTATTCACATGTTCCTCCCTCCGTATATTGAAATCTCCATCTTCACCACACCCTCCACATGACCCCTCCACCCAAACCCACCACACTCTTGCCTGCTGCTGCTGCTGCTGCTGGGGCAGGGTGAGGTTTACTGTGTGTGTACTGTATGCGCCACTGCTTATGCCCCACCTTCCCGTCCTAAACCCCAAGCCCACCACGGCTCCTCCAGAGGCCCCAGTCGTTGCTTGATCCCCCATCCAAACCACAGGATGACTCATATGGAAATGAGTGGAGGACATAAACCCAAATTAAGTCGGGGGAACGGTTTCGGGGGCCGAGAATCAGAGGGAATTACATTAACCCAGTGCAGCGAGGTTCATCGCTGAGGCTGGAACAATAAACCAAGGGCTGTCAAATGAGCATGGTGGTCTGACTAAACCTGTCTTGCTGCTTCTCTATTCAATAGAGAGGTAATTTACTATGCCCCAGGTTTTAAGCAGGAATTCAGCCTCTTCTTTGGCAATCCTTGTCTGGATGATGAATGTAGGTTATTTTTATGAGTTGCTTTGTTTATTCATTTATTCTGCAACCTACTTATTGGCTTTGTACAGGGCGTTTTTTTCCTTTCTATTTACCGGTAAAGTATATACAAAGCAGTTTCTGAGTATGCACAGACCCCAACCCAAAATATTTAGTATTATACTAAATAACAAATTAACATTTGACAGGGGACTCTAGCTGCTGCTAATTAAACAAATTAATAATAGTAAACAATTTCAGTTGATATGATAATTAATGGGATACATTAAATGTATTTGACAATATATACTGTACAATAGCACTATGTCTAAATCTAAAATGGCATTGTTCACAGCAATATAAACTATGTAAATATTACTAATCTCC
Organism: Alosa alosa; assembly: GCF_017589495.1. Classification (NCBI taxonomy): domain Eukaryota; kingdom Metazoa; phylum Chordata; class Actinopteri; order Clupeiformes; family Clupeidae; genus Alosa; species Alosa alosa. The sequence goes on from NC_063189.1 coordinate 11,465,333, forward strand.
TTGTGAAAAGATAACTTGAATGCTTCATTGTCATCTCCATTCACTTGAGGCGTTTTTTCCTTTGTCATCCAGAGTAGTGGGAAAACACATACCGTATCTCTCTATTCAGAAAAATGAATAGAAATCTATAATCCATAATGGCCACGTTTCTCCTCCGAGTTCTTACATCCAAAGGCTCACAATGTTTTCAAAATAGTTCAGAATGTCAGATTTTCAAAATATGCTTTTCACTTGTTAAATCATGATCATGTAGACTGTGTCATGCTCTCTAACATTGCAATTTGGGAACTTGATTAGCATCATATGATTTATGAGGCTGTGGACCACTTTAGGATGACATCCTCCTTAAGTATTACATACAATCTAAATCAGTTACTGCAACTAAATCTCCATTTATCACAATAGATGGGAAGTGAAACATCATGTCAAACATGATTAAGTGAAACATCAAATTCTAGGGATATGCCATATCGAATCGCGTATCGTGATATCTTCCCCATTATATGAATTTCAGCTATATCGCTATATACTTATGTTGATTATATAGGTAATGTTTTTGCACATGCACTGTGGCATTAAAAATCGACATTGCGTTAATAAAGTAAATGAGGTCAATTGCCATTGTCAGGTTGCTTGAAAAAGCTTACATTTACAGTACATCGCAATTTAGGCATTGTTTGTAAAGTGTATGCATTTCATGCAAATGTAGGAAGAAATAGACTTTTCTACGTGGTTAAGTTATACTAACTAACTACTATGATATACTGTACAGTATAAGGCAATTCCACGGAAAATGGACTTTTTGTCACATCCATAACGCCAGTGAAATGCCTTGGCATTTGTATGACGTGAATGATAATTCATTTTTTGTGCATTTCTTTCATGTACATTCTTCAGCCAAAAATAGCAAATGCTCAAATTTCATGTAATCATTATCATCATACCATACCATTACATTTTATTGGCGTTATGGATGTTACAAAAAACGTAATTTTCCATGGAATTGCCCTATATTGGTATAATGATATGAGATGTGACAATACTGTGATATGAGATTTTGGTCATATTGCAGAGCCCTAGTAAGTTCCAAAGCTGGAGGTGCAGGCAGGGCACAAACACCCAGAGTGGCCCCTGTGGCCTGTGCTGTGCACCAGATGTGTGCCGTTTCAACAGCGGGCTCAGTGCCAGTCATTCTGCCATTATGACTGGAGCAAGAAGGGAAAAGAGAACAACGTTTAACCAAGCTGTTTTTCAAAGTCATTGTTCTACTACGAGCTCCACCACTTTCTTTGGCTGGCACCATGACACCGTCTGAATGCACTGCTACTGAATCACTGTGTGAGGCGTCTGCTGTGGAAACACTATTCTCAAATTCACTGTTGGCCTACGCTTACCACAGACTGACATTTCTTTGCCCTGAATGAATAAAACCAGACAAAGGAACATTATACAACAAAAATTTGTACTTCATGGCACACAATACATAAGAAGAATTACTGTACATTTCTCATATTGCACACTGTTTTAAACCATATTGTTCATATAGTTTAACATAGTTTACCTGTACCTTACAGCCTTTTCATCACATGCAACACAGACTAATGCCTCAGGACTAAAGGAGTGAGTTGGAGGTGGGGCATTAGGTCATTTGTTATTCAGATCGGCTACTGGAAAAAAAAGCCAGACACCTGTAATAACATGTGACTGAAGGGTTAATGATGGTAGCGCCACTATGACTAAATTTAGTTCGAGAGGAAATGTGCCCCATGTCTTTTAGTACTACTTTTTGAAGGCTATGTATGTTCTGAATCTGAACGCTCCGCTGTTCTGACTGTGAAAATGCCTCTGTTCCAACTAATTAGCCGCATAATTTTAGAGTGTGGTCTCTTCAGTGTTCCTGAGGCTTATAGGAGAAGACAGCTAAATGAGCACAGCCCATAGCGTTAACCGAGGCAGGAACTAAGGGGTCATATGAGGTAGAGCCTGACAGAGGATGCTCCACTCACCACTCCCCATCTGGTCACTATCAGGAGGAGATGGAGAAAGAGTGAGTGAGTGAGTGAGAGAGAGAGAGAGAGAGAGGAGAGAAAAAGGAGGGAGAGAAACAGAAAGGGAGGGAGAGAGAGACAGAGATCTTTAAGTAAAGGAAGTAGGGGAGGGAGGGAGGGAGGAGGATGGGCTTCAACTATGGTCTGCCGCTGACAAAAAGGCCCAGCTGGCTGCCTTACACAGACCAGACTGCAAAACTCTCACGATGATGAAGAGTGGGAAAGAAACATGGTCACAACCTCAAGTCGGCACTCTGGTCTGGCATGGGGAGCAGTGGCCCCTCACAATGGTCCTCTTCACAATCGGCCCCTAAAGTACACAAGCAGCCACTGAAAGCAGTGGCCCGAGGACATGACTCATGGCTTAAGCCTCTGTTTTCTGTGACACGGCGAAAGGAAATCGGACCCAGATGCCGACAGAGATCCAGAAACACATGGCTGACGAGACACAACACACACCCTGCCTGCTCTTAGCTTCAAATCCGTCTTTAATAGGCCACTTCTAAGGTGTACCAAACATGGCCATCAACACAGCTGGGAATAACTTCACATTTTTGGGCAATAAGGCCCATGGACATTCTTGGAAATATGTGGAAAAACAAAAACAATGATGTCACTCCTGTGGTCTCAATGCAACTCTTCAATTCTGAAATAAAAGCATTTAAGTTTAAGTGGACACATCTTACACAAGCAGGTGTGTCAATGATATAGAATACCTACTGTTCTTGGAAGAGTACCTTACTATTAGAGAGAGAGAGAGAAAAAAAAGAAAGAAAGAAAGAAAGAAAGAAACTAAAGAAAGAAAGAAAGAAAGAAAGAAAGAAAGAAAGAAAGAAAGAGTGTACAATTTCATGGTTGACAGGAGTAGAGAAAGCTTCAGGCTCTCCAAGACTGGGCATGACCTGAAAGATAAATTATTTTAAGAATATGAATGGAAAACCTAGCTGTAAATGTGTTTTGTCTCTTGACAAAACTTAAAATGAAATGGATTATACTTGAATAATGAATTAATAATATTTCTTACAGTAGCTATTATATATTTTCTGATACCATTCCTAAAAAGAACATGGATGAGCACATTGAAATTATGTCATCACAACAACATTGTTGTGTGGCAATAAAGTATATATTTTCTTATCTAGAAGATAATAAACAAAATGCTTTTGAATTGGAAGCTTCCCTGAAATAAAATTATCACAACAAGGTAAACAGCAACAGCAAAGAATAGAGGCACATATATTTATGCCAACAGAAATTCATCAGTATGGGACTAAGGTAGTCTATTGGACTGAGGTAAATTTTGCACTTTTTGGCAAAAATAGAGGAAGAGAAAGGTGAGGAAAGTATCAAATTATTTTCTTTCACAGCTTCGTCCAAAGATAATAGATAACAAAGAAAAAATAAATCAAGTATAAAATATAAATCATAATCGTTAATTATATCAACTAGTACATGCACAACATGTGACTGTAAATTGTGCATCTTTTTAATAAGTAGAACTAACTGTATGCAAGCAAAATGTAACAAACAAACATTTGACCTGTAGATGATTTCGGTGCAGAAGAGAAATATACCATCAAACACAAAACAGGTGTTGAAAAGGTCACAGGCCCTATGGGTTGCAGGAGGCCATAATTAGACAAAAAACTAAACCACTCTATCAGACAGATAAAAGGAACTTGAGGGGAGAGGCCAAATCATCAACTAGACTGCATTTCCGGCGGGAACTGCGAAAGTGTGCTTGCCCTGGTCCGGTCACCAACGTGAGCAGACAGTGGCATGCGCTATGCTGAACCTGGCTTGATCCAGACATTGTAACAGTGCCTTTCAGTGTTGGAGCAGTGGCAATATCTCAAAAGCTCTAGGAGAGGGCTATTCAACTATTGGCTTGCAGGTTGAATGCGGTTCGTTGGATTTTACCTGTGGCCTGCCTTCGAATTTAGCTTCTATGACTAAAATCAAATCAATAAAATAAAACAACAGCAGTGATTGGCTGCAAAAATAAATAATGTCATTTGAAATTATGAAATATGACTAAGGCATTAAAATGCTGCTTGTTTGTCAGGATACTTTTTCACTGATTTATTTAAAAAATATGAGCTGTGAGTGTGAATGTTATATATTCCATCCCCTAATTCTGTTTTACTGGTTTATTTGACAAATAATCTATATGGATTTGCTCTATAAAGACCTTATGTCTGTTTGGGATTGTTTTGAGAGCCTATTGATGTATCTCAGAATAAAGGAATGTCCACAACATTAGTGATGTTTTTTTTTTTTTTTGTGTGAATGTATTTTACTTAACTCATTGAATGTAGCTGGATACTCATAAACGCATGTCTCTAATAGCCACAATAGGAGTAATTTTAGCAACACCGTATTTTGTGTGGCCCATAACGACCCAGTGGATCATGAAAATGTGCCAAAATTCACATTCCTTGCTTGTTGTTGGTACATTAATCCCAGATTGCCACTTATCTGAGATGTAAGAGTTCAGTATAGGTTTATGGTCTTGGGCAGGGATTTGACATTCTGTGACTTCTTCATTGAGGGCTTGTTTAGCAGCACTGTCCGCTTTCTCATTTCCCCTCAGACCAACATGACCTGGGACTTAGCAATAAACTACACTCAAGTTCTGGTTCTTTAGACGTTCTAGTTGATCAAGCTCAGCTTTGGTTGTACTTTTTGTGTGACATTAAAGCCTACTGGAGAGATTTTTAATTGCAATTTAATTGAATGCAATTTACTTTTACGATTAAATAAACTTAATTTATCCCTCTCACCCATAGTTTTCTATTTATTTACAAATGTACATAGGCCTACTGTAATTACATTTATACATAGTTATTCTACTGATCTTTATACTATTCATCCTGCACATAGATTTATTCTTACTACTCTTATAATGTTGTTTCTGCACTACAATGATACTGTTTCCACACTGCACATAGCTGTATGTTATGTACATATCTGTTATATATTTGTCATATTGAATATCCATATTTATTCTGTTTTATTATATTCTGTTAATACACTGCATAGATCTATATTATTATTTCTACTATTATAATGTTACTGCTACATCTACATACATTTTTCTACTTATTGTATGAGATAACTGATAATACACTGCACATATTTATATTTAATTCATATTACTCTAAACCACCTTCTGTAAATCAACTGTATACTACTGTCTACATTGCACTAGGCTATATTTCTTGACCTGTCTCTGTATATTTCATCACCTTTCTATACTTTGCGTCACATTGCATGCATACTGTAGCTACATGAATCACAGCTAAGAGCCTTGGTTTCTATGAAGGCCAGTCGTTCTAAATGGATGGTTGCTATGGCCAAAGGCCAGTTATCTCTGCCGTTGTCAAGCGGGCATATCCTAACTTTATCTTATTTTAAACATCTCTATTTTACTTAGCCCACTTCCATACAGTGACTCCCACTAAGAAGTGGCCACTTCATTCAAGCTTACGGATTCACGCGAGCAACATTATTTAATTAATCTGTCACCATATGCCTATGCCAACGTTTGCAAAGAGGAGAATCTTTTAATTTGATTCACAATGAAACGTTACATTTAATGTACATGTAAACAATGAGTAGGCTAGTTTTGGTTGTTGTTGGTGGTGTTACTGCATCCCTTAGTTATGCCTACAATGCAAAATTGTTCCTCGCGGATTGTTAGACGCATTTCAAAACATCGCGACGTGAAATGCCACCACAAAACATTGTTTGTGAATCGGTCTTATCAGGCTCGGACTGGTAATCTGTACAACCGATCATTTGTGGGCCGGTCCTACGACGGAGTATTAGGGCCACACATAAAGAAAAAAAATATTTTTGCCATGGCGAGATTAAACTCGACATGTTGACTTTAAAGAGTCAACATGTAAGTATGTAAAAATGTAGCCTACACTAACACACAATATGTGACATGAATAATAGGCTTCAAATAGGTGTTATTTCAGATAGATTGCAGATATTCAGATAGATTGCGTCTGTTACTATACTCATTGCCGTCATCGTGAAGCGCTGTATCTCGCTGTTATGGAATACCAGGGCATGCACTATGCCATTTATATAGCTAGAAGTAATACATATCCAATGATATAATGTTTCTATACAAAATGTTATTTCAGTCTGTTTTACGTAAGGACACCGCACATCCAAATAACTGCCCTTCATGACCCACAGGCCGTCACTCTCCATAGGTTAACATGGCAAAACTAATTCTTCTAAAACTGCTTTTCCATGTCTCACCTGCAATAAATATAGGCTAACACAAATATGTATAGGCCTAAGTATATATACTCTTTTGATCCCATGAGGGAATATGTGTGCATGTACTTTATTTATGCACTATGTGTGCGTGTGCATGTAGAATACATGGGGTTGCCTGGGAGGACAGCTTCATTCGTCCCTCCAGCAATAGGCTGTTTTGCATCCATTACAAACAAACAAGCAATGTGAAAGTCTAGGATTGGGGAGAGCACTTAGTATGCCTAGTCTAGTGCAAGCATGAAGTTGAACCTTTAGATGAAAAACACTCTTTAATAATAGCCTACAATAAATAAACCGCTAATGAAGTTTACATCGCATCGCATTTATCGCCTTTAACTCCGTGATAAGGCCCTAACAGGAAAGTATTTGGCTGAGCAATGGAGGTTAATATGTTCTATGTTTTGTCCACATGATATAGGCCTATGTCTAATCATTGTTGCACTTGAAGAAAACTGGAATGTTTAATTCGTCCTCCCTTTCAATCGTCCCGAGCGGTCGTTATCTCTAACTTTATTCTCAAAATGTTGAGTTTAATGTCGACACGTCGAGATTAAAGTCGACATGATATTTCAACTTTATTCTCGAAATGTCGAATTTAATGTCGACATGGCGAGTTTAATCTAGTCATGGCAAAAATATTTTTCTCTTCATGTGTGGCACTAATACTCCGTCGTACGGTCCACATGTGGGCCGGTGACCTCCGGGAATTATTTTTTTTAAAAAGTTATTTAGACTAGGCCTATTTGCGGCCCGTCATGTAGGCATATGCCTAGCCTATAAATGCAGTTGCATCCATTTTGCTTGGGGGGTGACAGGTCAATCATTTTGGCCTCTTCATGACAGATTCAGTGTGTGTTACGACGCCCCACCCCTCAAGTGGATTTGTCCAAGCAGCCGATGTGAATCGTGGACTATAACCAAAGTAAAGGAGATTTGCACCAAATTAAGGCTGTGGTTGTATTTGTGTTGTGTCTACAACATGTTGGCACAAAACGTAATTTCTGTCAACTATGACGATGTCCATGTTCAGTAGCCTATATTTTTTAGTCAAGCAGTGACGTGGTTTAATGCATGGGGTAACATGACGTGAGACTGACAGAATATGAGAGTGTTCCCCGGACCCCCGTGTTATTGTGATTATAGGCTATAGATCTAAAATCTAAATGTTTAATGTTTGGGTTCAGTTTATGAAATGTTGCTACAGCATAATAGGCCTACTGGGTGTTTGTTATTTATGGGTAGGGTGTCCAGTCCAGTGGTGGGCCGGTCCAGGAGAAAATTGCCAGGGCCGAATTTTGTTCCCAGTCCGACCCTGGGTCTTATTAGGTGTCCTCGCTTAAGCTGTCACAGACTCAGGCGCTACTTTTAGGGCTAAAATGCTTCCAGAATTACTCTTAGTAAAAAAAATAGGAGTCCTAAATTTACGAGTGACAAAGTGGAAGGTGATAGTTAGCAAATACGGGTGGGTGGTTTGCCAAATGCTGGAAAATTTTGGAATGTTTTCTTTTTTTTTTAACTTATGCACCCTCACATTGGAGTCCCGAGTTCAAAAACAAAATTTGGTATCGATATGTGACAGTGTTCCTGAGAGATGGACGACTTCCTGTTTCGGAGCTTTGCCGCCGATTTCGTTTGGCTGTAACGGGCAAACGCTTTCGAGCCACTGTCAATCTTACATGTTGGCCAGTCACATTCACATGGTGAAAATGTGTATTGGTAAACACACAACAAGAAAAACTCCAAGCATACATTTGACAATAAAATGAAGGGCTTCCCTAAAAGAGTACACCTGAAAACTTTTTGAAATTCTGGGGCAATTAGACATTTGTAGAGATGAACACTAATGGATGAAATATAAATATGATAGACGTAATGATGAAGGAAAAATAGTAAACAAAGAAGTTCCCCTAAATGTAATAGATAGTCCCAGCATTCTGATTCTTGGCAACTGATGAGTGTGAATGTTGATTGGCTGATGTCATTCAGGTGCTGTTCAATGGTGTGAATCTTAAATGACAAATCCTAAAGCTCTAAAAGGGATTCGAACACTCAACCTAAGAAACACCAGTACAAGGCATTATCCCACTGAGCCACTAACAATCATACACCTTGGGCAGTCACATTCACATGGTGAAAATGTGTGTTGGTAAACACACAAGAAAAACTCAAAGCATACATTTGACAATAAAATGAAGGGTTTTCCTGAAAGAGTACACCTGAAATCTTTTTGAAATTCTGGGGCAATTAGACATTTGTAGAGAAGAACACTAATGGATGAAATATAAATATGATAGACTTAATGATGAAGGAAAAATAGTAAACAAAGAAGTTCCCCTAAATGTCAGAGTGTCTCGGCATTCTGATTCTTGGCAACTAATGACTGTGTATGTTGATTGCCTGATGTCATTCAGGCGCTGTTCAATGGTGTGAATCTTCAATAACCAATAGTATTCGAGCTAGAGCCTAAAGCACTACCGGGGATTCAAACTCTCAACCTAACAAACACCAGCACTAGGCATTATCCCACTGATCCACTGACAATCCTAAATATTTGGCAGTCACATTCACATGGTGAAAATGTGTGTTGGCAAACACACAACATCAAGAAAATTCCTAGCATATATTTGACAATAGAATTAAGGGCTTTATAAAAAAAGAGTACAGATCTGAAAATGTGCACTGTTAATGGTATCCACATAATGATGGTTGTATGGTTGTTCTCCAAGGAAAAATATCTCTGAAATGGAACAACATATCCAAATTCTTTTGATAACTTTTGTGAGGCTTTGTCTAAACATAGTCTGTGAGAATTTTGGTGAAGATTTGATAATTTTTGAAGCCTGTGAAACTTTTTATGATGTTTGGCTTTTCTCTGAAATTGTGGCAAAAGTAAACATTTTTAGAGCATAAGACCAGGGTGAAAAAGATGCATCTAAATGTAGAGATTAATATGATGAAAGAATTTTGAGTCTAGGTCAATCTGGTAAGGAGAAATAAGCATTTTTGACAAGAGCGCCACCTTTGGGTGCAGTACCCCAAATTTTGGGTTATGGGTAGTGGGGGGTACTGGTAACAATACTTGCAAATGTGAAGTTTCTGGGACTTACGGTTTATACAGTAGGAATATAGGTGATCTAGGAAAAATGGCCTAAGTGTTCTAACTTTATTGGCCTATATCTCTGAAATGGAACAAAATATCAAAATTCTGAGCGATAACTTTTGTGAGGCTTGGTCTAAACATTGTCTGTGAGAATTTTGGTGAAGATTGATTATTTTTGAAGAGTGTGAAACTTTTTATAATGTTTGGCTTTTCCATGAAATTGTGTCAAAAGTAAACATTTTTAGACCATAAGACCAGGGCCAAAAAGATGCATCTAAGTTTAACGATTAATATTATGAAAGAATTTTGAGTCTAGGTCAATCTGGTAAGGAGAAATTAGCATAATTAACTTTTTTTTTTTCAATAGCGCCACCTTTGGGTGCAGCACCCCAAATTTTGGGTTATGGGTAGAGGGGGTACTGGTAACCATACCTGAAAATTTGAAGAGTTTTGGAGTTACGGTTTAGGCTGCAGTATGACTTTTACAGAATTTTGGCCAAAAATGAACGGTACAGAAACAATAGGGGTCCTGCAGCTACGCTGCTCGGACCCCTAACAACAAGTGTGCTGCTTTGCAAGCACACTTAATTAAGTACATTCTTATGAAGAGAAATGCATATACTTATACTCATACAGTACGTACTGTATGTATTTGGACAGAATATGCATTCAGATGGGTTACTGTACAAAGTATAATCCTTTATAAACTACATCTGTAGTTTACATGCACACATCTTGTTGTATGTATATGGATAACTCTTGCTCTGTTTTCCCATACCAGTTTTCATGCACTATTGAGCTTTACATATTGAATTACAATGGCAGTGTGACTGTGAACATCTTGGTTCTTGTGAACAACACTACAAGTTTGGTCTCAATGACCCATGGCAAAGTTAGCCAAACATGATGGTATTTTCAAGTGTGATCATGTTTGAAATGTTCAACAACATTTTTCTTTAAGAAGGAAAACTATCCAGTGCCAAGCTGATAATTAAAAGTGGATCCTCTTGAAATGGGAGTGCTATTTGAGTCCTGCCTATCCAAGAGGATGGGTCTGATCTACAGACTGTATGCCCCAATTTTATATTATTTTGAACTTGGTTCCATGGACATTCTGCAAAAACAGGAATATCCAAATATCTCCTGGTCTAAGGTGTGAGCATTCACCATGGAATAGGCTAGGTTTTACCATGAAACAGGTATGAAGTAGCCTGGAAAATCCAGACCCTGATAATCTAGAAAGATTAAGGGTCTGGCAAAGAGCAATGTAATGGCCCAACTCGAGGGGCGGCAACAAGCATGCATTTAAAAATCTCACTGCACGCAATTGGATAACACTAGACCATGTTTACTCTGTATGATTTCGGACTTCGACGCAATCGGATAACACTACGACCAATGTGTACTGTCCTCCAACGTTGCAGCGCTATCTTCATCAGTTTTAGATGGTTCCCCGGAATGTTGGGGAAAAAGTAACGCGCATCATTGCTCTTTGCCAGAGTGTCTCGCAGAGACAATTCCATTGTGCTCTCGCGAGAACTCTGGATTTCCAGGGTAGGTATGAAGGGCAAATACAGTGCAAAACCTGCAGAGCCCTGCCACTGTTAAAAAAACGATCTAATGTCTGAACAATGTTTTGTTGTTTTCAATTATACTACATTAGTTGATTCCTTAACCAATATAAATTCCTTTCTCTAGCCAGCCAATCAGTGGCTGAAGCTGCAGTATAGTGTACAACAGCAGTGGAGCTCACTGTGGGGCCATAAGGAACCTCTGTTCAGACCTAATCTACATCGGCAGTCTGGGGCCTGGGTAAGTGCTTCCAGACAACTGTGCATAAAGAGGGCCACTGCACAAAAAACATTAAGAGTCACTGCACCCTGAAACTGTTGTGAATGTTGATGACCCCCATAAATGAACGTAAATGGTCCTTGATTGGGAAAAAAAATGCACAGGGATGCCGACACACAGCAGCTAGACAGAAAGGAGATGCTTTATTTGGACAGAGTAGCAAACAAGCTCAATATCTGATTTTGCCTGTCTGGCATGATACTTCCAAGCAAACCTAATGTTCCCGATTACGCTGAAATTAGGAGGCACACGTGACCATGTGTGCTTGATTTCCATGCTGCTTCTCTGGTCTAAAGTTACCCGCGTAGTTATTTATTTATTTTTTTAGTTCAAAGCAAATGTCAGAAATTTTTTAGCTCACATTATTTTTTAATTGGCAACAGGATCGATTGAACCAGGCAGTCCCCACATCGGCATGGTCTTTCAGAGCTGAGGGTACTTAGCTGATCAAGCTTTCATGCTTCATGCTTCAGCTTTCATGACACATTGGAAATCTGGTTTTGGAAAATCCAGATGTCATATGTGTGTGTCTGTGCATGCGAGTGTGTGTGTGTACGTGTGTGTGTGTGTAGAAGTCAAACTGTTAGATTATAGATACTGTAACAGTAGCAATGGAACAAGACAGAATGCATGTAAAGGGGCAAACTCATTAGGTAATGTTCCTCAGTCTTGTAGGCTACATTGGAGAGGAACAGTAACACTGCATTAGCCACTAATGATGGAGAGCATTTTACATGATGACAAGATGTGAAGATATAGGCAATATTAAGTCAATTAACATGGCAAAAACAAATACTTGAATTGTAGATGTAGTTATGGTGGAAATGATCAAGCTAAACCTACATGACCTATAGGCTGATATGGGTGACATTTTAACAAAGAAAATAGTTGCCTGAGCAGTTGTAACTCAGATCTGCAAAGTGACAGGCTCCAAAGTTCACTCCCACGCAGGGTGGGGTCTTCTATCCAGTGTGACTCATACACACACTGACTCTCCTAAAACACACTCACACACATGCCAGTGCACACATTCTCTCTCCCTCTTTCTCATTCTCCAGTACACACACACACACACACACACACACACACATACACACACACATACACAATAAACTTCCACTGCACTGGAATTCCTTTTCAGGGGAGGTACAGGTGAAAGTGTTTTGTGTGGGTCTGACTGTCTGGCTGTCTGAAGTCACTGATAGGGAGTATAGACAAATTTTGTTTTCACTCGCTGTCTGGGCAACCAGCCAGACTAAATAAGGCTTTTATAGTTAGTTTCTAGCTCCCTCCTTTGTCAAGTAACCTTCACGGGGCATTTGAGGCTGGTCGACAACCTTAACTTGTCAAAGCATTGAGGAATGAACCTGGAAACATTATATCAGGAAATACTGGTGAATCTGGGTAGGTAGGTCTTAACATTGTGTCTCTCTTTGGCTATTTCATTACCCATACAGGAGCTGGGTATCTCAGAGTAAATACAGTATGTTCTAAATGCAAACATCAAGAGTTGAGCCATCAGTTAAATCAACATAAAACAAATTTGTTCTGAATATCCTGTATCAAATTTCTCTGCTAATGGACAATGATAGCCACTGATTGGATTAATTTGATAATCTAGCACACAGTTGCCTGGCAACAGAAAATGTTTTGCTGTAAACAGAAACTGGTAGACAAACATTTGCACGGCTGCCATGTATTCAAATTCTATCTTTGGTGTATGCGATAAGGGTTTGCAACAAATGATTTCACCATTTAATCATTCTAATCTTCACAAAATGTCATGTTGAAGACTGGAATGGTTTAACAATGGAAGCAGACTTGAAAATCATTAATGAAATTTTTCCTCCTGTCATCAGTTACAACTTCTTTAACATTCATCAACTTGCGTGAATAATACTGAATGATCCATTTGAAAATGAAACAGTAGGCCATACCTACAAAAAGAAAAACTGACATCAATCTAGTTGGGGACACTCCACATCTTCAGAAACATTCAGTTTGTGGATAGCTCTAAGTGTACAGATAGACGCATTGGAAAGAGGAGCAGCTGGCTCTCATCAATGAATAAGACACGTGAAAATCTGAGACGTACGCCAGTTCAGCCCCAAGCTATTCAGCCACTGCACCTACACAAATAAATAGTAATCAATTATCACAACACGCGGTGGGCCCGACCATTTCCTCACCAGTTCAAACTTAAATCCTGAACATGGCATTCCACGGCAACAATCATTTAAAACAGCAACAGTTTCAAACTAAGCTTCAACTAGACATCCCCCAAAATGTCATGGCATTCTGAAAATATCCTTTCTCTTAGAAAGGAGGAGGGAAAATTAACAGAGCCTCCCGCTCAATTTTATTGAGGTTGGTGTGAGCAAAGAACACAAGTTTCCCAGCCCTTCAGCGCTCTCTCTCTCTCTCTCTCTCTCTGTTATTTAAGGAAAAGTTTCCCCTCCTCTCCTCTGGGCTGGGTGTGGTCTTAGACTCAAACTTCTGTGAATGTGTCCGCCTCCACCTCAGTCCCAAGCTTCGGGTGAAAGGAGGAGCATATTGGCACCGGTCTGCTCAGAGAGTGAGCACGCGCTCACTGGCTCTGGGCTTTTGCACAGGACACATGCCACATGTATACTTGGTCCCATTCTTTCCATGCACCACCCTGGCAGGTCAGCCGTCGCTCTGGAGGATCCTCTCTTTCAGGGCTGAGCTTTGGGGTTACAGGACTCTGGGTCGTGGTCCACCTCACTACTGCGTGAGTACATCAGCGTTTTTTTCCTCCCCCCCCCCCCCCATCATATCCACATGGGTGTGTGAAAGTCAGTAATGCTGGAACTTCGTCATGATTAAAGATAGGCCTGTAAATTTAATCTGATGTGTGGATGTCTTTACGGAGCCTCAAACAACAGAAGTTGCTTGTTGATAAGATAAACGGGGTTTTCCAACTCTATGCTGTCTGCATCTTTTACCTCTGGATGGAGTGGGTGTCCACCTGTGCATTGTGTCTGGGTGAGGTCATGATGACAAAACAGAAGAATGAATGAATGAAAAAGTGACTGTACTTGGGGAGAATGGAAACTGCTTTTAGATTAATAATGGCCTGAATGGGAAAGCCCTTCAGTGTCTCATTTTGTTGTGATTATATGTACTAAATTGAAGGCCTCTGAATCTAACACACACAAAACGATTCACTAATTGCTTAAAAAAACTATAACTCATAACGGCCTAAACGTTTTGGTTAAGAAATGTATCTTTCGGATGATGCAATCAATTATATTACACTTCTCTTTTTCTGATCATTCTGACTTTCACTTCATAAACCAAGTATCACTTGGTTTATAGAAAAAGAGAACATATTTCTCAAAAAATAGAAAACTAAAATGTTCCACCTACACAAAGGAAAAAATACACCCCTCAGGACACATCTCAGGTTGTGTGGAGGTACGTTTCAAGGAATATGGATTAGTGGAAAAAATTTACAAAAATACAAATGTACAATATAGACAAATATGATTCTGAATTTGAGCTACAGCCTATACACTTTCTGACAGACTTCATCATGAAATTATTGAACCAACTTCAACTGCAAATTCAGTGTATATCAGTTAAAAGTCCTACTCACTCACAATTCTAAATGCGAACAATTTGTAAGTTCATTAAAGCCATCTTCAAAGCATTTTTAAACTTTCAGGTACTAAGGAATTTTGGAATGTCCAAGGCCTAAATAGAGAAACCCATCTTAGAATTCTTTTCGCCCACTGTGCTCAGTCTGTCACATGTGTTTACGCTCATGCAAATTACCTTAAATGAATGAGTCATTTTCTTCCCAGTACACACACAAATAGGGGGGGGGGGCATAAACCAGCATAATTTGATTAAGAAATCTCTGTTTTATGAATAAGAAACTCAGACCATGTGCCTGTGGCCTTCCTGCTGTCTCTCTCTCCCACTTCAGTGAGCAGTGAGGGCTGGCAGAGGGAGAGGAAGTAAGCCATCTTTTCCACCTGACATCATTGACATGATTAGAACAACACTGTGCTTCCCTGTGAGGGAAAGGGGCTGGTCTGCCTGGCCTGGTCTCAGAGTCTTCGCTCTGGTATAGCCTCTCCTCGCTCTACAACTCTAAACGTGTTAGACATTCGCACAGCGAAAGGTAATCTGAAGCAAAACAGAAGGACATCACTTTTTTGTTGAGTGATTAGACTGGATGTAGACATTTAGAGTTGTGTTCGTGCACAGAAGTGCACTGACGAAACAGGAGCTTTTGTTCTTTGCACGCAAGTCATTGTTGGCTTAAATATAAAATATTATGATAAACTAAATAAAATATTTTGCAGGCCTTTAAAACAGTCTCACCATATGTATTACAGTGGTACGATAATTTATTGAGAGAGCTAATAACTAATGACATTTCAATGGCCATATGTGATTTTACAAATGCTCTCCACAAATCTTTATACAATAAATATTTCTGTTTACACACCAATGATTGTAATGACATTAATTATTCAAAATATTATAAATTAAAAAAAGGATAATATTTATTTCCATGACGATACCGTGTCATAATTTATATCGTAAATCTGTTATTATATGATCTATAAAGAATGCAATCATATAAGCTATCACATCTAAGTATGAATATCTTATTTAAAAAAAAATCTAAATATTTAAGTTAAGTGAATTTATTTTAAAAAATTCTATGTAGAGAAGGCTAAATTGACGATAGACTAAATCTATATAAATCGTAATAGACTAAATCTCTAATTTTTGCATTTACATCTTCTAACGCCTGCTGATAGAGAACAGGCTATCTGCTAATTTAATTGTTACCATAGTTTATTAGACATAATTTTTCTTTCTTCCCTCCATTTATTTCTATGAATAATATGCAGTATTTGAACAGCATCAATACCGTTTTACAAAAGTTTTCAGTGCTGTAGTGCCTTACTGACACCATTACAACAATGCCAGGCTAATCAAAATATACTAAAATACAGCAGAAGTTGCACAAAAACAAAGGTAACTCCACTGAACCTTATCCCATCATACATAGACCCACACACAGGCAGTAAGACTGGTACGGACTTTACTACCTTAAGCAGGGAGTTGGTCAAACAAATAGCAGTGAGGAGTACCCTAATGGTGAGGCAAATGAAAGAGAAATGAGATGAAAGGCCAGCTACAGATGAGGACCTGGTGTGAGAGGTTTTGTTCTTCAAGGCTTGTTTACAGGAAGTGTTCTACAGTCCAACAGATGGGTGCATTCACAGAGAGGGATTTTATTGCATTTTTCCAGGCCCTATAAAGTCCCCAAATTCTCCCTACCTTCATTTATGTGTGGGAAAGCAGTGCTGCAGCTACTTGTCTGAGTGCGGCTAATCGGCACAGAACTGCGGGTGTGCACGTTAGGTTAATTGGCCAAAATTGTTGTCATTTTAATAACGAGAAGTCTTTAGGTTGTTTAGTGCTTCTCTATAACGCAACTGGGTGTGTTTTATATGAGGTCTCATTTTAGAACATTCTACTCAATTCGGAAGAACTCTCACGTCATGGAACACACACACTGAAGTGAAAAAACAAAAAGATTCTGCTGTAACTTTCTTTTTTTGACTACACAGGAAAAAAGCTGTTGCTTGGGTTGGGGTTCATGTTAAATATTCTTAAGAACCTGTGTGATCTTCAGCAACCAAACCATTAATGTGGTTCAAATCTGGTTTCATTCCCACTTGTGTCCTCGTGGTACGCTGTCAAAGAATCCTGTAGAGTCACTGGTCTGTTGTGCAGTAAATCGATTTAGGAGTGCGTTTACTTCCTGCTTGAGCTCCTCAGGCTAAAGACCTGGAAGATGTTTAGTTACTGTAGAGTTTCTTTGGTAGTAATTTAACAAATGCCCCCACCTCTCAGTGTAATTACTTTTTTCATGTGATCCCTCTCCAGGCACATGAATGAGGGTACCTGTGGACATTTTTAATATGACTTTGATAACGAAATGCATCAAAGCAACAAAACAAATGCAACTAATTTACTGAGAAGGTTGAGATATCTGTGGTTTGAGCCTTTGAATACAAAAAAGATCCTTTAGATTATTTTTCACTAGAAAACTACATATTAAAACTACACATTACATTGCTGCACATAAAGGGTGAGCTACAGTATTTTGATTCTGACCAGGACCAATTTAAAATTGGATGAGGCACATACTTGTGATTAAGAGGTGATATGATGTGCTATTATTGTATGGTCATACATTTTTGGACAGGAATTAGCATTTAAAGTGCACATAATCTTATTTAAAAATGTATAATTGCGGACATCTTATTTTCAGTGAATAACAGTAATTTGATTTGCGAACACATGACAAAGAGAAAACAACAAATGAAATCTAATGTTTCTACCGCTGCAGACCTCAGACAAGTTGGTATCAAAGCCTTCAAGAAGCAGCTTGTTGTTTTGTGCTGGCTGTAAAATTGGTCAGCATGTGAGCACTGTGAAGCTCTGAAGGCCCCCACTGCGGAGGCCTGTTATCTGAGCTGCTGTGTAGCGTGGCTGGATCAAGCCGCTGCCTGCCTCAGAGGACGCTGTCGTTCCAGACGCGGTGCGCTTCCCTCCGTGGCGCGCGGGCCAAGATAATCTGCACGTCTGCGTGCGTCACGGCTCCTCTGAGCAAAGGCCCCTCCCAGGCAGCCACAAGGCGTCCTGGGCGCACAGTCAACTTTATCGGCTGCCATCGGCCAGGGAAGCCCACCCACTCGCTTCCCAACATGCAATGCCTCCCTTTGTCCACTCAAGTGTTTCCTCTCGGACGGGATGTGGGGGGAATGGCGTCAGGGAAGCCAGACCAATCATGAGTGTCCTGGCCTGCCCTCAGGGTTGTCTAGCCATAACAGCTGAGATTGTGAAACCCATGTGCAATCATGGAGAGAGAGAGAGCGGGGAGAGTATAAGGGCTTAGCACCACTTGAGACTTATTAGAAGTCCTGTGATTGTCTGGCGCTGTTGCGTTGGGGCACTGAACTGAACTGTTCAGGGCAGAAGAGTATGGGTTGCCAACCATGGTGTCAGTTACTTGTAATTTTTGAGCATGCCACTGCAGATCAAGACATTTGGAGACGGCAATTTTGAGTTGGAAAAGTACTATGAGGGAAGAAGAGACATCTCAGGGCTATGCTTATCCATGCCCACGGAGACCTTAACGCTATCTGAGACCGTCATTCCTGTTTTAAAATTATACCTGACAAGAAAAACATGTCTAGACTTTACACATACAACATTTACCACAACATTAAAATATTTAACAGCAGCACTCACCATTGGATGTTTTTCCCTGACAGTGCTGTTTTTTTTTTTTAAATGTTGCTGTTCACAAATTCTTGACCAAAAAAATCCATCTTTGTACTTTTTACTGTATTTCTACTTTACTATCCAATCATATGACTGAAGCCTAAAATCATTTCATTATCATTTATTGGATATTACAGGCCCTAGGACTAAACGTAGCTAGAGAGACAGAGAGAGAGAGAGCTTTAGGTGAGATAATGTGACAATTGGGTGACCATGTTATGCACTCTCCCTGGCACAACCAGATTAAACAAGATGGGTCACAGTGGGCTGTCAGATCACTACTGTGACCTTTTAACATGATTTAGTAGTACTTGCATGCAGAAACGGTGTTTGCACTGAGGAACCAGGATAGCGGATTTTAGTCCTTAGCTTAAAAGGACTAAGAAAATCAATACAGTATTTCCATAGTATTTACATTGAAAATGCAGAGGTGTTTAAAATGAAACAAAGTGGACCCATACCAGGTTATAAACCATAGAAAAAAAAGGAAACTCACTTTCCTATGTCCTGAGTCTAAGCAAAAATATCTCTGTATAACTGTGAACTGTGTTGCACAGTTCAACATTATTAAATGTTCTGTGGTTAGCTCTTAACTTTAATCCAAACCAGTCCCCTCCACTTTTCTATGTCCTATGTACCTTCAAACGTGTTCTAATTCATGAATACAATAAACAATATTTTTTGTTGATGTTGCTGCTGATAAAATCCACTTTAGGCATCAATTTAAGTGAGAGCTATGACGATGTTCATGTAGATGTTTATGAGGATGTTTATCTATTCCACGAACAGCATCTTGATATGACACAGCCCCTGCCATTTATCCTGGAATGGCCTCTCACTATATCAATTCACTGTCGGGGAAATATCTTAATGGCCATGCTTACCATGGTCTCCCTGAGAGGGATTTCACTACTACAAGCAACATAAAAAGCACTAGAACACTTCTACTTATGTATGCGAGATTTGTTTGTGAACACTATCTATCTGTCCCCTCATGAATCTTTATTTAACTTTAATTAAATATGTTTCCTTTTTTATTCTTTATTTTCCCTATTCTTTATTTTTGATTCTGTAATGTTGCAGTCATATTAATTATCTAGACAATTTACCACAATAAAAAACAAAACAAAAAAACGACCCAAAAACAAAAAACAGACCAATAATATGGAGACACAGCAGGTCACGGCATGTGCTCTTTGAGAAGTTACTGACTGTTTCAGTCGTAGCAGGCATGGCAGAGGTATATACTGTACTGCATGGGCCAACGGTTTTAGTTTCAATAGAATGGGTGTGCACATAGAATCCAATTCCACATTTTGAACTACTTAAAATCTAATCAAACCAAACCCTCTTGTCTATCTTTCAGGTCCCTCTGGTGATTCATGACACTTCTGCAAAACAGCTCAAACGTACCCCTGCCTGTGAGGGACTGAGTGAGTGAGTGAGTAAGTGAGCAAACTCGAGTGAGTGAGCACGGTATGTCTGTGCCTTCATAAACGACATGTACATTCAACCGCCACATAACATTACCTTGTGCCCCCCGAACACTACCCTGGCGCGGCATCACAGGGTCTTTCCACAGAGGTTTACAGGTCTGGGGGAACACATGCCCTCTTATTAAATCCACCCATTTGCATTCGGGGCAGACTGGAGCCCCCCGTCTGGGCAGTTTTTATTGAAGCTCACAATACAATTACCCTTGACTATAATATGCAGCACATAGGTGACATCTCCGAAGACACCACTAGGGTTACCATGCTAACTGTAAGTCTGCTGTGGAGTTTGATCTCATTTAAGACGTGACCTGCGTTCTTCTTCCTGCATTGTCCCTCTACAGTGTCTGTTGAGCCGTTACTGTGCTTTTCCACTGCTTTGGCACTGACTCAGGATTGGGTTACCAGGTGACTGCATTAAGTTTGTCAACAAACATTATGCTAAAACCTCAAGGCCTGGCATACTGTATGTGGATACAGTAGGTAAACACACACACACGCATACATTCAGACAGGCACACACACGCACACACGTATGGTTCTTTCACTGTCTCTTGTGAGGGTCATCCAAACAGAAGTGTCAGAGGCTCCATTGACGGTGTGTTTTCTCAGGTGCATGCACTTGTGTGTGTGTGTGTGTGTGTGTGTGTGCATGTGTGCACATGGTGCAGCATCCCTGCTAACGAGCTGCGAGTGAGAGGGGAGGAGGTGAGGGAGCTGGGAGGATGATTAGAGGGCGATGATGAACGTCTGAGGTCTGCCACGCTGCTGTGGACACTGGCGCTCCCTCTCTCCCTCTCTCCTTCTCTCCCTCTCTCACTTCTCTATCCATCTATCTCCATCTCTTGTTCACATGCTCACTGGCTCTCGTATTGTTTTTCTCCCCACTTTTACACTTATCAGATTACCTCATCTCTTTGCTCAGTTAGTCACTTTCTCTCTCTCTCTCTCTCTTTCCCTATATGTGTATGTTCCTCCTCTCTTTGGGGCAGCTGGAGGGATTCCTGGCAGAGTGATTTGGGATTATATCATAAAATCACATTGCCAGGGATTTCCAACCAGCTGCAAGCCATTCCCTTCGGCAAACAAAGGGCCCCCGTCACCTCTCACCCCGACACCCACTTCCGCTGCCTCCCCGGCAGCAGTTGTTACTGATTGATGCTCATTCTGAACACCAACTTTTGGACAAGGGGAGTTTTTTTTTTTTTTTTTTTTTTACACCAGCACCTTCACTTGCCACGTTAGGAGCAGAGCGAGTCCACTGACAGACTTGTAACAGTGTGAGTCATAAAATCTCAAATAAACAGGGCACATTTATAAGTCTCTCATCATCGTGACCGTGAGCCCAGAGCTCTGCTGTATCCATTTAGAGCCCAACCACAGTCATATTCATACACTTTCTGATCTGTGTGGTTTGGAAATGGCAATGAGAGGCATCATACCATAACAACATATATGAGCCAACGTTTTTTTTTTTTAAAAAGAAAGAAAGAAAGAGAGAGAAAAAAGGGGCTCCTGTGCTTCAAGCTTTGAACGCTACATATGGAATGCATTGAAATTAGGACTATGTTCGTTCAATGCATAATTTTTTGTGGAGCACAGTGTGTTAATGGGTTCGTTAAAAATGTGGATACGGTAATGATTCTTTTTAGAACGTTTAATGACCTGATCAATCAGTGGAGGAGAGAGTGGAGGAAAGAAACACAGAATTCTGAAACAACTGCACACAGGGCACTTTACGAGTCTAATAAAAATATTATAGCTAGACGCTAAAACTCGTTTTGAACATCTGACATCTGACTGATTGGCTGATTTTTCGCTCCTCTGTTGTGAGCCTCAGTCTCACTGGGGATTGGCTCTGAGCCGTGGCGAGTCCCATAACCTCCCTGTCCTCTCTAAGCAGTTGTGATGTGCAAGGAGTGAAAACAGCCCATTATGTCACAAATCCCCCTTCTCTACTGGTGTTTGCAGGGAATGTAACTTTATACTGATCCATATCTGTGGTCGGGGAAAAGGAAATTAAACAAAAAGAGGTCTGGGGCTTTCAAGAGCAAAACAAGGAGGTGGTCAGCAAGGAAATCTGGATCTGATAGAGTAGGGGAGAGCTTGGTGGCACTTGATAATGTTCCGTGAGGTGCAGGACTTGGCTCGCTTAGTGAACAGATCTTGGAAAACCTGTGTTCACAGTGGCTAAGTTCCGCTCCTCTGAAACACCGCTGCCATCGGTGCGGGAGTGCCAAGTAAACGTGACTGTACAAAAGCAAACCAGAGGAAGCACTGGACTGCGGGGCACTACAGGAAACGACCCACTGGGAAAAGTAGTCACAATGTAATTGTGAACTACGTGCACCGTTTCAGACAGGGTGGTCTAGACGTTTAGAGCTTTTCCACTCACACAGCATGAGAGTTCTTCCTTCAGCACATGGATGCATGCAGATCCTCTCAGACATCCTTTAAAGTCACTTTTCATAACAAGAGAAGGGCATAAAATGTAAATGTTGTCACATGTGGTGTTCTTTTTATGTTTCCCCTTGCACATGTCAGGAAAGATAATGGCATTTTTCTTCATGATTATCTCAATAGTCTATCGTGGGGACAGTGAGTAATCTCCTCTCAAGTCTATTTTCCACTGGAGAACGGAAATGGCTATCCAGGTAATCCAAACAAACGTAACGTGTGCACATCCAAAAACAGGTTCTAGATAAAAAAGTAATGCCGTAAAAAATAATATCCGCACATTAGCTCCCCTTTTTTACTTGTATTTTAGAATATTAGAATAATAAACAAGTAAAAAAGGGGAGCTACAGTAGTGTGCGGATATTCCTTGAGATGTTTTGTCCAGCCAGGTAACACATGTTCATAAAACATTATATTCAGTGATATGGTTAGAATGTTTACATTTTCTCCACAGTGACAGTGCAACACTGTCAATGGGAACTTGTCTAAAGGTGAAAAAAATCATGGACGGTAGTCTACTGACGTCACTACAAAAAGCTGAATTAAATTCTGAAATACAATGTTGCTACACCAAACCAACAGTAAGGACAATGCGTTTCTTGAGGTTACTGTCTGGAATAATATAACAACGGCACGGACTCGAACAAAGGCAGAATGCGCAACATATGCTGGCTGAGGACTATGCCGACAGCTCTCTAGACTGAGATGCCCCCTTGTGGCTGGAGAAGTCCCTTCCCAGGGTTCCAGGACTGGGTTCAACCTCCTGTGCCTACTGAGCTGATAACAGTTGATTTAAGGCGCACTGGCTCAGTTCAGCAGGAACCGGAGTTATGCCCCACAGAGACACTGCCGAAGGGGGCGCCAAGGCGGCAGGTCCTCAGTCAGCAGCCTCCAACCGCCAACCATGGAGGAAGGCTGCTCCTACCATCTGACTCTCTCTCCCCGATTACAGGAGCAGAGTTTTTTTCTGGGCGTGTTTACCCAATGAGAGGCTTATAGGATGTTTGTGAGAGCTAACTGTGATATAGGCAATTTAAATAGAATACTGCATTTGCTGCATCTACTTGTTTGTCTTTTTGTTTTACCTCTGTAAGTATATTTATTTTCATATTGGGGTGAGGGGGTGACTTTTTCCCAATAAACAAAATTTTTAAAAAATAAAAAAAAAGACAGTGTTTGCCTGGATATTTTGATACTGCTCTGTATAAGCTCATTATGGAAGTATATGCATTTACGGCTTATTATAAAAACTCAATTTTCATTCAGATGACGACCAGAAAAATTATATCT
This sequence comes from Alosa alosa, assembly GCF_017589495.1. Taxonomy (NCBI): domain Eukaryota; kingdom Metazoa; phylum Chordata; class Actinopteri; order Clupeiformes; family Clupeidae; genus Alosa; species Alosa alosa. Next base: position 11,489,212 of record NC_063189.1, read on the forward strand.
GTAATAAACATTTTCACATTATCTTAATGATGCCATGACAAAATGTGTTTTTCATTAGGTTAGTTAGGAATCCACAGCAGACATTTCATAATAGGTCACATTGCAAAGACATAAAGCCGAGGGGAAACATCAGGACCGAGCCCATAGATTCAGAGCAGCTGTGCATTCACAGCAGTTACATAATGGTCGTTTAGGAGCAGTTTGCGTGTGACTGGATCATCTTCTTCTTATCCCTTTACTCCAGAAAGGAGACAGCCGCGACAGTTGCTTTTTGTTATAATGAGCTGGAAATAAATAGAATCCAGGCTTTGGTTGAATGGGAGTGGAGAGAAGATAAAAATCCTCTTCACTGTTTCTATTTGTGGGGTACAAGAATATGTTTTTTTTCCCTCTATTTTTTTTCTGCGCACTGTACAACCAAGATGCTACTTTGAGCAGGCAGTGATTAATCGTCAGTCTGTGGTGAGGGGCTCTTTATCACGCTCTGATCTTCAGACAGTGCGGGTGTAGGTGGTGTGACTACCATTATTCCAGAGCCCATTCATAATCCTTGATGCCATATGGAGGCAGATTTATGACCTGACTCGTGTATAAGTACAGGGTATGGAGATGTAAAGGGATGAGGCTGGCTATTTGGCCTGAAATAGCTGACAGCAAGCGGCTGGCTAAATAGCTTGATCTTTCAACAAAAACAACTGCCTGTGATTTTTTTTTTAAATCCATCATCTTAAAACATACAAGAGATATTGGATTCCTGGAATTCTGAGGTAAAACAGGCTAAATCAAGTTGGCAGACAAGGAGAGGCCCTCCTGAAGTTATTTAGCTAAAAGACGATGACTAAACTGATCTTGACACAAAACAAATGTCAAGTAGATGACAATGACATATGCACATACCTCTGCTAAGAGCCAGAGGCAGGCAAAAGGCCTTGGCAAGAGCAATTTAAGCAAGTGAAAATGGGCGAACATAATCCCAAAGGGAACAAAGAAGAGAGTCATCTCACGGGACCACACACCTCCCAGCATGCTAGCTTACACCAGGGCGTGTCTGAGACAAAGAAGTTCAGCAGGTTACTCGAAAGATGGTCACTTTCAGTGAATTAATTGGTCAGTAGAAATGACAAAATTGGTCAGTAAAAATGACAAAATTAAGATTTCTGACAATAAATATTCAAATAAGTAAAATACCTGTGTATGTTAAAGATGACTTCCATAACAAGCTCGGCCTATTTATATTTCCCCTTAGAGTATGTACAATGTTGCCTATTGTTGCTTTTTGACCTTTGGCCCCAATTTACCTTTTTGCCTTTAGGCCTACACTAAAGGCAAAAAGGTAAATTGGGGCCAAAGGTCAAAAAGCCTTGTTGTTATTATCATGTGTGATGTGATTTATGGTTTTAATCAGTTCATTCAAAAAAGGTATTTATTTTTCTTGTCTTGAGGATGGGAATGGACTAATGGGGTTTAAAATAGTCATAGTGTTTCTGGTGCACACAAATTCAAATAAGTCCACTTCATGACACTAGAAACAGCAGCTACCAATTGAGAGGACAATACCAATGGTAGTAAAAACAACAGGTGATCCAATTCATTCACTTAGGACTTTGGGGGTCAACATGCATTGCTGCATGTTTGCTAACAGAAGTGGTGTGGGAAAATATGTTCACTGACTCCACTCTAACACAAATGAGTAAAACAATCTACTTCATGAGAACTCATCACGGCAGAATACTGGGCAAGAGATCTCACCAATCTGGCAATCTCCTCTGCCTCTCAACAGGGACAGCAAAAAAAATAGAGGAGAGAGGTAAGAGTAGGAGAGACAGGTCTCCTCAACAAGAGTCAAGAATTGGAAAAAATAAATAGTTTTTGCTTGGCTGATCAATTCAATCTTGAGACACAATTTAGTCAGGCTGCGACGCAAAAAAGTTCCACTGTTGACGAAGCTATGTCTGTCTTATACTGTCAGTACAAAATAACTCACAGTGTGCACTGTACAGTATCTAAGACATATTAAGAAAACACATGAATTGCATTATTTTGACTATAAACTTACAAAATAAAAACCAGCCACATTAGGGTTGCTCGGGTAACACTAACAGTATGTGGAATTGACTCCAACCACAGTCACGTGTCAGTGAACGCTTAAGCGCAGTCTGCATTTTGAGTGGATTCAGCTAATCATAGGAGTCCAACCATTTCAAAGCTTTCCTGGCAGTTATGTGGGCTTTGTGTGCACCCTGAAGGAGACACAGTGTTTCTTCTCTCATCCCTCTTTGTTGCCCCCACCCATTTTTGCCTCTTCAGTGAAACAGAGCCATAATGAAAGAACAAGCACTGTCTTTCATGGTCACAAAAGTGTACTAAAATGAGATTAAGACGTGTTACATCACTGGATTCGCCTGGACAGGCAGGAAGAGTTCTGCACTGTGTGTGACAACGTCCTGTGAATGCTACCCTTGCAGCCACCAGCCATTTTCACAATTCACAATTCACAAACGGTGCGAGGTGTTTCATCTGTGGTGCGACAGTGTTGAAAGATCGGGATCTCCATGCTGGGACTGACCTTAAAAGACAAGACAGAACAAAAAAGGGCCTTTTTCATGTATTCTGCTTTCTTGACCTCAAAAATTCCCAACCCGATTATTTTCTGAAGTCTTGAGTCAGGGCAGAAATGAGTCACAGTTTTGAGAAAAAACAAAACGTTCTATTTCAAGAATGTTAATGATTCAAAGCTATCCTTTGAAGGTCTTCCACTTTCTATTTGTGTTTTCTATAAAGGAAAGGTTTTCCTAGAAACAATACATTTTAGTTGAAGCATTTGCAAACAGCACACTCTTCCAAAACGGACTTTGAATGTCTGAATTGAAGAGCAAACAACATTGTCATACAGTAAGACAGTCAGGCTGTGAAACTCCTGCTGAAATATCAGTTTAATATTGCCAAATCAGGGCCCTACATCACGGAATGAAATACTGTTAGCAAAACAATATGTTTAAAAATATGCCAAGCGAACAATAATACGCACCAAGTAGCATATCCCAATAGCTGGTGACATTTGACTAGCTTAAGGCATCCATATTTTATTCACCATAAATGTTATGAGGATTTCCAAATTGATAAAAACAAATCTAAGGAAGACAGATGTTAGCTCAGAGACATATGGTTCCAAAGTCGCGATAAGAGTTATATCACATACTGTAAATATGGCATGAATTATTGCCTGCAATGTTTGTAATCTTCCATTTAACCAATAAACCACTCAATTTCACAACTTTGCATCTGGGTGGGACATCAGTCTTCCCCTCACGAATAGTCAACACATCATGTGTATGCGTTCACAGTGCCCCACCAGGCCTAGGGGAACTGAAATAAAAGGCGTGGTGATCACCAGCCAGGATGGCACCACTGACTCAGACCGGGTGAGTCAGCCTCGGCCTTGACTCCCAACAGCTAGCCTTGGCACCAGGAGTGCCCCAAGATCGCTAGGGCTACTCGTAGAAACATCAAAACAGACAGGCTACATGCACAGTGCATGGTACACACACGAAGGCATGGAGATGTGCATGTGACTGCCAACCAACACTTTCCGTGACTACAGAAACGCTCTGGCATCCTGTCTACCCCTCCTCCACATCAACACCGCCACCTCAGCCCCTCCCCACCCTCAATCCCAACTGAACGAATCCAGCAGCATCACAGCGACCATAATGAAAACCAGCACATCCTCAGTCCACAGTGTGTGAGTATGAGTGAGTGTACTGTCTGTGTGTGTGTGTGTGTGTGTGTTTCTGTGCGTGTGCACACGCACATGGGTTGGGAAAATGGGTGGATAATTATGCTGTAGGCACGTAAACTGCGGCAACAGAGGTTGGGGTAAATAGGAGGCTGCCTTGTAATCAGAGGAGGATCTCGCGTTTCATGTTACCTCTCGGTCATCTGAAAATAGACAAGAAGAACAGCCGACTGGCTGGGTGTCACGGGGATAGCATCCTAAATCATTTCATACTTCTCCTCTGAGGCCTGGGCTTGTGATAAAAGCGAACTGTGCCCGTATCAAGGCTGGCATCTGAGTGAAACCAGGGATCTGTTAGTCTGGCTATCACCAGACCAAGCTCAATCTTTTGATTGAGATTGATTATTGGTCTGGGGAGTCTGCTATGTATTTTCTATTGCACAAGAGGCGTGATCAACGGGCATAGTTACAAATGACTCTGTACGCAATTGGATAGTCATTCACCAATCTGACCAACATTTTTCAGTAGCCATGGGTGTGTAGATTTGAACAAAATCTGGTTTGGTTCTTATCGGGAGCATTTACTGCCTTAAAAATACAATTTTGTTTACCGTGCTTGGAGTTTGGTGCTGGGCTGGTGGGTGCCTTATTTCCGCTGCACTCGGCGAAAGAGAACTCTCATTTCGAAATCAAAATTCCACTGGAGCTCCAAGTGTGTAGACCTATGCACCCATACAACACTGTTTACAGCTCTTCGAGTCACGGTAAAATGTCATTTTGGTACATAGCTAATTTAGATACAATTATGGGGTGGGGGCTTGTGTTTCTTTAGAAATCCGACGTCTTGGTTTATAGAAATGAATATTGACACATACACAAAATAGGTGACGTTCCACTTATCTGCGGTCTGCAAAAGCAGCAATGGCATCGAGCGATTTCTGCAGGTTGTGCAAAAAAACATGAAAGTGAATGTATTTACACCCACTCGATCTATTTGTTTTCTAACCTAAAAAAGACATTGAGCAATGAAAGGTTAAAGGGAATTGGATTAAGGGTCATGAGAGAGACTTTGCCATCGCTCCGCTATCGTCATCGTTTTAAACCTGCCAATAGCGCACCATGTGGATAAGCCAGCTTGTGATTGGTCCCGGCAAAATTGTAACGGAAGCAGCAGAGAAAGATGCACAATTTTCCAGCCTGCGGCTCGTTTCTAGAAAGTGTTGTTTGCTAACTCGCAACCTTCGTAGTTCGCTCGATCGTTCTTGGATTTGGTGTTTCTAGAAAGGGTAGTTCGAACTTTCAATCGCAAACAAGGACGCAAAGTTTGGTCGTTTGAACTACTGCCCCTGGGCAGACGCACTTGTGTCGTTCCTTGGTAGTTCCGGTTGGTGTCCGGAGGCTGGAGCACCTACCAAAAATCACAACTGCCTAACCAAAGATTAAGAAGTGGATGTTTATCTCGTGACTCAATGATTGATCTATCCTGTAGCTTCATTTTCATTAAGAGACTGTCTACTGGGCTCATTCTTGCTATTAATTTGAGTATTGCCTTGCTTTTTGATAAGCTAGTATTATAATCTTCACAGACTCTTAAAGTCAGCACAGTGATAAATGGTGTAGTGGCTAAAGCAGGTGACTTGTTATCCCAGCATTGTAGGTTCGATTTTCTTATGATGTCAGATTATCCTCTTGCTTCTCGCTACCTGCAGGTGAACTAGTGTGACACGTAGATTCAACAGTTTTTGACTGATGTCTTGTACCTATTGGTCCCTCGATGTAGAGTAACTGTATACATAAATATGTATGGTCAAAACCTATTGTTGTGTCTCGTAGGCCTACTCTTACTCAGAGGTGAAAAGAAGAGATAGGATGCGAACACCGGCTGAGTGCACCGACGCGCTGCCGTTAACCCACGAAACAGTTGAACTTGCGATAGGCTACCCAGAAATTTGTCCAGTCTATACATTTTTTCCAACATAGATATTTATCACACATATTAGTCGGCTTAAGTTAATTGTTTTATACGCTTGAAATAGGTTTAGGTTTTTGCTGATGGCAATGACAATGTCAGCATTAATCACTCGGTTTAAATTAGAAAAATGTTGACATAGGCCGTGTCAGAACATTTTAGGGGGTGGTGGTATTAAACGTTGCCACTGTTTCCACCAATGATATGTATCGCTGCATCATCAACAACGTTGTTGGAACTACGATGTTCGAAGGCCAGAGGTAGCAAATTGCGACACAGGTAGCCTACGATGCTTCCTGGAAACAGGTGTAACAATGTCGTTGTTTGGTCGCAAGTTGCGTCGTCCTACGGTGGTTGAGCAACTTCGTTGCTAACTTTTCTAGAAACGACCCCCAGAGCTGCGGGGTGAAAAAGAAATCGCCGGCAGATCAGGGGGTCGTCAATCGATAAAAAAAAATAATCTAATTAATTACATACTCTGTGATTAATTAATCTAAATGAATCGCATATATAATTTTTGCTGTGAAAGTATTTTAAATATTTAAATTCAAATGAATCATTGAATAGCATTAGTGACATTAAAGTTCAAAAACTCTTTTATTATTATTTTCACTGTTCAAATAATGGCCATAATAATCTATGATATGACCTTATGCTGAGGAAATAAATTCAACAGTGCTTCGGGAAGAAGTTTTTTTCACATACAAAGCATTTCAGGGCACAGATATAACCTAGGAGACACAATGAAAATAAATGAACACTCCCCTCAATGTCAACACTTATTTCTTTGCATTGATGTGCGACTATATGTTGAACTCCGGTGATATGCAAATTCCTTCCTGCAGACATTGCAGAGGACTTTAATTTTAACACTTTATTTACACACCATCAGGCCATTTTTTAAAAGTAAATGTTCCAATCAATGATACAGGCAGCACGTTTTCTTCTCTCTCCTTCATTTTACAGTCTAATTTTTACTGACTAGAACTGCTCGGGGTCAAAGGTCATACGGAATCGATTAATCTGCACTAATTTTTTTAATCAGTTATTTTTTCTCAAATTAATTAATCCAAAATAATCAGTTATTTTGACAGCCCTAATATATATATATATATATATATATATATATATATATATATATATATATATATAACCTCATGCAATTCCAACTAACAATTGTCATTAAGCTTTCCTGGCAAAGTAGGAAGTTCTTTACAGGTTAGAACTCTCTTGGATGGTCTACTCTATGATGGACCTCGTCCGTTTTACAGGAAAGAGGCTCATTGCAGTGCGCTTCTTGGACAGGGTGCAGTCTATGGAGATTTCCTCCACTGATTAGGGAGATCCATCAGCCTTGTTTTACTGTTCCATGCGTTTATTTGTCTTGATCTAACTCATGAGTGAATGTTCCCCCTCATCATCACTGAGGCTGTGCACCCTGCTGTGGCTGTCTACCCATGATTAAATTCTGCCATGTTAAGGTAATATCATGAACTGCATATGGCTCCACAGGGTTGTGGTACTGACAGGACCTCTTGTGGTTAAAAGCAATAAAACAATCACGTTAATAAGTTGGGAGCTTGCATGCAATGTTTTTTTTAGATATTACTTATTCATGTAATGTATTCATGGACACCTGCGCTACATGGCATCATTATAATACAAAAGGACAATGAATTTATTTATTTTTCCAGTTTTCATCATATTTGTAGTGATAGAAAAGCTTCCTTCATCTGTTCCCCATCTTGACTGCCAGATGTCTTATGTAAAACTGCCTGCTTGTTTACATTCTGCCTTGTGATGTCTTATACTGATTTGTAGTTCCACACTTCCTAATTTGTTATGGTGCAGACTATCAGTATATCAGAGCTGTGCAGTATACCACATAGCTTTGCCAGGAAGTGCCCTTAATTAGTTAATTATAACAGAGAGTAAAAAAAGAGTAAAGAATGAAAAAAGAAAATGAAAAAATCCTTTGCAAGTCACGTTTCACACATATGCTTTGGACTCAGCCAATACTATGGCTTGATAAGTAATCTCTACACTTATTTTTCACAGAATAACCAACTTTGTTACTTTTTGGACAGTTAAATATGAAGTAATTTTCCACTTCAGTTGAGGTGACCAGTTGCTAAAAAAAAGATTGCTGTTTGAATGTAATTTTGATGCATAAGGGACAGTACAGGGTAAAAAAATCAGTTCCATTATCAAGAGTTTTGCTAAATGAAGCAGACCAGGGGTGTCCAACAGGTATAGCTCGCGAGCTACCACTAGCTCCCCACCTGTTTCTAAGTAGCTCTCCAAAAGGTTTGAGGAAGATGTTCATAAATCTGATAACCCAATCACTTGGGAAACATGCTAAAATTCACAGTCTACAAATAGAGAAGGTAAATGAGTTGAAAGGAACCTTTAAAAAGCATACAATCTTATTCAGCGGTTTTGGGTGGATATCAGCTGTGTGAATACATGGCATGCTACTACTAACATAAAAGCTCTCGGTCATGTCCATTTTGTCAAAGTAGCTCTCGGAGGAAAAAAGGTTGGAGACCTCTGCTCTAGACAGACACAATCTTTACCACATTCACGGCTGTATTATATTGCCACCTAGTGGAGAGTTGCTTTAAAGCAGAAACTAGAAAAAACACTTGGTATTGAATATATTGAAACTAGAAAAACACTTGGTATTGAATATATTGAAACTAGAAAAACACTTGGTATTGAATATATATATATATATATATACACATAGAAACTTAGGGGTTTTATTTGACACAGATTTAAAATTTGACCAACATGTAAAACTCCTTGTGCGGTCCTGTTATTATCAACTGATAAACATTTCCAAAATCAGATCAATGCTTTCTTTAAAGGACAGAGATATACATTGCATGTACAATTATACATGCATTTGTCTCATCTACACTTGATTACTGCAACGCCTTATTCACCTGTTTAAATCGTCATTCCATCTCTCGTTTACAGACTGTTCAGAATTCAGCAGCCAGACTTTTGACAAAGTCTAAATTTAGGGAACACATCACCCCAGTTCTGGCCAATCTTCACTGGTTGCCAGTGAGTTTTAGGATTGCTTTTAAAATCCTCCTTATAACCTATAAAGCATTACATGGTTTGGCACCTGACTATTTAAAAGATTTATTAACCCCCTACTGTCCGGCTCGGCCCCTCAGATCCTCCAGCCTGGGACTTTTAGTTGTTCCAGAAAGTAAACTGTCAACTAGGGGTGACCGATCATTTGCAGTTAGAGCACCCAAGCTTTGGAACAGCCTCCCTTATAACATCCAAATCTGCACCATCAGTGGCCGTTTTCAAATCTAGTCTAAAGACCCACTTATATAAAATAGTGAATGATTCCACTCATGTCTCTGCTAATTTATGATCATTATTATAATTTCTGTTTGTTTATTTTGTCTTGGGTACTATACTGTATACTTTTCCTATTTTCTTTTTTATATATATTTAGTTAAGTTTGTGTTTGATAGTTTGTAGTTTGGTAGTTTACTATTTAATTATTATTATTATTATTATTACTATTATTATTATTATTGTTGTTATCATTACTATTGTTTTGTTTTTTTTGCTTTGTTTTGTTTGTTTGTTTGTCTGTAGAGCACTTTGTGCTTTGTGCTTGAAAAGTGCTATATAAATAAATTTTATTATATTATTATAATTATTATATTCAAATTCCCTGCAGGTTTACACTACAGATCATATCTGCATCAATAAAGAAAACATTACATACAATATCAGTATACAATAATTACATTACATTACATTACATTACATTTAGCAGACACTTCTTGACCAAAGTGACTTACATATGTCAGCTATAACAAGATCTTTTATAAGATTTTTTATATTTTTTGTCCAAACAGCATCCAATGCCTTATGACTATCATAAGAAAATGCCAGTCTGATATCTTATTTTGTTGCAGAGATATGCCTTTCCAATTATGGGAAGACACAAAATTGCAGCGAATGCCAGTATATTATGTGCATCACTTTTTAAAATATATTCTCTCCTTTCTCAATGAAACCACATTTCCACTGAAAATGTACACACTGAAGGTCATATCATATGTACGAGTCTAATAGGTTTAGGTTTTTAAGGCAATTGGGAAAAATGTATTAAGACCAATCTGAGACCATGGTGTTGAATCCAATCTTTTGGTTATTTTGGTTTAGATTATCGCACGAAAAGAACCAGTTACTTGCAGTCTCTAGTTGTGAAACTTGTGTACAACATGTGACTCTCTCACCATTTAGTTAATAATGAGTTTTCGTAGAGAATTCTCTACATAAAGATGTCATCTAGACTTGCTCTCCATGGTAACAAGGAAGGAAAGAACTGACCCAGCTGGAGGCAACTGGTGACCACTGACCCAAATCACCCCCAATTCAAAATGCATCAAATAAATTATACCAATATTAACCAAGGGGCTACTGCAGTTGGATATCATCACAGAGGGAATTCATCTCTCCCAGGCAATTTACATTCCTATTTGCTAATGTTAACACTTCCTCAAAGCTGCTAAGCCCCAGCAACTGATTATTAACAACATGACATCTGTGGGTGGTTTGAATGTCATCTAAGGAGACAAACCAACAGGCATTGCAACAGAAACTACAACAATGAAAATCATAGGACTATGGAAGATCGCAAAATATTACAGTTTGAACTACACATATGCATGCGGATGGCTAATAAAACACTTAGACTATTATATATTGGCTTACTGTATACTTTAGCAAAGAATTGGACACTCACTTTTCTCTCTTGACATTTGTGAATTGTATACCGGTAGTCTAACATTTAGTAATCATTCAGGGTCTTTCAAATTAATCAAGACCCCCCCCCCCCAAACATTTGAAATCATCATTAACACTATGAACTGTGTGACTACTTTAGTCGTTTATTCATTTATTGTTTAATCGTTTAGTCGTTTATATAATAATAATAATAATGTGGCTGTTTTAGTCGTAAGAGGAACTGTTGTCCAACATCATTCAAGATACAAGCATTATTCAAAAGACAGTGAAACACCTACAGGTACATTTAACAAAATATGCAATGATGCTACTGACATTCCTGAACTGTTTAGTCCTTTTAATTTATTTATTTTAAGCCTACAGTATTTCTTAAACTGTTGCCTATATCATAAGCCATCTAATATGTGAGGACAAATTAGGTAGGTACTTTAGCTAGGTACATTTGTAATTTACATCATCATTACAGTGCATGAAAATGCACTGTACTGTTCTTCCTAGGCATTTTCTTCTTCTTCTTCTTCTTCTTCTTCTTCTAACGCAGTTAATGCAGCTTCAACCGTTTAACGTAGAAACTTCATTCAAACTATGTTACGTAGGTCTTACTTAGGACATGTGGGCTATGTATTTTTCATCTTTGTAACTTTTATACTTTTTAAACTATTAATTAAAAAACTACTCAAAAATTTCCCCATAGACTTAACATGGGCTGATGACATCACAATAGAGCCGTTAAGCAATTAGAATCCTATGGCAGGTGTTAGGCCACCTGCATCAACTGCCAGTCTCAGGCTTTAAGCATACAAACTGGCCCTATTAAGACTACATATCCTGTTCAACTGCTTCCTCTGCCAAACACTGTTTCAAAATAAAAGTCCTCACTACAATATTTCACTGTAAAACAATTTAACCCTTCAAACTACTGAACTTTTTAACTGTTCAGCCATTGTAACTGTTACTTGTCATCAACTATCACTCCTACCCACTGTAGCTAGTTAGCATGGTTAACATAGTTAGCATGCTAGTTAAAATAGTTAACATACCTACTAAAAATGATTAGCTAAGTTAGCTAAGTAACATGGTTAGCATGTTAGTTAGCATAGTTAGCATAACTGCTAAAAATGATTAGTTAAGTTAGCTAAGTAACATGGTTAGCATAGTTTGCATAACTGCTAAAATGATTAGCTAAGTTAGCTAAGTAACATGGTTAGCGTAGTTAGCATGCTAACATGTTAGTTAGCATAACTGCTAAAAAATATTAGCTAAGTTAGCTAAGTAACATGGTTAACATAGTTAGCATGCTAGTTAAAATAGTTAACATACCTACTAAAAATGATTAGCTAGGTTAGCTAAGTCACATGGTTAACATAGTTAGCATGTTAGCATAACTACTAAAAATGAAAACATTAGCTAAGTTAAGTAACTTGGTTAACATTATTATCTTTGATAACATAGTTAGCAAAACTGCTAGCAAACATTAGAGCCATTCCAACTGTCAGTTATTGTCATTTATCTACCTAAATAATTTAACCATTTAAATTATCCACCTATTTAACCGTTTAACCAGTCATTCCAACTATATTAAACCTCATCTACCTAGCAACCAATATAGTTTGTTTTTATTCTGTATGATATTTTACATCATATTTTTGCATTTTCATGCACTGTATTTCCTTCAGGAAATGCTTTTCTAGTTTATAATTGATCTTTCAAGTAAGGTAGAGCTTCGACATCTAAATATTCTGTTACTGAACAGAAATGTGGTATCTGTAGTAATAACCACTACAGTACAATCAGATCATTTGACATTTTCAGTGTTGTATTCAATACGAAAATTGCCAAGTTAAACCATTGATTGATTTGGTTATAATTTCACGTTCAGAACGGAAAAAGTCCTTTCTCTCCTGACTGTGCAAGCAACTGTGTATTCTTTCCATATAATGTCGCTGGATAGGTGTTTATTTGGGATGTGAAAGACACATCCATGTGGCAGCTGTTTAAATACTCTTTCACCAGCCATCCATCAGCCATAGCAACTCAAAATAGCAAATTCATATGATTCTCCGTGGTATGAAAATGTCATAATAAATGTGTTGTTGGTGTGAATGTACAAGTTGGCAACTGCATTTTATTTACATAAAGAATTTCACCCACAGTGCCATGCTTCATTATAATTGACATGCTGCCATGGTATTCCTTGACACTGAATTTTTATACTGTCTTCATTTCCAGCCAAATATTAGTGTTGGTCGTCACATGGACACACTTGAGTTGCAGAAGAAAACGGAGTGCTTCATTTGACAGTACTTTCAGCCAGCCACCTTGGCCTGAAGCATCCCTGGCGGCACGGGGAGTCTCAGCCTACTTGTGACTGGATGAGTAGAGAGGAAAATTATGCTGGCGTCTTCCTACACATTATATTAATGATAGATTCTACTTCATTTGATACTTCAACCATTTCAACACCAAAACAACAATACTATTCATCACAATTCCAGTAAGAGATATGCCCCTGTGCCTGGTGTGGCTGACAGGCACATTTACATTGTCTTTGCTCAAAAATAAAAGGGTCATATTGTTGTCAATTTATTTCAGTTAATCTTCCACAATGAACTAATTATTGAGCACTGCTTTCACTGCCCCCTAGTGGCGATGACTGGACTGAATCTTGTTTTGCACTCTGAGATTTAACTGTATGACATGTGATCAAGGTAAAGCTCAGTTCTCCCATACTTCCTGGTAAGCTGAGCATCACAGCCCTTGGTCTATGGATGTACCCTTGGGTTGGCAAGCTGCGTTTATCCACATAGCTTCTTACACACGTCAATTGCACTCATGATTAAGATGAAGGGGTTCGGTTTGAGCAGCTCACAATACTCCAGGCTCCATTGCCAGACTGGGGTTTGTAATATTTACAGTATGTTCAGTTAGTTTAGGTGACATGGTAGGCAGGAAAGCATTGACTCACATGGCTGATGTCACTACCTGCTGTGGCTAAGGTAAAAGCACACCTGTCCTGGCATTCATGGCTCACAATTAGTTTAGGTTGTCTCTTTTGGGTTAATCCAGTCAGGGGCTTTGGGGAATCATTGAAACATGCTCACCATCACAGCCTCAAAGAAAACTTGAACTAACTGTGCAACCCAAAACTTGAGCTGGTCTTTGCTCATGTAGATAGAGTCAGTCACTGGGCAATGAGGGCCACGTAAATGTCCTTTCACTGAACTCTCCAAATCTGACACGCACACACCCTCATCCACATACGTCAGGCCTAATTCCAAGCCGCTACGCTGGTATAGTGTGTAGGACTAGGTTTCTCGGTCAGATGACAACTGAAAAAGACTGGGAGCGTAGTTAACATGTAGTTAACATATATATTCAATTTAATAATCTAAATCCATCCAGTTGCTATAGCTATAGGCTGGGACATATGATATAATATTGTCTTACACACTAAATGGTTTTACACACAGATTGACAGGCTAAAAGTAAAGTTACATTAGTTTAAATATAAGCTACGTAGTCTAGATTTAAACATGTCTGGATATTTTATATTTCAGGCCTAAACAAATTCTCCAGAATAGACACATTTATGATATGGGCTTTACTGATCTTGAAAAAAACAAATGTTTCTCTCGTAGCCCACTGCCCCTCCTCTGCACGTGCATTTAACAAAATATTCACGATTGTTGAAGGATTGTTGTTGCATAGAAGACATCTGGCTAAATTGCTATTAAATCCACTTAGCATCGTGACCATGCTGCGCAAATTTGTTCAAAACTGCTGCATTGAAGTTAACTCTGCTAAGGTCTTATCACAACATAGTAGGCTACATTGAAGAGACTAAACTAAGTTAAGTTATGCAATCAAGCAGTATCTCAAAGCTAACGTTAGAATACTGTTTGGATGTCGAATTTAGCATGCTTAGCCTACTTACAGCTGCTTGTCAATTTCATTGAAGGGCTCATTTTATTGACTCTGACACTGAATGTTTGCAAAATCCCGATGTAAATGGAAAAGTTTTTTTTCCAAAATCCAAAAGTGCTTGTCCCAAGGAGAAGTACAAACCTTTATTTTAACTACTATGTAAAAAACGTTATGAATTGCATCCACACATCAGCAGCGTTTTAACTGTGTTAGGCTACTCAGGAACGTCTTAAAGTGACCCCCCCCCCCTGTCCAAGTCAGCTACCGCCACAAATTGAATCCAATTCTGTGGGAAACACTGTAACACATCTCTTTCCAGGTCCAACGGCTTTCAGAGCGGCTCATTTTTCTCCATATACAGTCGAATGGGCAGCCGTGGCCTACTGGTTAGCACTTCGGACCTGTAACCGGAGGGTTGCTGGTTTGAACCCCGACCAGTAGGCAGGCTGAAGTGCCCTTGAGCAAGGCACCTAACCCCTCACTGCTCCCTGAGCGCCACTGTTGTTGCAGGCAGCCAGGATTAGTGTGTGCTTCACCTCACTGTGTGTACACTGTGTGCTGTGTGTGTTTCACTAATTCACGGATTTGGATAAATGCAGAGACCAAATTTCCCTCGCGGGATCAAAAGAGTATATATACTTATACTTACTTAAATACTTATACTTAAATAAACCATTTTTTCCCACTATTCAGTGTAGCCTTTAAGAAAATTGTCATCCTACAGTACTACTCACTTGTTGCCTCAACCTAATAAAAGCCTGGACGTAATCCTTGATTGTATCATCTGGTTGCACAGCTACAGTAATTATTCTGTTAAAGTTAAGCGATTTTGTTTTACCCTCACTAAAACGGAGGTGATGGTGACAAGCTTTACAAGTTGCAAAAACTGGCTGGCTGCACTAGTCAACGTTTTTTTGACGAAAAAGCTGTTGGGCCCGTGACGTCAGACCTAACAATCAAATAACCCTGTCTTGTCCATTCAGGTTGAAGGCACTGTTATTGGTCGGTGTTAGTGCCCGCTGCATATCATACCAACCCTTTACCTCTTTGAATCAAGTATTTTTTGTGCCACACTGTGCATGTATTGCCATTTCAACTATGGCACAAGATGTCTAAATATTGGCTGAAATTCTTTCACCACTACAATTTAGTCTGGTGACCTGTTTCTCATCCGGTCCATTCTTTCACACCAACGCCCGTGAGGTTCTTTACAAATAAAATGTGTGCTGGCTAAACAAAAACTAATCGGAAATCTGTTGTTCATTTAACTCACTTTATTATTTGTTTGCCCTTGCTGTGGGAATTCTCTTAGTTCACACGGCTGTGGATGCCAAGTTACTATCAAGCATGAAACCACAAGTGTCTTTCAAGAAATGTTTTAAAGTTTAAGTTTTAAATGTTTTCCATAGCATCAATGTAATGGTATAATATCAGCCTGCATTTAAAACATCTTACATTGCCTGCTTTATTTCCACTAACTGAGTGGGGTCTACTTCACATTGACGTCACACTGATTCTTTCACGCCTGCAGCATTCGGGGCTCATGACAACAATCCTTCCTGTTTCAAGCCTCTGTTCCCCTCTGTTGGCATTAACCTCTTCTGTACACAGGCTCCGGCCCCCACGCACACTCGCCGGGCGACCAAAAGCTGACACATGTCAAATCAAAGGCCTAATAAACAGTTTGCACTGAACAATTTTCCCCAAAGGATAAAAATAAACAAATCTGCCGGCAACTGGGTGGCCCAGCAGCTCTGTGTGAGGCCTCGCAGCACAACTGTTTCCTCTGAGAGCGTTTCCCCACCCCCACTCCCGCCGTCTCGGTGGGTGGCATTTGCTCCTTTCCAATACCACCCCCACAGCACCCCACCACCCTCTCAACCAAACTCCACTGCCACTGGGTCAGTTTTACAGAGGCAACACAACACAAGAGCGCCCTACGCCGACCTTGTTTCTTCCACTCCTCCTTCATCTCACTTTCCGTTCTCCAAGTGTAGCTCCAAAAAGGACCAAAACATTTCCGAAAAGCATTTGAGTTTTTTTGTTTTGTTTTGTTTTTGTGAGACGGGTTTGCCAAAAAAGCCATGCAGTGCTTTCAGTTTGACACAACAAGTCACTGGTGAATTCCCTTTTTTCCTTTTTTCAAAATACGGCCAAACTAGACTTAATCCCTGAAAGCAATAGTGCAATAAGTATTGTAATATTGTAACACCATATAGCAAATTTTGTTTTAATCTAAAATGACCATAACTTGTATTGTTACATTTATCATGTAGGTTATCAAGATGTTATTTCCTCCAAACGGTCACTGTCATTTCATTTTCATGATACTGTCATCAATGACAATCTATTCTTGTTGAAATTCGTTTGCTTGCGGACACAATCAGCAAACAGAATTCCAATCGTTTGGAATTAATTTCAGAACTATTTTCTGAATGACAGAAACACTTACAGACAGAATCTATTGAATTGTATGCATCACATTAATCAACATCAAGAATACAATATTTGTGAGAGTCTTTAATTCTCTTTGGTCAGTGTGGACAGCTATAAGGCCTCTTCAGGGTATGGGTGCAGGAAAGAAAGTTCAACTTTCAGTAAGATAGCAAGTGATCATGCTTTCTAGTCATGGCCGTTGTTTCTGAAGATATCAGAAGAACCCTATGAGCATAATTCGCCATGTTGGCAATCAAAAACAATGATGTAAATGGGGCAAGACAACATAATGCTATCATTCTTATATTAGGCTATTTGGACAGGGGTAAAGCCATTTTCTCAAACATGCAATCCAAATGCAACACTGATTCATGACATGGGATCATGTCAAGTTTCACTCCTTTCACTCCTGATCCAATTTTACTGCGTCTCTTTGCACCCAGGTAGTAGAAGCACTTGTGTGCATGTGCAAGTCTACCAATAACCGAAAGGCAGCATAAAGTGCACAATTAGTCTAAAGGAGATATGTTAAGGCCCTGTTTAGACGACAACGAAAACGATGCAACCGGTGATGTTTTTCTGCGTTTGACCCTGTCATTTAGACGCAAACGGAGGTTTTGTCCCCCCGCAAACAGTTTTTTTAAAAACTCGTTTTTTTGGGAAAACTCCGTTTGTTTGTTTGCGTCTAAAGAGGTACAAACGGAGATTTATATGACGAGGCGGAGATTTTTAGTGAGTTCAAAAGAGAAAGAGGAAGTGATTCGTCCAGTAGGGACTGGACTCGGAATAGACTCGGATAAAAAAAAAAAACTAGATGTACCGCAGAGCGGTACAAAATATGACCACCACCCAGTCCAGCACATTTTTTCCACAAAAATAAATCACGCTGAAAGGCCTATATGATTCTAACTGTCTCACTAAATTGCATTATCCACACTCAATTCTCACTGGTATCTGCTAGACAACAAGTACCAAAACATGATTAGTTCATAGATTTCACATGTAAAATTCATTTTATACAAACCCACCCCCATCTTGCCTGTTCATAATTCTGAGAAATTCTTGAATTGTGTGCATATGTGCGTATACATGTTTATGTGTGTGTGTGTGTGTGTGTGTGTGTGTGTGTGTGTGTGTGTGTGTGTGTGTGTGTGCGTGCTTGTGTGTTTGCCTGCGTATGTGTGTTTGTGCATGTGCATGCATGCATACATATGTCTACTGTGTGAGTATGTGTCATACGTATGATAACTGTGAATGTATGTGTGTGCGTGTGTATCTGTTTATGCACATGTGTGCACATGGAATGGGTTAACATGACCCCTGGAGGCAAACATACGGAAAAAATTGGTCATCCTAGGCCCTACGGTTCTCAAGATATTCACAGAAAACTGTGTCTGCCCTACCCTCCTTTCGGTGGGTCCAGTACAGCGGGGGGGCTACAGATCAAAACAAAAAACGATGGTTCCATGCTATCCATGTGGGGTTACATGCCCACCAAGTTTCGTGTACCCCGGTCTTTCAGTGTCCCGGGAATTCTTGTTGGTGTACGGTCACTAAATGTACACATAAATTATTTTATTGTAAGGCCCCCCATGAACGAAAGTTCACAAAACTTGGCATGCATTCAGAGGGTGTCATAATGATCCTACACTTTCAATTTCGTGCAGTTTTGACCATGTCA
Organism: Alosa alosa; assembly: GCF_017589495.1. Classification (NCBI taxonomy): domain Eukaryota; kingdom Metazoa; phylum Chordata; class Actinopteri; order Clupeiformes; family Clupeidae; genus Alosa; species Alosa alosa. The sequence continues at coordinate 11,507,746 of NC_063189.1, forward strand.
GCCAGAGATATTGTGATGAAAACATCTAATTTTTGCTTTTTTATTTTTTTTTTTAACTAGGTGGCGCTATACATGAAATAAGTGGTAATGGGATGGGTTAACATGCCCCTTAAGACCAACATACAAAAAAAGGTGGACCTCCTAGGCCCTACGGTTCTCGAGATATTCACAGAAAACTGTCTCCGGCCACCTACAGGCCAGTTGGTGTATAGTAACATAAATTAATTTATTGTGTGGCCCCCCATTAACGGAATTCCACGAAACTTGGCGTGCATTCAGAGGGTGTCATAATGATCCTACACTTCCAATTTCGTGCAGTTTTGACTATGTTAGGTCACAGATACCTGCGATTACAACACCTCATTTTTTACTTTTTGTGTTTAACTAGGTGGCGCTATACATGAAATGAGTGGTTATGGAATGGGTTGACATGGCCCCTTGAGATCAACATACAAAAAAAATGGTCCTCCTAAACCTTACGGTTCTCGAGATATTCACAGAAAACTGTGTCTGCCCTACCCTCCTTTCGGGGGGTGCAGTCCAGCGGGGGGGCTACAGATCAAAACGAAAAACGATGGTTCCATGCTATCCATATGGGGTTACATGCCCACCAAGTTTCGTCTACCCCGGTCTTTCAGTGTCCCGGGAATCCTTGACGGAAATTTGGACATGCGAAAAAGAAAATAAATAAATAAATAAATTTTAAAAATCTGACTAAACCTATATGACCGCCGCTTCGCTGCGCGGCGGTCATAATTACTTGGATTTGACTCGGACTAAAACACTAGGGACTCGAGACTGGACTCGGACTCGAGGTTTAGTGACTCGACTACAACACTGTCCACTTTGACAGAACTCAATGTCATAGAAACGAGGGTGTTTGCAGTAACTACAAAATCCAACCTAATAACGTTACCAAGGCATCGTGTTGATGTTTCTCCATTTCTTGTTCTCTTCACGTATCAGGCAGCTAATGTAAATGTAGTGAAAAGGGATACCCGTTCAAAAGCTACAGCTACAAAAACTGCAATGGTACTGTTTTAAAATCATGTCTAGGCCTAAGTGTAATTTGAATTTGAGCTTACAGTTCTTTCAGACATTAACTTACAAAATTGATACTTTAGCTTAGTCCCCAGAAGAGGGTTGCTGCTTGCTTTGTTAAGGCATTTCTGTCCCTCCTAGACTGCACTGAAATGGTTACATTACATTATATTACATTTGACTGGCGCTTTTTAGCCAAAGCAACTTAAAACATGGTAAACAGTTTAAAGCTTTTTAAAAACAGTTTTCCCAACAATTCTAGAACAATTTAAAAGTTAGAGTACAATAAGAAAAGTGCATAAGTGTCAGTTCTAATAGAATAGTTCAAATAGAACTTCAACAATGCATTTTGCCCAAGAACCCAGACTTGAGGATCAAATGGCTTCAGTTTATTTTTTGGAACAATGCCACAGGCTTTGCAAAAAGGTTGCTGTTGAAGCCTGGAGCAGGCTACCACCGCAGTCTACGACCAGTGCCTGTAAGTAAAACGTAATTGTGAACTCAAGGAAGTGCTATGTTATACAGGTTTAATGAACTCGCTAGCCTAGCAGGTTTTATTTATGCACATTTGGATAATGCTAGCACTAGCTAGCCAAGCTAACATGCCATGAAGCTAAAATTAGTTGATAATGGCTGTCATGTTATGGATGAAACCTACTAGCTGTTAGCCAATCAGAGTCAAGCAGCTTAGCTCCTTGAATATTAATGAGAACTGGCGCAAATTGAGCTGAGTCTTATCCCATACAGAAAAATAATATATTCACATATATGCAGCTTGAACATATTCCAGTATAAGCACATCTATGTTGAATAAATATATTTACATCTATGTTAAATACATATATTTCCATGTATTTATCAATATATTTAAAAATATAAGTAAATATTCAATATTGGCCACTTTCTTATATTTTATGCATATAATTAAATATATTTAAATATATGACACTAAGAAGCATGATCACATGACCCTTGATGAAGATTCTGATCACATTATCTATATATTTCAGACATATATTTCTATAATATATTTCATATTCTACTATGGTTTGATATTTTCTGCATTGATCAATAAATATTTCACTATTGTGTTTACTTAAAATCAACCATAGTATCAGTATAAAGAGGAAGAAACACACAACACTTCTGTTATCTTTTATTCTATTTTATTGAAAATCTTTGTTTTTGTTATGGAACCTCAGTTCTGTCACTTTGGCATTTCTTGCCTGGCCCAGCAATCTGGAGTGAGTGTCTGGCCTGGGAACTGCTTCAGGGTGGTCTCTGAATAAAACAGAACATATACAAATAGAACACGCAAAATATTAGTGACACAAATACAGATGGTAAAGTGCAGAAACACTGTTGTGTTATCACGATAATTGGAGATAAATACAAAGTGAGTTGGAGAGAAAGACATACAAATAAAATAAACTCACCAATTATCGTCTTAGTCCTTTCAGGGTCCAGGCATTCCCTCTAAGTACCTCCTAAAAAATAGCACAATCAATTAGGACCTCAAATAGTTACAGTTTACTAACACAGAAAAGATCTATGATGGTGAGGCGAAAATGTGAAGCAGTCCACACAGACAGCCTAACACTTTTAAATGAGACAACACAACTAGTATATCATATACGCAGAAGAGAGAAGCACACAGATACACACTGAAAGCAAAAGTTAGTTTCATCCTCAAATTTTTACTAAACTTGTACAACCAAGAAGCTGCTATTTCATTAAAGTTAAACATGTACATTTTTATGTAAAAGTTCACATCTGTATGAAAACACTCTACAAACCTTGTTGAATAAAAGCCTTCAGACTCACAACCTCCTCTTGGAGAGCCATTATCGCCACCTCTTCTTTAGGTGGTTGTCAGTTCTTGGTTATCTCCAAAAGCTCACACTCATAGAGAGCTCTACCAGCATTCTCTGAAACCTGCAAGTGAACAGAATATACAGCATGAATGAGAGTGGCGTTGGTAAAGGGTATACTCGCGTATTATGTAATGTCCTGGGATATTCCCACTCGTGAAGTGTCTCCCATCTGAGACTGCTATCTGAGACTGTAGGGAAGCTGTACCAACCATCATAGAAAGATCTGGTTGGAAAGGTATATTTTCAGTTCACTTTGTGCCCCCAGCAGCTTGAAGCTAATTTCTTGTCATTCAAAAGATCAAAACTATTCAAACAAATGTATAAATTCTCAGAAACAAAAGGTTATGTTCTGCATTCGAAAATAGACCTTTAACAAAAAAGTTATATTCATAAGTAAACATTAAATTTTGATTACCTTTGGTCTATGTGATGATGAAGCATCAACATCAACATTTGTCAGTGAAGCATACTATGGGTTGGGCTTGGGTCGTCTTGATCTCAGGTCTTCTGGTCCATCCTCTGGTGTCCTTGATGTAGCTTTCGAGTGTTGCCTCCCTCTCTAAAATGTAAAAAAAAAAAAAAAAGAAGGGGGGTTTCAGTGCTCAAATATACTACATGACCATACATGGTCCTTTTCAATACAATTCAACTTTTACATTTCCATAATTTAGCATGGGTGTGAATGGTTTTGCAAGAATGTCAATGCACAAAAACAAAACATATTACTTGCAATACCATTTCCATGAAATTAAGCACAGTACTTGTGTCTTCAATTTCTACACATCCACTCTAATACTCTCCAGCACATACCACATTAGCAGCTACATCCTATCAAAAAAAAAGCTAATGTTAGCTCTAAGTTTTGTCCATGATGCAACAACAGCTAGCTAGCTAAACCACAGTGCATAGAATGTCTACACCTTAGTGCTAGGCTAGTAGTAAATGTTAACCGTTACATTTTCTGTCTTCTATCTATGCCTATCAATCTACATTCCAGAGGCAAATATACTACCAAATATGGCCGGGAGACAGGTTAAATTGGTATTTCACTGTCACTACAAGTCGTTTTCATTAATTGTCTAAACGTTTCTCAGTCAATTTATTTTTCAAACCCCTTTCAGGTGTAAAAAATAAAGCTAGCGCTGGCTAATTTATGCTAACGTTAATGCTACAGAAAGTATATGTATAAGTATATATACTTTTTTGATGCCATGAGGGAAATTTGGTCTCTGCATTTAACCCAATCGGTGAATTAGTGAAACACAAACAGCACACAGTGAACACACAATGAGGTGAAGCACACACTAATCCCGGCGCAGTGAGCTGCCTGCTACAACGGCAGCGCTCGGGGAGCAGTGAGGGGTTAGGTGCCTTGCTCAAGGGCACTTCAGCCGCTGCCCACTGGTCGGGGCTCGAACCGTCAACCCTCCGGCTACAAGTCCAGAGTGCTAACCAGTGGGCCACGGCTGCCCTAACAGTAGCAAAGGTTAGTTTCCAGCTTCCACCAATAATATTATTGTTAATTCTGACATTAACTTATGCAAATGTTATATGAAAGCAATTCAGCATACAATGAAGATCTACTTACCAGCCATTTTGACCACCATGGCCTCGAAAACCGCCTTCCTTCCCTCCACCACATAACGTTAGTTTCTAGCAAGATGTTGTCCCATCCAGAGCCGTTGAAAAAGTCTTCCTCATTAACGTTAGGTCTATCACTAGCTAGTAATGCAGTCAATCGACAAAATACTGGTTTTGCCCTCATATTCCCCGCCAATCCACTTAACCCAGGGGTCTCAAACTCAAATGAGCTGGGGGCCACTTCTGCCAACGTCATCTGATTGGAGGGCCGCGTCAGTGTTGAAGAATAATACAAAAAAGAATGGCTATTTCCTAAAATGCAATGTTCAAATACTGTATTTTCAAATACAAAACTGCAAACAGAAAGTGCAAGTCTTTTTATGTATTTTTAGACACCTGTGCTATAAAATAATGATAAAATAAATATAAATACAAATCAAGGGCGTAGGTTTGGTCTCAGCTTTGGTGGGGACACATCCCCAACTCCTGTTGTCACAATACCAACATTAGTGTTTCAATACCAATACTAAGTGAAGAATCTTAATTTCGATACTTTTGCGATTTTTTTAAAACTTGATTTGGTTTGTGTGATTTGTGAGATCATTCACATCAGTGGCAATCATAAAATTTGATTGACCCTCCACACACACACACACACACACACACATGTTACATTATAATATGTATCTGAATTGTAAGGCATTACACTACTATTGTATTACTTTTGAGTTACTTTCACCATGCAGTTTATTATGCTCAATGCAGCTCATTGCACTTCTAATGGTGGGTGATGTGGTATAACATAATGACTGAGCTAGGCTTAAGGCTAACAACAGTAGAATGCAATAGGCACAGTGATGGCTCATGATGCAATACAAGGAACAATCATAGCCAGAATTTTGTTAAAAGCAGACCAAAGGTCAAAGTCTGGCCAATTGTGATAGAAATGCTGTAACTTTAGGCTTAGGCCTACTCATTAAAAAAAATTAACAGAGAGCCCACACTACCTGTATATTGCAACCCAAAACTTAGATGTCAAGATTTCTGAAACATGTATTTCTGTAATATGTATTTCAAATACAAAATAGTATTTTGTAATTTTATTTTATTGGGTTGAAGGAAATGGCTCTGTATTTTGTATCAAAAATACTTTATTGGTGTGTATTTTGTATTTTAAAACTACTGCAAAATACTATGTGAAAACACTAAAAAAAAGTAGATACTACTTGATGAATAATTGGTAATTAGGCAACAATGGTTAATGTTTATCGCGATCAGCTAATGTGAGAACAGCTGTGTTCAACGACATTCACAGCTTTTCAGTGACGGCCTTTGCTGAAGCATCGGCTCTGGTCTGGAAGTATATGTATAAGTATAAATACTTTTTTTGATGCCATGAGGGAAATTTGGTCTCTGCATTTATCCCAATGTGAATTAGTGAAACACAAACACACACAGTGAACACACAATGAGGTGAACCACTAATCCCGGCGCAGTGAGCTGCCTGCAACAACAGCAGCAGGGGGAGCAGTGAGGGTTAGGTGCCTTGCTCAAGGGCACTTCAGCCGCTGCCTACTGGTCGGGGGCTGTTTGAACAAGTCCAGAGTGCTAACCAGTAGGCCACGGGCTGCCCTAACAGTAGCAAAGGTTAGTTTCCAGCTTCCACCAATACATATTGTTAATTCTTGACATTAACTTATGCAAATGTTATATGAAAAGCAATTCAGCATACAATGAAGATCTACTTACCAGCCATTTTGACCACCACATGGCCTCGAAAAACCGCCTTCCTTCCTCCACCACATAACGTTAGTTTCTAGCAAGATGTTGTCCCATCCAGAGCCGTTGAAAAGTCTTCCTCATTAACGTTAGGTCTATCACTAGCTAGTAATGCAGTCAATCGAATAAAAAATACTGGTTTTGCCCCTCATATTCCCCGGGCCAAATCCATTTAACCCAGGGGTCTCAAACTCAAATGAGCTGGGGCCACTTCTGCCAAACGCCATCTGATTGGAGGGGTCCAGTGTTGAAGAATAATACAAAAAAAGAATGGCTATTTCCTAAAATGCAATGTTCAAATACTGTATTTTCAAATACAAAACTGCAAACAGAAAGTGCAAGTCTTTTTATGTATTTTAGACACCTGTGCTATAAAATAATGATAAAATAAATATAAATACAAATCAAGGGCGTAGGTTTGGTCCAGCTTTGGTGGGGACACATCCCCAACTCCTGTTGTCACAATACCAACATTAGTGTTTCAATACCAATACTAAGTGAAGAATCTTAATTTCGATACTTTAAGATTTTTTAAAACTTGATTTGGTTTGTGTGATTTGTCAGAGATCATTCACATCAGTGGCAATCATAAAAATTTGATTGACCCTCCACACACACACACACACACACACACATGTTACATTATAATATGTATCTGAATTGTAAGGCATTACACTACTATTGTATTACTTTTGAGTTACTTTCACCATGCAGTTTATTATGCTCAATGCAGCTCATTGCACTTCTAATGGTGGGTGATGTGGTATAACATAATGACTGAGCTAGGCTTAAGGCTAACAACAGTAGAATGCAATAGGCACAGTGATGGCTCATGATGCAATACAAGGAACAATCATAGCCAGAATTTTGTTAAAAGCAGACCAAAGGTCAAAGTCTGGCCAATTGTGATAGAAATGCTGTAACTTTAGGCTTAGGCCTACTCATTAAAATTAACAGAGAGCCCACTACCTGTATATTGCAACCCAAAACTTAGATGTCAAGATTTCTGAAACATGTATTTCTGTAATATGTATTTCAAATACAAAATAGTATTTTGTAATTTTTATTTTATTGGGTTGAAGGAAATGGCTCTGTATTTTGTATCAAAATACTTTATTGGTGTGTATTTTTGTATTTTAAAACTACTGCAAAATACTATGTGAAAAACACTAAAAAAAGTAGATACTACTTGATGAATAATTGGTAATTAGGCAACAATGGTTAATGTTTATCGCGATCAGCTAATGTGAGAACAGCTGTGTTCAACGACATTCACAGCTTTTCAGTGACGGCCTTTGCTGAAGCATCAGCTCTGGTCTGAAGTATAAGTATAAGTATAAAAACTCTTTTGATCCCGTGAGGGAAATTTGGTCTCTGCATTTATCCCAATGTGAATTAGTGAAACACACTCAGCACACAGTGAGGTACCCACTAATCACGGCGCAGTGAGCTGCCTGCAACAACAGCGGCGCTCAGGGAGCAGTGAGGGGTTAGGTGCCTTGCTCAAGGGCACTTCAGCCGTGCCTACTGATCGGTGTTTGAACAAGTCCGAAGTGCTAACCAGTAGGCCACGGCTGCCCTGAAGCACTGGTGTGAAGTCGTACAAGTAAAGGTGAGCAAGGTTACCTGTGTAAGTTCACATAAGGACACCGACAAAGGCAACAATGTCCTTTTGTATCCAAGCCAATTAACAGAAAAAATGTCAGATATCTCAATGAACCACAATGACATCAATAGATGGTAGGTGTTGAGTGTGTTTGAATTCCCTTCCTTGTAGCATCCTTTTCTGCATTGCACAGTGGGGAGAAGTTCACCTTGTTTAATTAAATAACAATTATATTTCCTTATTAGCTGCATACTTGAGGTTGGAGATATTAAGGCAAGTCAAGTTTCTCACATACTGGAAGTTCAAGATATACAGCCTTATGATTTTCTTATCAGTTCTACACTAGACTTGAATTACGAAATTCGGCACAGATACACAATTATGATTTTGGCCTATTGATTATAATGTGGTTAATTGTAAGTAAGTATATTTTAATCTCTGCATTTATCCCAATCCGTGAATTAGTGAAACACTCAGCACACAGTGAGGTGAAGCACACACTAATCCCGGCGCAGTGAGCTGCCTGCAACAACAGCAGCGCTTGGGTAGCAATGAGGGGTCGGGGTTCAGAATCGGCAACCCTCCGGTTACAAGTCCGAAGCGCTAACCAGTAGGCCACGGCTACCGAATTGAAAGCTCTGTCAGTCAATTTCAATATCAAAATATTTTACTTTGGCCTTTTATGGGGTATGTATTGGCAGACAGCCCTGGTAACTTACCGTTGTCGTTGACACACCTGCTCGCTTGACTGCCACTGCAAAGTAGCCTGTGCATTGACATTCGCCATGCGTGTAGCCTGCGTGTCAGATAACCCTGACGTTTCTCGTATTGTCGTGCTGGCTGTCGGAATGATCAGCAGTACAAATAAGTTCGCTAAAATATTGGTGGGGACAATTTTGTCATCTTAAAATTTTGATTAGGACTAGTCCTTAGCGTCCCACCCTAAATCTACGCCCATGTGAAGGCCTATCTCTACTTTCACTCCAGTAGGCTACAGGATTTGTGTACTTCGTCCACCACTGGTCAGATGTCGAAACAGAAACAAGTAGGCTACATTTGGATGGAGGCATTTGAATTTGGACAGGGACAATATAACCGAATAAATAAAGCAGGCTATGCTAGTTTGTACGTGGAGGAGCAATAGGCTAGTAGCTGCTGATAGCATTTGAAAAATAAAGTTTTGATGGTGAACAACAAAACTAGGTAACATTTGCACGTTATTAGATTGCATTAGCTTACCTTCAATTGCATACCTGTCTGGCGAATGCTGTGAGCATGATAAGCATCAGCATTTTTTTTGTTTTTGGTCATGGTTGTTTACATGAGCAGCACACCTTCAATTTTAATGCCGTCACGTGATACACTGTATTTTTGAGCTCACCTCTGAAATGACTAGGATGCTATCATAAACTAGCCTACAATGAAACATGTATTCATGCCATAATTCACACCCACTAGATCAGTGTTTCTCAAACTTTTTCAGACCAAGGACCACTTAACCAATGAAAAAAAACCTCACGGACCACCTAGCTAAAAAAAAAGAAGAGTAGACGTACTTCAACAGTATATTACACAATAGGCCTCATCTTGCTTATTGTGTCAGAGGATTCATATGATTTAAACGGGCGTGTTGCAGAACTGTTTGAATTTACATACAAGTTGGTTCAATATTGCAAACAACTCATCTATATTATATTTTACCACGTCTGCTTGCGGACCACTTGGGATAGCTTGCGGACCACACTTTGAGAAACACTGCACTAGATGACTGCCTGGAAGAAGAGCGTGAGGAGGAATTATAGGAGGTAATGTCAATCACTGCATGTATTTTGCTAATTGTTCTATCCAACCTTGTCTCACATACTTGATATTTTTTCTTGTACAGAAATTACATTTGATCTGGGACTATTTAAAATTATGAGATGGGCCGTTACCAGTATTTTCCATGAAAAGGTGATGCCCCATATCCAGTCACACTTTAAAAACTATTTGTCATATTCAGTTATTTAGTGTATCAATAGCCTAAACACAGGTGTTATGAGGTCAGAATGTATGGTTGTTTCTGAAAAGCATATATTCAGCTCAAAGTATTGATTTTCTAAAATAGACCTACATAATATGACAAGTAGCTAGGATAACCTGCGGCCATAGCCTAGCCCTACACCACTTCACTTTTGCAGGCTGAAAACAGCACATCTGGAGAGAAGGTGCCTACTCTATTATAATTGAATCCATTTCATGTTTGTGGCACAGAACACATCTGGCCACTTTGATGCCATGATGGTTCTGCCATTGTTATATAAACTGAACACACACACACACACACACACACACACACACTCACACTCACATACACATACACCTGTCACTAACAATTGGGAATCATTTAACTGAGCAAAAGATGGCAAGCCCATGCCACCTGCATTTTATGGTGCACAATATTGTGCCTTCTCCCTAGGTGAATCTCCAGGAATTTCTCAAAAGGAAGGCCAGGGAGGGGGTCAGCAGGCTAAGGGACATACACAAGGTATTCAATCTGGAAATGTGTTTCATGTGAGCAGAGGCTTGTGTCTGTTGGCCCTGAGTCTGTTTGACTCTGCTCCCTGGATTCCAGCTGTCCACATGAGTATTTTCTCAGTGTGCAGAAAACTGGCAGTGGCCAATGCTTGGTTCCCAGCACCTCTACAGACTAAATAAACAGCTGAACCACCCAGTGAGCACTGAGTCGGTGGGGAGCACAGCACAACTCTTGGTGTTCTTTTTTGCCTGACCTATTTATTAGTTTTTTTTTTTTTTAATTATTATTATTGTTTGTTTATTGCTTCCCTGGGTTTGTCATTGGCTGTTGTCTGTGGCTGGGTCAAGATTCACTATATCCTTCAGCACAAAAATCATGTATCACTCTGTATGGCTATAGGTATAACCAAACAAAGCAAAGTGATTTTTTTCCAGTATCTTTTTACTTACATTTCACAAAATGGAACTTTCTCTCTGCTGCTGAAGGATGCTGGAAGTTTTGTGTTTATACACAGCTGACATTCCTGTTCACTATAGACTCAGAGAACCAGAAAATTGTGCCAAAAGTGTAGTGCCTTAGCCTGGGTGAACTCAGACAAATCTGCAATCACATCTCAATTCAAGCGATTTCCAAAATCACAGAAAACCCAGGAACCAACCGCTTATGGGGTAGACTTTATATGACAACAGACAAGGGAGTACAGTTAAGAGCGCTGCTAAACGCAACCAATGGCTGCACTAATGGTGTCAGTATCAAATGACACAAATTTGGAATTGGGTGACTACATTTGAAACCTTCGTTAGGGTTAAGGCTGGTAAGGTTACGTTTCATTCAATTAGGCCACAGAGCGATAACCTGGAAAAATCCAAACTCATTCACAAAGTGAATACAGTAGAGTCTGATGACTCATAATTGGGATTCCTTTCCAACACTTGCATTGCGATGGGCACTTACTTTGAAATCATTGGTCCATCCTTATCAATCAGTCACATTGATCAGAGATTCCTAACGTTCCTACTTCCTACTTCGCCTAAACTTTACAAACTGACAATAAACAGCATCATGAGCCAGGAAACAATGTATGTGGGTCTACCTTTACTGTACCCTGGAAATCCAGAGTTATTGCGAGAGCACAATGGAATTGTCTCTGTGAGACACTCTGGCAATGAGCAATGATGCATGTTACTTTTACCCCTTGCATCCCGGGGAAACAGCTAAACTGATGAAGACAGCGCTGCAACGTTGGAGGACAGTAAATATTCAGTAAATATTGGTTGTAGTGTTATTCGATTGCGTCGAAGTCCGGAATCATTCAGAGTAAACATTGGTCTAGTGTTATCCAATTGCGTGCAGTGAGATTTCCAAATACATGCTTGTTGCCGCCCCTCGAGTTGGACCATTATATTGTTCATGGCCAGACCCTTAATCTTTCTAGATTACCAGGGTCTGGATTTTCCAGGCTACCTTTACTGTAAATAAATATCTGCATTTTTCCAACTGCATTTTTTTATGTTAGCAAGTGTTGATGCTACTGTTTATCACAATAAGTTTCGGTTTTGTCTTAAGATTTTCTCATCTGAGGGAAACGTTAGTGAATTATCATGTCCCAGACTAGTGTCTCCCTAAAAGGAGATCTAGGAGGGGTGGGGCCAGGCTACTGTAACTGCAACCCAAGCAATCAAAAATGATCTCCCTTTTCACCATGTATAACTATTGTGGTGATGGCAGCATGTTGTTATTTCTGACAAGTGCCTTAAAAAACTCTGGTGCTATATCATATTATCAAGGCAATGCATGTTTGATTTTTGTCCAAGACAATTCTTCTAAATGCTGGCCTTATGTTTCCTCACTGTCCCTTTACTTTCAGGCATTTTTTAAAAAAACTTTGATCCTGTATATTGATCCTGAGATTTGACTAACCAACCTGACGTATTGCCCCGGTATGCAGACCACGACCACCAGAGTGCACTCACATATCACAGGCTTCCCTGCTCCCTCCCCTGTGTTCCTACTGGAGGACTCAAGGTAATTTCAACACATCCACTCCACAGATCCCTCTCTGTGGGTGGCTGACATTTTGAACTGTTGCTTCGACCTTTCTGTCCATTTTACACATCAGATGTTTGTTGGATTTAACAGCATCAACATTTTAAAAGTTGAGGAACATAATGGAAAGTAGTGATTTACACCACATCTGCTGACAGGGGTACTGTGGTTTTGCAGCTAATGAATGGTATGAAAACAAACAAAGAGCACATTATCATTGACCAGAGAGTTAGACATCCTTGGACTGAAAATAATGTCAATACATACTGAGGAAAGGCAGACCAGCATTTGGAAATCAAAAGTCCTGTGTGTTCGCATAACTAGGTCATTCATCATCACTTGCCAGATTATTTATCACACAATGCAGGTCTGATTTTTTAGAGGCTCTGTGAGAGGTGTGCAAATTTGAGTGACTTATTGGAAAGTGTGGCAACAGCCGTGCAGATTTCCCCTTTCTGTTTATGAGTCTGGGTTTCCCCATCTGGGCACGTTTTCTGTATCCCTCTCACTTCAAAAGCCTTGAAGAAGTATTCAACACAGGTGAGAGGTATCAAAACTAGCATAAAGATATTTTGTTTCAAAAGAATACTATGATCTCATTGTGCATTTTTTTTTAAAATATCCAATTCTAGGTATAGTTGCAGGGGAAGTCTGTTTGCTTCATATAAGATTCAGCACTGTTGCCATGTTTCACGCATATAGAGGGAGACAAAAATGTGCCTTGCCCCATTGGAAAGGGCAGTGGCTGAATGATTCTTAAATACAGCTAATACGAAATCCATGTGTGTCTCAGTGGACAGGGCTTGGCCCAGAGTCTACATGTTGAGCTTGAGGCCAGTATGGTCCACTGGGCCATCAGTGAGTCAGTGCAGGGGCAGACACATGCACACACACACACACATGCACGCACACACACAGACATGCACACACACACACACACATGAACACACACACACACACACACACACACATGTATGCACACACACACGCACACACACACGCACACACACACACACACACACACACACACACACACACACATGCACGCATGCACACACGCACACACACACACACAAAGAGTGTGAGGGAAAGGGAGACTGCCTCATTCCATTGCAGTGCGGCAGTGATGGATGTAGGTGTTGAGAGCCATGTTGTTTTGGATATTGGGCCTCCTCCTGCCACAAGCGAACCCCTCGGACCCTAACATGCCAAATTAAATATATCTCTCTGCGTTACTCGCAGAACTCCACTGTGCTACCCATTCACTTGGAGTGGCCACAGATGGATTTGCATGTTTGCAATGGCTAAATTACAGTAAATAGCCATGCATTTATATTTACATATCTGACCTTTGCATACATTTATGTTAGCATGAAATGACTGTAAGAAGACACTAATCAGATTTCGCCCCCACGAGAGTATTTTACCATGTCGTGTACTACGGTCAATGGGCTTATTCATATGTCTCACCAACTACCCAGTTCTTCTGGATACCTCCCCCTGGTGGTCATAATCGTTATTACATATTGAACAATTTGTTTTCCCATGGACTGAATTTTGCTTCAAACAAGGATTAGCTTTCTGGTGGTTCACACACTTTTTTATATTTTTTAAATGACTTTCACAATGTCCTATTTTTAACTTTACTTTTTTTTAAATAGTCAAGTCAAATCAAATTGGCAAATACTGACAAGAGGGAAATAGTTTAATGTGAATACAGATTGAGTAAAAAGAGCCTCCACTGGGAGTTCGTCTCACGTGATGAAGAGAGAAAAGAAAGCACAGAACACACAAGGACACATATGGTGCAGCTCTCCCCAAGTGCAACACAGCGTGTTTTGCCGGCCACATAAAATGACTGTGCCAGTCTCTCCTCTGCCTTCATTAGGTTTTACTACTCCTCGCATGTGTTTAATTATAATCCGGGGCGAGCTCTTAACCCAGGCTGCCATACTATGTGTGCACCACCTTATGATTATTCCTCGTCCAATTTAGAACTTGCTGTATTTTGTACCCTGAAGTGTGGTGTGCAATTTGTTGAGAGCAGCCTAGTGAGATTAGCATCCCAAATGGAGGCCCTTTTGCAAGCGCACAATACAGCCCCAAAATGTGGCTGGCATTCAGACTGTTATTGTTTTAACCAAACAAACCATTTCTAAACACTGGGTTTGCATTACGAGCTCATATTTAGGCCCTTCTGTAAACATCGCAGCCCAGAATGAATCAATTAAAAAGGCATTATGTTAGTTCCTGTTTATTTAAAACATGTTTACACTGCAGGGGCCTGCCTGAAAATTCATATTGTTCTTCCAGTCAAAGAGCACCAATAAATTACAAACACATTTCTTAGTCTGAAGAGAGTTTTGTAAATATTGATCCGTCCGCTGTATGATAAAGTGAAGTCAAAGACGTTGATTTGAATAGTTGGCCAGATCAAATATCCATATAGATGTTAGCTGACACAGGCAGTGAACTATGATTCACTGTGCTTCACACTAAAGAACACCAGAGACAGAATTGCACTTTTCCTACGCTGGAAAAGTTTTAAAATGCCGTTTTTCTCTCCCTCACCAGAAACCACCATGCATGCATGGGCCAAAATGTCTGGCAAGCACAAGTCATTATGCATGTAACACGGAATGACAAAAATGCAAAGACCAAAAAAGTCATTGTACTGTAATAATGTAAGACTTCTTACTGTAGAGACAAATTTGGGATTTTTTGTTCACCTCATCTCTCAGATTTTGACTTTTGTTTTTTCAAGGCTTTGTGAATGTGGACTAAAAATCAGAGCCAGACAAAATAGTACACCACACACATGCTGTCTCACACACAGCCCTGGCACACACGCACACACACACAGAGAAACACACACACACACTCTCTCTCTCTCTCTCTCTCTCTCTCTCTCTCACACACACACACACACAGGCATACACTCCTCTGACTAATCAGCCCTATTGAATTCAAACAACAATGGGCGCTCATCCTCTGGCCACCCAAGAAGCCTGCAGATCATGTGTTTGCTCTTTTGTTCTCCCTCTGTTTTGCTCCAGCCCCCTCCTCCTCTGCCGCCTCCCTGGGCCTGTCCTTTAAAGGGGCCTGTGCAGCCCTCGGTTTATACCACCTAGATGCAGCTCTCTGTTGTTAAAGATGTCAGCTGTTATCTCACTGACCCATATTGCTGGCTATATAAGGGGAATGGGGGGTGAGGTCTTTCAGCTAGTACCAGCTGTTGGCCCTTGCCCTGGACTCCCCCCCCATTGAAACCACACACAGACACACACTCTCTCTCTCTCTCTTTCTCTCTCTCCCCCCGATCTCCTTGGGGTCTACGTTTCTCTTCTGATAAAGTTTGCTGAAATTAACAGAGTGAAAAGATACAGGAGTTCCTGAACTACCTCCCTCAATAAACACACACACACACGCACACATACACACACACACACACACACACACACACACACACACACACACACACACACCCCTACTGCCTCTCATCATGGTGCTTGGCTCCTGCTCCTTGGTGAGCCCTGCCTGCCAAATCCAGGGCATGAATGAGATGGTCCTATCACAGTTCCCATCAGCCCTCTGTGTGTGTGTGTGAACACGCCAGGGTACGTCACTGAGGTCCACAGGAAGAGCCCGATAGCTTACGTCAGATCCCAACATCTAAACGCTTCCAGTGGAAATTGTTAACCGTCCTCCAGACCTCCAGCGAAGTCCAACACAGACACACACACACACACACACACACACACACACACACACACACACACACACACACACATACATAAACACAAACACATAAACATACACACACGCACACACAAACACCACCATCACCCTGCCAAACGGCACCAGCATGTAATTACTGACAGCCAAATAAATGATTAGACCTCAAATTCTTAGACATTGAAATCAGTCCACAGCATGGTGTGTGTGTGTGTGTGTGGGGGTCTTCCTTGCTACAAACTGAGATGTGTGGCTACATAGGAATGTGATCAAAGCTTTAGCCACTGTCATCATTCCTGGTGCTTCAACTCGTAGCCAGTCCCACTCACGTAACCCGATCCTTTAAACAGGGATCAGTCAAGCTGTGTACGGTACCATCCAGGGGGCCACACTTGTCTCACACCCACCCTCTCTCTCTCTTCCTCTCTCACTCACTCTCTCTGTCTCTTCCTCTCTCACTCTCTCTCTCTCCCTCGCTGTGGGGGCCATGACAGTAACTTCAAAAGCCAGGGAGACATATCAGATTCAGACAGGCCCAAGGTAGCTGACAGATGAGCTGCTGTTGTGGGAAGCGGAGGAATTTACAGCGCACGCCTTTCATCTCCATAGGTGGCCATGTTGTACTGTGGTGGGTGGGAGGGGGGTGCAGGTGCCCGCCCATGCAAGTCATAACAATCAAACAGGAAGTGAGAAACCTTGGCCCCTCATGTGAATCTGAAGAGCCACGTCGCCAAGACCTCATTCCTCCACAACGGATTACTCCGCCGAGCCCCCTCGGGGAGATTGTTTAGTCATCCGTGCTAGGTAACGAGACTAGGTAGACACTCACTCGCCACATTCTTTCCACACTCCCTGGCCCCCCTGCTCAGGATGTGTTTCAAGTATCTCACCTACGACTCCACTGCTACTGCATCTCATGAATCTTAAACAGCGGCAGCTCAGGATGTGTCATGTTCAGGAACACAAGATTGCATGGTTCTTCAGACACTGAAATATGAGCCACCAAGATAAACATTCTTTCGATGTTTACTGGGGAAAAAGATTCACATGCTACACCTAGCAGAACACAGCAACAACCCACAAAAGACAAAAGACACTTCTTTTTTTTAATTTGATTTTTTTCTTTAATGTATTTTGTTAGTTAAATTCCTATAAAGGGTGAAGGACAATGATGGTCACACAAGAGTTCTGTTGTTGTTTGTTGAACATACTTTTCTGAAGTCACAGTGTTTTAGACATTGACACAAAAAGAGAACCAAACCATCAACTTTTCATGGAGAAGGAAAGGCCGGGAAACTACACAAAGGTGGACAGCGTCACCTCTCCTTCATATTCCAAGTGTGCTGTTCTCTCCAAAACAAGTAAAACATGGGCAGAACACCCCTTTTCTACCCACTATAGATGCCTTCCCCTGGCCTCAAAACAAAATCAAAAAACAAAACAAAAACCTCAACAACAAATAGATATAATTATATATATATTTATATATAGATAGATTTATATTTATAATATATTTACTCTTTAAAAATAGAACTTCAGTCTAAATGACTAACATCTGTACAAACTACAAAAATAAAAATTTAATTTAAATAATTTATATGGCATGACATACATTTCAAATAAAACTACAAACCCTATGCAGGACCCCCACCCCTGCCCTTTACTTCCTATAATTTACACTCCTGTAGTTTAGCTGTGAATGTAGGATGATTTTTTGACTCTGTTTAGTTCCTTTTCGCGATTCAGTAGCTACTTAAAGTTTCTCGTCTTACAAAAACATAAGCTGCCACTTAAATCTAATACATGTCCCTGCTTTTATTTTAATATAACTGGCAGTGATGTGACCAATACTGAAATATGTGAAGTTTGCCTTGCTCCCCACACCTCCTCCCACCTCAAGAAAGACTGCACTGCATGAAGGTATACATAATAGTAAAGCCTTCACAGACACACTGTCTTGAGCCACACCATGTGTCTGCCTTAGTAAGGAGCACCAGAGAAGCCCAAGGCCCACTCCACGGCAAACCCTCTGCCTGCCCTCCCTCCCTCCCTGGCCTTGTGGAAGCCTCGGCAGTGGACGCCGCAACCCTACAGCAGCCAACAAGAGTAAAACAACACAATAGAAAAAAAAACAACAAAAAAAACTCCCTTTGCATGTATATTCCCTTTCAGAAGGAAATTGGGTGGAAAAAAAAGAGAAAATCTGTCACATATTGCCTCCGCCCGAGTCTCCCTGTGGGATGAGAGATGGAATGACAGACTTTCAGTGCACCCAACTACTTAAAATAACCAAAGAAAAAAAAAAACACAACTGAAAACAAAACAAAAAAAACCCCAAAAGGCTTATCTTGCGACTCCTTCAAGTAGTATAAAACACGTCAACTGCAAAATGACACGGAGATGAGGTGACAGCGTAGTGATGGGAGAGGCTGAGGGAGGTGCAGTCAGTGGCGGAGCATCCACCCTGCTGCGCACCACCCATCACAGCCAAGCCCACAGGACTTTTGAAAACGAAAACTGTTCAGGTAACAGACAAAGGAAATGTGCATGTGTGCATCATCAACTAAGAACCAAGACAAGAGGGGATTCAGCTACTGTTAACTGAGTCCCTTTCAATCGTTTTTTTACCATCTAGACATAACTTGTGAACAACAACAAATTACAAAAACCAATAACAGAACAAATAAAAAATGCCCTTAAATGATAAGGGACCACAAGCAACCACAGAGTGAAGGTATGGTTTCTTAGATGGCTGATGAGGGGATCGTATGGCACACCCAGATCCTGATACAAAAACATGAACATTTGAATGCACAGTTAATCAGAAAAGAACATCATGAAGGCACAATGGCTGCTATCGTTTTCTTTTTTTACATTTGCAGATGCAAAGTCTGGAAAAAAACAACAACATTAAAACAAAAAGGAAGAAATCCCACATGATAACTTGCTATTTAAAATATGGAAGAGAATGAGAGTGAGAACAGAGGCCTGGAGTTTCTGCCTGTTTGCATTTGTGCAGTGCAATCAAAGACAAGGCATCACCTTTGAATAAAAAAGAAAAGCCTGCTATTGGCTGCAGTGTAAGATCTTGTTTTTTTTTCAATTTACAATTTGGGGAAGAGGGTACTGCATATTTTCAAGGCAAACCATTTCAAATTTGAAGTGTAGCAGCAAAATAAGAACAGAAACACTGACCTTTAATTTTCAATAACCTAATATTTACCATTTCACTCTTACATTTTTACATATAGCACATTTGTATCTATACACTGGGGGAGACAACCCCCCCAAATCCTCTTATACATCTGACTTTTATACAAGAGAATACACACGTTATACAGTACTCTTTTAAATAAGTTTTCCCTCTTTTTAGTATTAAAATATATATTTATAAATTTATTTATATATATTTTTAAAAACAAGACCTTTTAATATCTTTTCTTAAAATAAATCCTCTCGTCTGTGAGGTCTATGTACAGTTCAAAGTGGAGAGGCTGGAGGTGGGGACTTCCCAAAGACAGCCAGAGACAGATTCCAGACAAAAACATTAGGGGTGGGGGGTGGGGGGGGTAGGGGTTGGGTAGCGTCTAGCAATCTTTGGCTGCTTGGATCCAAGGACCACCTGTAACACAAAAGGATGAAAGACAATGCCATAAGATTGGGCGCTAAGTCTGTTTCTGGTGAATCTGTGAGTAACTTTCATTCATGAAATGTCACTGATTTCGTTTTTTTCTCCTCGGAAAAAGCTCAATTACCTAGAGCCTGGTTAGCTTCATTCTGGTTCTTTTCTACAGATTCCAGGTCTTGGAGTTCCAAAGACTCTGTCTTGAAAGATTGTGTGGCTTTCCCAAATGACTGCGAAGTCCTTTTAGTCTCCTCAAAAGAGTCCAGTTCACTGTCTTCAAAGCCCTCGTGCATGTAACCCTGGTACGACCCCGGCAAACTGGGGTGAACTGCTACCGTCACGGAGGCTGTGGCGGTAACCATGGTTACGGCATTGCCGGGCCGCTGCAGTACTCCGGCGCTGTGGCCCGGAACCTTAGTCCTGTTTTGATGCGGCCCGCGGCACTGCTGAGACCCGGTGCCCGAGTGATTAGTCCTCCCAGGGCAGTGGGCCGTGCCGCTGGGCAAATGCTGCCTCCTGGCTCCCTGGTACTCCTGCTTGCCGTCCCATCGGCTGATCTGCGAGCTGACCGAGTTGACCGCGTTTTGGGCTGACTCGCTCATCTGACCTTTCAGCTTGGCCGGCGTCTCATTGTAAGGCTTCACCACCTAAAGAAGATGAAACCAACGATATGCGTTAAGTTTGGGAACTATCCATAAGATTGATGCACTGAATTGATTCCTGAAAATTGAACTTTTTTTGACTGCAGAAACAAAGCTGCTTACTGTGAGTTTGGGGAAGCTGGGGTTCTTGCTGGCCTCGAGCAGGATGCGCGAGGTGGGCACCCCAACCGGCGTTGTGATGTACGCGCTCCGGTCGCAGTACTTGTACTCCTCCTCACCGATCCCTGACGTGGTGGTCGTCTCCGAGTAGTACTCCGAGTCAGAGGACTCAGAGAAGGCCTGCTGGCGCACGCCCCTGGGGTCGTGTCCGCTGTAGTAGCTATGGTGACTCATGGGAGGTGGGAGTGGCTCCGGGGACGGCGTGGCCAGGCGGCTGGCGTTGTCGGCCGGAGTGACCTCAGCCGGCGGGCCCATGAGTGAGAGAAGCACGGGCAGCAGCACGAGGCCGTTCAGGATGCCCAGTAGCGTCAAGATGGCTAACACGGCAAAGAAGTATCTGGACGAGGAACACAGAGAGAGAGAAACAAGGTTGTGGTTAATGGGAGCCATCATTAATGAGGAGTGATGGCTAAAGCAA
This sequence comes from Alosa alosa, assembly GCF_017589495.1. NCBI lineage: Eukaryota > Metazoa > Chordata > Actinopteri > Clupeiformes > Clupeidae > Alosa > Alosa alosa. Next base: position 11,528,790 of record NC_063189.1, read on the forward strand.
ACACAGGCACACTCAGACAGGGAGAGGAATGTGGAGTAGATGTAAACGCGGCCATCGGGATTCCAGCCCCCCCCTTCTCTTTCAGTCTTCCTTTCTTCTTTTTGTCCACGTTCCCTCGGACTACTACGTCCTCTCTCCTGGCGACCTGACAACACCGGAGAAATTCCTAAACTCTATCTTGGAACTGACTGCACTCTTTCTCTCTCTCTCTCTCTCTCTCTCTCTCTCTCTCTCTCTCTCTCTCGCTCTCTGTCTCTCTTGCTTTCTCTCCCTCTGGGAGCCCTCATCTATCACCACGGCTCTGCCACTTCCTGAAGAAATGTGTTTACATTAGCGAGCACATCCTACGCGTCAGAAACTACTCTGGCCCTCCCCTGTCTCTCCCTCGCTCTTTCTCTCTCTCTCTCCCTTGCTCTCTCTCTCACTCTTTCTCTCTTTCTCTCTCTCTCCTTCCTACCCCTCCCAGTGGCCCCAGGGTTGCTGTCGCTGCTGCTGCTGCTAATGCAATTTTGTCCTCAACAACTTAATATCCCATCTCAATCAGATCCCATTTCAGCATGGCCAGGGTACACCACTTCTGTGTTTACACTGAGCAGGCCAGGAAGGGCTTTTTTCCCTCCTTTTTGTCTCTCTATTTTTTTCAGGCATCAGTTCTGTAACACCCCAAGTTTTATAGCACAGTAACTATGTAAGGCATGTAAAGGCACCCACTCTTGAGTCGCTCAATGCTCTACAGACAAGTGGCTGCTGCCTATAGTTACACAGTCACTTTGTAAGCCTGTCCTTCATGGAAAAAGATTGACAGGAGTAGCTCTGTCTGACAGAAGGGTCTGACATGGCAAACACAGAGGCCTGGTCTCTGTGTGTGTGTGCATAATGAAAGGGGCCTGAAAATGAGCTTCTTAGCGGGGCAGAAAACCAGCAGGAAACACCACCCTCCTCCGCCAAAGCCAAGAACATGGAGGTCTGGCTGGCGGGCTGGCTGGCTGGCACCAGGGAGATGGCGCATCTGGCGACGCGGTGGGCTGGGAGCGGCCCCTGGAAACATGTGCGCTTGGATGTCAGAGGGCGAGCGAGCGGGCGAGCGAGTAGTCAGGGGAGCCTGGAATGGGAACAGAGGTGGGGTGGGGTTGCTGGCTGGATAGCGTGCCCATGGAGGATCTCTAGAGAGGAACTGAGTGAGATGCTACTACCACCAGCCGCACTGCTTTGAGGCGCTGGGTAGAGAGCGAGCGAGGGAGAGAGAGAGAATGAGAGTGAGTGAGCACGTCTCTCTGGCTCCATGGTTTCTGTGTGGGGAGCTGGTGGGGGGGGGGGGGGGGGTTTTGCCCTGCGTGTCTTGTTAGCTAGGAGGTTTGGGTAATGGGCAACAGAGCCGCGAGGGCTGTCTGTGTCTCTGTCTCAGCTCGGAGCACTGAGGGAGGGCTCAGCCTCACCACAAGAAAGAGTGCATCAGAAAATTAGAGAGTACTAAAGTTAAACGCTAACACACACACACACACACACGCACACGCACACACACTCACAGACACAGACACATCCATGCACGCGAGAGAAAGAGACAGCTCAGCTCTTTTAAAACACAGAGAAAAGGAATGAAATATCGGCAAAAACAACTAGGAGGATAAAGGGATAATGAAATCCACCACCACTCCCCTCAAACTAACCCACTTAAAGGAGGTTGCACCTCAGATGATTTATAAGGGTTTTTTAAAGCTATATCTCAAGCCTGTCTACTCACAGCTGTACAGAAAAGACTGCTGTCCACTTCCCTCCACCCCCTCCTCCCCCCCTTCCTCCCTGGCCATGCTCAGCTTCCTCCCTCCCCTCCCTCCATCTCTCGTTCTCTCACTCTCTCATGACTGCCTCATTAACAAAGCCAAAGCAGACTGCTCGAGTGTGCACTATTTTCTTTTCCAGTTTGCTTTGAAAATCACACAAGAACTGTGTATCTTTGCAAAAAAAGAAAAGAAAAGAAAGAGAGAGAGAGAGAGAGAGAGAGAGAGAGAGAGAGAGAGAGAGAGAGAAAAGCCTCAAGCCCGTGTGCCCCTTTGGCCAAAAAGGACCTAATGTAAAAACAGTGTCTTTGTTATTTACACAGTTTGCGTTGGATGTTTAAAGCACGGAGGCCGTAAAACGGGAGAGAAAAACGCAGATGAAGACCGAGACCATCTCTGGTCGTCCTGCTCTCCACCTCTGGGTGACTACAAGCAAACACTCTATCTACCCATCCTCTGCACATGAAAAAAGATGGAGGAAAAAGTCACTTGTTTATTTTACTAAGTCAACATTCAGAAAGTGGAGTGTGATTTATTTAAGGGGTTAAAAAAAAAGAAAAAGAAAGAAAGAGAGGGAGAGGAAGGGAGAGAGAAAAAGAGGGGGGGAAAAAGTGAAACCATCCATGGGCCCCGGTTGGGTTAGACCTCCAGAGTAGACCTAGTGTTAGGAATTCTGTTGTTTATATAAACTGTAATCTTTTCCATTCGGAGTCGGGGGTTGGAAGGGGAGGCTCCTCCTGAGTGGGGCTGCCGATCCTGCTCTGCTGTTTATGCAGCGCTCCACCGCCAGGAGATGTTTACAGCAATGTATTTATGCTTCTCTCCAGCTAGAGGGCCATGTTCCCTCGCCCCCACCCCCCACACCACCCGCACTCACCCCCCTTCATCTAAACAAGACCTCCCAGTGTGAATGCCCTTGTGCTCGCCCGCTACCTCCACCAAATGTTTCTTCCTCCAACCCTGTCTGCCATGGCACTAGCCTAAAAGCACTTAAAAGCACAAACACAAACACACAAAGCTACGCACAGGCACAAACACACACTAATACACACACTCATGTGTCCTTCTTCTCTCTCTCTCTCTCTCTCTCTCTCTCTTTCTTTGTTCCTTTTCAGTGGGAAAAGTATCCTTTCACCATCTGACTTGATTCAAATACTTGGAGAATGTTTGAACGGCCACAATGCCAAGAAGCCACCCTGAGCGTATTTATACTTTCTGACGTGCTGCTCCGCTCAGCTCAACGCAGTGCTGCACTGCTCTGCTCTGCTCTGCTCCGTTCTCTAAGTAAGCGATTTTTATGTCACGGGCCTGTTTGAGGCGGCTCTCTCAAGGTTGTGGTTGGGTTCCAGCGGAGGCCCAGATTCAGCTGAAAAACTCTGCTATTGGCCTCTCAGTGAGGGGAACGGTTGAGCGCTGCAGTGCAAGGAAGCCAAAGCTCTTGGTTGGGGGGGCGGACAAGGGGTGTGTGTGTGTGTGGGGGGTTGTTAGTGATTTCTGGTTGGAGAGGGAGTGACCAGTTCAATCCCAAATCTGGGCAGGGCCTAAATGCCTTTATGTGGTTTAGAGCTGAGGGAAAAAAGGCTATCAACTGGATAATTGGACAGTTGACCAATTCCTCTAGAGACAGATTGTGTGTGAGTGTGTGACACAGGGGTGTGTGTGTGTGTGTGTGTCACCCATGAGTCACCACCCAGTGGGTAGAGTATTTACATGTTTATGAGCAGCTGCTGCACACCCTTGATGTTTTCTCCATTTGTTGTGCACCGAGGGTGTTCAGTGTGTGGGGTGGGAACGGGTAGACACAGTCAGAGGCAGAGTGACAACACCAGGTGAGGAGAGGTGGGAGGCAAACATTCCCACCTGTACCCTCATCTACAGCTACCCCCTCTGAACACACACATAAACACACACACACCTTCCTCCCCAGGCCGGCAAGCTGGCTGACAACTGTCTTAATAGTTTAGCTCAGCATCCCCCCCAACCCCTTTCCCACACACACACAAAGCACTAACGGGGGATGTAGGGAACTGAAGCCAGAAATGGCAGAGTCGGCCTTGGATGCCTCACCTCATGATGAAGTCGAATTCGGAGCCGGCCAGCATGAGCACCCCCAGCAGAGTGGAGATGGCGCCGTCCATCACAGGGGCGAACATGTGCTCCAGGGACACGGCCGAGCGGGTGTTCCTGTCTCCGATGGCCGTAAGGAACCCCTGCGGGGAAAAAAAATGCACCCAGAGACACTCAGTCTGACGCCAGTGTCACAAAAAATAACACAAGAGAGCATCACCTTGTGACGAGACAGCTGGGCCAATGTCTCTGTGTGTCATTAAAGGAGTACCAAGAATGCTGGGCATGTGAAGGGGACAGGGGCGTCGGTTTCTTACCAGGGCGATGTGGACGGTGAACTCCACTCCGATGCCAACAGAGGCGATGAGGATGACCACGGGAATGGCGCTGAGCTTGATGCCAATCAGACCCATGATGCCAAAGAGCTCCACTGTCATCATGGCCAAGATAAACACCTGTGAGAGGGAAACAGAAGTGTGGGTTAAACCAGTTCTTGTGCAACATCTCATCCCAATTACAAAGACAGGGTCAGAACAACACAGGGACCTTTTTCTTTTGGTCTCTTTCGCTCCACTTAGGAGTAATGGCTTATGACCGGCCCTCTAATGATAACAGTGTAGGCTCTCCAGGCCTGCCACTATTTTCCACACACATGTGGTTTGTAGCCCCAGAAATCCTGCATCTCCACCCCCCACGTCATCTGCCTTACTGTATCAGGTTACACACGGACCACCACCCAACCCCCCGGCCCCCCTCCCTCTCCCGTCTCTGCTTTCAGCGGTGGGGAAGTGACTGACACTGTGGGACAAAAGAGAGCAGGAGGACTTGGCTGCTGCCCCCCGCCCCCACCACCACCCTTCTACTCCATCAGCCCCTCTGACGTTACTTCACCACCGACGTGCTTCTCCTAAAAATCATTTCCTCCATTTTTTCTCATCTTTTCGCTTTTGCCCCCATCAAGAGCAAACAGGAGACTAACCCAGGAAAAAAAAACTCTTAGCCTTTTTTCAAGCCTTTGATGTTGCCAGGGGTCCCAATTTGGTCACGCTTAAGTTGGAGATGGTAAAACCTGTTTTTATTGCGGCCACATATACGCAGTGAAACTGTAGAGGACAAGAGCAGAGAGACAGGCCAGAGACAGTAGGACTGCACATGTGTGTGTGTCCGTGTCCATGTGTGTGTGTGTGTGTGTGTGTGTGTGTTCTGGAGAGAGGGTGAGAAAGGATGTTTGAAAAGCAGGGCCACTCAAAGCCCAATGCACACTGCCCTAGATTAATTCTTTAGCATCTGGCGTGTCGCTGCCAGCAGAAAGTAACGGTCACCAGCGTCCCCTCTCTCGCCCTCAGACCCTCCCTATGTGGACACATGGTACCCACCAGCCTGTGTGAAATGTTTCCCAGCCGCTGAACTGACAAGGAGTTCTCCCTACCAGCCCCTCTTCCCCCACACCGTGCACAACCCACCACCATCGCCACAACAACCCACCCCCCAGGCTGATGGATGGGTTTAGCAGGCCAAGGTCGCGACTAGGCAGATCCGTCCTGTCCCCAAATTATTTGGACAAAGGCATTTTGAGGTAAAAGCCTTCAGGAGAGCTTTGCCGCTCTTTTGCATTTCCTATTTGGAAAAAAAAAAAAAACCTTGCAGTCCCCATTAGAATGACAAAGGGGGTGGGGGTTCTGTGTGTGTGTGTGTGTGTGTGTGAGAGAGAGAGAGCAAGAGAGAGAAAGCAGCACCCTCTGGCCAACCCACTGAGGTCCTCCCTGGTGAAGGGCCCTCCAAGGCAGGCTTATTGAGCTGTGCTGCGGGGATAAAGGGAAGAGTGGAGAGAGAGAAGAGGGAGGGAGGGAGGGAAGAAAGACAGAACAAGCTGAATGGAGGAGTGACTTACAATCACGCCGGCGGTCCAGGGGTTGAGGAGGAGGAGGGCGCAGACCAGGAAGGTACAGGCCAGCACCACACTAACGGCCAGCAGGAACCAGTGGCGCAGGCCTATGTACTGCTCCCAGAACAGGAAGGGGTAGCCGTTGGGGTAGTTCTGGATGCCCTTGCGGCTGAACTCCTCGCAGATGGCGCGCACACTCTCGATGGCCTCCACGAAGTCCGATGCCTGTCGCAGGCCGTTCAGGTAGAAGGGGAACTGGGCAAACTCCAGCGGCTCGGCGGCGGGGACTAGAATGGAACCGAACAGAACCGAACAGAACAGAACAGAACAGAACAGAACAGAACATGAGTTTACCTCCAAACAAAGTAATCACACTCAGTACTGAGCCTCCTTGTTTGGGACGTGGAGCGAAGGGGTCAGGAAGAGGCACTCACTGCGCAGGTTCTCGCCGGTGGTGTCGTACTTGTCGTGGATCCACTCGTGTGGGTTGGGGTAAAAGTTGGCCTGGGAGGCGGCATAGCCCAGGGGGTCGTTGCTGACCCACACTGTGAGGTAGATATAGAAGACCTCCGCCGGGATCAGGCCGTCATCGTCCACCAGACGTCTGGACGTCAGCTAAAAAATTTTTTTTTTAAAGGGCAAAAATGACAAAGAGTTAGGACGAAAGCAATGATGAAACTAAGCTGACTGCAGAAATGAGAACACAATGCCCTGAGGCCGGCTAAGGGGGAGAGGATGTGGGCGGAGGCCCCACCTGGCTGTAGTTGAAAGGGTCCTTCTTGGAGCCCGTCTGGATGAGGAGCTTGTAGGCCAACGCGCCGTCCTCGCTTCCGTTGCGGTAGCTGTCGTGAGTGATTCTGCCAGCCTCCCAGTCTGCGTCGAATGTGGCCTGGAGTCCTGAGAGAGAGAGAGAGAGAGAGAGAGAGAGAGAGGTTGAGTGAGGGGTCTGGCCTTCAGAGTACCATAAGCAGCCAGGGAGGCCGTTTCCAAGCCTGCAGAGCGGCTCCCATGCCAACAAGGACACAATATGATTGGTGCAGTCTGTGCTACTTTTGGAGAGAAGTTCAACACCCGGGAAACTGAGATGAAATTTTTAGAAAAACAAATTAAAATTCATTTTGCTTGGAGGAAATACACACACACATATGCACACACACACACACACACACACACATCCATGCACGCACAGACACACACACACTGAACCACACATGGATACACAAACAGTCTCTTGCTACCCCCTCCTCTCTGCGTCTTTGTGCCTGCTACTCAATATGTGTGTGTGGGCTGAATAAACTAAGCAGCAAAGCCTTTCGTGTTCCCTAAATTACAAAGTCTGACAACAGCTGAAAAACAGTTTCCACAGCCTTTCTATAATTACAGAGATCTCCTCACAAGAAAAGGAAATAGCGCGGGGGGGTCAGGGAGTGGAGCGCCAGCCAAGGCCTTTCAAGTCCCTCCAATTTCCACATGCTATTGAGGAGGCAAGTTCCCTTTCTATCACTCGGCTTTGCCGCCCAAGCGTCACCCAGAGAGGGAGGAAAGGAAGAAGGGAGGGATGGGAAGAAGGGAGGGAGAAGCCTGATTGGAAGAATGGTGGGAGAGGTCAGAGGCTGAGGCAGATAACCCTTGACCTTTCCCCGGCCACCCCACCCTGGGTGCTAGTGGGTGAGGCAGAGAGAAAGAGGAGGAGGAGGAGGAGGAGAAGAGGGAGAGATGAGTGGCGGCTTTGAACTTTCCCTGAACTCCTCCGCTCACCTGCAGCCTCGGCCCCTGCCTCTTCTCCCACTAAAACCAAGGGGTGGCACACAGGGTCTGACCCTGGAGGGACGTTTCGCCTGATCATTAAAAGCCTTGGAAATTCCAGCTTGTCCCAAAAAAGACAAAGGATAGCCAACATGTTCCACACACACACACACACACACACACACACACACACACACACACACACACGTGCGCGCGCATTGGAGGGAATGGGGTCGAGTTAAGTCCATTTACCTCGCAGCCAGTCCTGGAAGAAGTGGAGCCACATACGGGGCAGCTTCTGGTCACTGTCGCGCACCACGTACTTGACCGAGTTGAAGGCATTGTGGATCTGCAGGAGCTCGCGCTGGGAGCGTGCATAGTCGAAGCCATCCATAGTGACCAGGTACATGTTGTAGAAGGAGAAGTACTTGAACTGGGCCGCAATGAAGTCGTACTCCTTGGTGTCGCGCGGCACGATGTCGGTCAGGTAGAGGCCGTCGTGCACCATGGTGGTGCCGTAGAGGCTGAGACCCAGCAGCGCCACGAACACCACCACCACCACCGTCTTGGTCTCGGGCTTAAGCAGCAGGGGCGCATACTTCTCCCGCGCAAAGCTGGACAGGTTCCAGCGGAAGAAGGGCAGTGGCACGCAGTCGCGGCCCTCCTTGGGGTCCTCCACCTGGGCCAGGAGGTCCCGCGTGGAGCTAGACGGGGTGAAGAGCTGGGAGCCATAGGCGTCGGAGGGGGAGGGCGGGGCTGAGGGTGCAGAGGGAGGCGAAGCGGGGCCCACGATGACCGATGCCGGGCCGGTGGAGATCTGGGAGGTGGGCGGCAGGATGGTGACGATGTGCTGGCCGGCGGCGTCGCACTGCGTGAAGGCCTGCACGGTGGTGGTGATGTGGGTGCTGGTGGTGATGGTGGAGCCCGTGAAGGTGGGCGTGGGCGGCGAGCGGCCGTGGCTGTCGCTCCCCGAGAACTCCTGCGGCTGGATCTGAATGACGCGCGAGGAGCAGGGGCTGCAAGACACAGCGGTGAAGACGCATTCAGTCAGCCGATAATACCCAAAAACAACAACGAAGAAAAGAAAACAAAAATATCCAAACAGCCACAGCAGCAGAATGTGAGGTTAAAAGGTTAAAGGTGAGGGGGTTACCTGTAGAAACAGCAGAGGATATCCAACCGCTTGTCTTCACGGCGCTGCAGGTCCAGGCTCAGGATCGCAGGAAAGATGAGCAGAACCATGGCAAAGTTAAACACCACCACAATGGCAGCCTAGAGAGAGAGAGAGAGAGAGAGAGAGAGAGAGAGAGAGAGAGAGAGAGAGAGATGTCACGGCAAGTAGCCAAGTCTCTTGTTTCGTTTCGCTCAGGTCTTACACCCAGCCCCACAGCTGGCATCTGAACTTGACAAAAACGCTCTCTACATTCAGGCTCCCTTGCTGTTTTAGTGCCTCGGACTGAATCCCAGAAAGTAAAAAATGCCCCCTAAATCAACTGGTAACCCCCCTCCCTTCTCCTCCTCCTTCTACTCCCTCTCTCTCTTTCTCTCTCCTATCCAGAAAACAGTCAACAACCCGGGGAAAGGGGACTCCCAAGGCCGCTGCTGCAAGCCTGAGCAGGACCCCACCCCCTTTCCCTCCTCCGCTCCCTCCTCCGCTCCAAACCCTCAGGCTGACATTATATTCCGTATCATTACACTGCGGACCACCCAGGGTTAGCTGAGGGAGATCACAGGCCCGCAGTGTGACGGCCGGGGTGATATACTGATCTATTCGCCCCTGTCTCATTACTGTTCCTCTCCTCCACGTCCCCCACCACCTCCCCTCCCCACCCACCTGAGAGAAAGATCCTACCCCCCCATAACCTCACACACACACACACACACACACACACACACACACACAGAGCATGGGGGGACAAATCTGAGATGAACAGAAGGGAGAGGCAGTAAAAAAAGAGAGAAAAGAACAAAGGCTTCTCTACCCATTCACATCGTTTATTAAAACTGCTCTTTCATTCCTTTTTTCCCTTCCACTAACCCCCCTTCCTTCTCTCTTCTTTAGCACAGTGAGCAGGCAGTCCTGCCAGGTTGGTTGGGCTGTAAAAATCACCAGCAGTGGACTTAAGGATTCAAGTGGAACTGTAAACACACACACACACACACATACACATACACACATACACATACACACACACAGGGCTCCTACCTGCAGAGAGAACGCTCTCAGGGCTGGAATGGGCACCAAGGCAGCCATGAAGAAGGCGATCATGTTGTTGATGGAGGTCAGGGCCACGCTGGTGCCAGTCCGGCGCAGGCAGTCTCCCGTCCGGTCCTGTGGAAAGTGACCAGTAGGGAGGACAGCAGAGGAGAGGAGAGCAGGGGAGAGGAGGACAGGGGAGCGTTAGCAGAGAGCAGCAGCAGTCTCGGCCCAGCTGATGGTGCTGAGTGGAGCTGGAGCGTGTGCTGTGTAACCGTAGCAGGAGCCTTGCCTTGAAGGGGATGTTGGACGCCGTCTCTGTGAAGGAGTGAGCCAGCAGGAACATGTCATCCACTCCGATCCCCAAGGCCAGAAACGGAAGCACCTGACAGGGAGTTCATCACACACACAAAAACACACACACACACACACACACACACACACACACATACACACACACACAGTGTTAAAAGGAGAGTACCAGAGATGAGGAATGTGCCTGCATTTTTCTGACTAAGTGTGTAGCGTATGTGAGCGTTAATGAGTGGATGAGTGCTTGCGTTTTTGTCTTTGTAGGGAGTGGTTACCTGTGTTGTGGCTGCATTGAAGGAGAGGCCCAGCAGAGAGCACAGTCCCAGACCGGCTGCTACTGACAGAGCCACAAGCAGCACCCCGGCCAACCCCACAGCACCCTGGGACTTGGCACAGTCCCAGCGCAGCATTGTCACACAGGCGTAGGCCAGCTACACACACACACACACACACACACACACAGAGTTGAATCACATGCTGAGTGGAAAGCAGAATCCCTCCCCACTCAATGAGCACGTTAACCGCATCACCACAAAATGCACGACACATTATACTTTCATATAAAACCCAGCCACCAGTCAGCCCTCATGATATATGACACGAGCGTGATCGATTGGGCCGCCTTTTAGCGGCGGCTGGCGGCTTTCTCCCGGGCACCTTACCATGAGTAGGTAGCCGCCGGCCACTCGGATGACGCTGACGTCGGAGAAGGACTTCATGATGTCGTTGAGCGTGGTGGTGGAGAAGGCGTGCACGCTGGACGAGGAGTTCTGCGGGACGCTCTGGTGGGCCACCTGCACCGGAGAAGCACACAGAAAACACACCGAGACGCTTCAGTCAGCCGACTTCAAAAAGCGTATTATATTCACAGCGCAAATATTGACCCGTGCCCCAAGTATTGGATTGGTTGTCGTGACATAATATTATGCCGTGGACAGGACCTCCTCTGCCTGTCCACAGGAGAGTATTTTTAGTGTAAACTCAGCGGTGCCAACAGTGCCTCACAGTCATGCAGGAACAAAAACAACACACACACACACACACACGTGTGCGCTCACACACACACACGCGCGCACGCGCACACACACACACACACACACACACACGCACACACCCACACACAAAAATGTCTTTGTTTGCCTGTTTGTCTGTATGCCTTGACATGCAATACAGACAGAGCTGCACAACAGCAAGTCAAAACACACCTCACACCACACACCATTCAGCGCCTATATTTTTTGAGCCCATAACAAACAAACAAGGGGGGTCTGGTTGGCCCCTATGGAGACTGACAAGCCAGAAATAATGACCACAGATGCCAGGGATCCGAGGTCGCAGGGATCAAATGCGATCACATGGTCTCTCAGGCTACTCCGTCAGCACCATGAGCCGACCACAACTTCAGCCCTGCACTTTGTTTTTACAGTGACCCTCCCCCCTTTTCCTCTGTCTCCTATTCCCCCTCTCTCTCTTTCTCTCTCTCTCTCTCCCCCTCTCTCTCTCTTTCACTCTGACATTCTCTCTCCTCACCCTCCTCCATTGAGCGAGCCCTGGGCATGGCTGGAGGTACAAGCACGCTGCCCCTCCTCCAGTCAGCGTGCTGGGTGTCCGCTATCACAAAAACAGCTTGTTCCTATAACTGGGAGTCTGTCAGTGGCCTCCTAGGACGACTCCGTTTACTAGGCAGCTGAGGATTGATGGAATTCAGGCAGACGTTGCGCTCCCCTGGCCTAAGCAAAACAAGCCGCCACACCAGAGCGATCCCTCCTACCTCCACCGCCTCCAACACACACGCACGCACACACACACACACACACACACACACACACACTGAGAGTTCCTCCTAAACTAGTGTTTCCCTTCTCCCTGTGCTCCTCCCTTGTAGGCAGGTAAGCTCAGGATAACGTTAAAGACCTCTGGCTAACCTGCTTCTTATGCTCCCTACGTAACAGAAGAGAAAACATAACGCACGATGGCTTGGATTTGGGTCAAGACACAGAAGCTGCAGGAGAGAGGAGAGAGAGAGAGAGAACAGGAATATGAACAGGAAATTACCTCAACAAACTTCCTCTGCCAGGACTCCAGGATAGCGGTGGCTTTGTCTTCGTTCCAGTTGATGTCGTGTATCTCGTAGTCGTCCTTAAAATGCTCATAAAGTTGCTTGGGGCTCATGAGCAGGAACATGGTCTGGAGGGCCTCCGCACTGAAGGAACATGAAAGACATTTAATTGAGATATACTGGGTGTGCTACTTTGAACCAACGCATAACAACAACTCGCCATGAGACTTCCATTATCATCTCACGCTGTTGGTTGTGCACAAGCCTGACTCAATTTAGATATGGTATCCATCTATTTTGATTAAAACAAGCACTCAAATCACAACATGTATTGGATTTCACCCTCTGTTTGTGCAGCGAGCCCTTTGAGAGAACCCTTTCCTTTGGCCTAAACACAACGTTGATATGTGTGTCATGGCTGTCCTTAGTTTGTATTCAGACCTCTTTTTACACTTTCTTTTTCCCCCCTGTGTCTGTATAAGAGTTGACCTCTGTTTTTTTGCATTCCACACTACAGATCCATCCGTGCTTTATGTGGCTGTCCATCATGTTTAATTGGTCTATCCTCCGCTGGGGTCAGGGAAGGAAACCGATCCCGCTTCATACGAGGCATTCCATGGATGTGTGAGGTTATTAGGGGTCTGAAGGATTCCTCGCCCGCTCCTCCGGGCCTCCACTAGAGACGCCCACCCACAATCCCCCCCACTCACCCCTCCCTGCCGGGCTGTGCTCTCTCACCTCTGCAAAGCATTCTGGGTATCCTTTGCCCTGCCACCCAGGATCAGCTCCTCCTGCCAGTGCATAAACTTCTTTGAGAAACCGTGGCAACCACCCTGCAGCTCAGAGGCAATGTCGGGACTCTGGAGAGCAAAGCACCACATTTCATTAGATCACCACCCTCTTCTGGTCATTCAACTGTGCACACTAAAAAAACAATACTATATATATATATATATATATATATATATATATATACACACACACACACACACACACACATATATATACATATACATATATATATTAACTAATGAAACTTCCTACCTGGCGTTGCTCTTTGTTGGGGGCGCTGTTTGGGCAGTCGGAGTCGCTGGGATTGAGGCAGGGCCTGTTCATGTAGGCATGTCCCACCTGGGCCTTGTCCAGCATCTCCTTGAAGCCCTCCAGGGAGGTGAACTGGCTGAGCTCCTCCATCAGCTTCAGAGGGTCCAGGTTCATCCACTGAATGTCAGGCATCCCCCTGTAGCAGATCAAATCCAGAGTTCAGCTTATGGGGCGCCCACCTCAAACCGTTTCAATTTTATTCTCTTCTCCTCTTTTCCTCATCTCTCTATTCTCGTCCCCCTCCTTGTCCTCCTCCACACCTCCTCCTTCCTTCCTCGACGTCAGGCAGCTTGTTTCTGGGCTCGCGCCTCGCGGCCGGCTCTCCCTGGTGGAGGACTGCAGATGCGACATAAAGTAGCGTTTATTATCCTGTTACACGGAGGAACATAATGCGCCGGCAGGCCGCGGGCTCCTGTCTCTTAACTCTGTGCATCGAATCATAACAATTACCCCTGGCTCTCAAACATCTTGATAAGGCCCCGACGGGGCTGCGGCTGGGGGCCGGGGACCCAAGGCTGGGCGGGCAGGAGGAGGAAAGCCCGGCACTCTCCCCATCTCTCTTTCTCTTTCTCTCTCTCTCTCTCTGTCTTTCGTTCTCTCTCCTGCTGCTCAAGGCTCACAGGCGTTCACAAGCTCCCGGCTCAAAGAGACGCCCTAATCCCAAGGCTTTTTTACCCCCCTTTTGTGCGTGCGTGTGTGTGTGTGTGTGTGTGTGTGTGTGTGTTATGGCGCTATCGCTAGTCCCGCCCTCCCCGCGGAGCTAAATTTACAATATTCCTCCGAAGAGAAGGTAATTATGTGGCCTGTGGGATCGCAGCCTGGTGTCGGCTGACAGTTTTAGCCAGCCAAGACGACTCGGAGCACTGTATTTAAGACACAAGTTCAAGGCCAGAGCCTTGTAGGCAGGAAGTACCTTAAGCTCTGAGGGCTCGCCTGTGTGTCAGGGAGCCTGCCACACTGTCCACCATTAGCCAACTCGGGGAGGGACAACATGACCTCAGCCACAAAGAGGCAAATTTGAATGGCTGTGTTTTTACTTGTAATGGCATGCACTTTTTTCAATGGCTGATAATTCACATGTGGCTTATATGTGAGCATTTATCACCTCATGTACTGCTTGTGAACAAGGAATGATTTTACAAAGGGAGGCTGGATAGGACAGCGTCACTGAAGCAGAAATGTAGCCAGACGAAAAACACAACTTCACTGTTTTGACAGTTACAGCACTTCAAGTGAACTCTTCACTCAACCTCGAAAAGGAATCGTTTTCCCCTGTCTGAAACTCTTTCTGTCTGGGCGCATTCCCACATGAAATAATCCACATGCAAAATGACGTTAACCTCAGGTTGATCTACGAGCCACAGAATGTGGGGGGCCATTTTCTATGGCCAGTGCTGGAGGGTGGAGAAAGGGAAAAGAATAAAGAAAGAAAGAAAACAGTAAAAAAGTGTCCTCTCTCTCTCTCTCTCTCTCTCTCTCTCTCTCTCTCTCTCTCTCTCTCTCTCTCTCTGGGCACAATCTAGCTCCCTCCAATAATTCATGAAGAGTGGCTTCAAATAAAGCTGGTCCTCTCCCATTCCCACATACCAAGCGCCTTTGCTCCTGCTTGCAAAGAGAGGCTCCTTTATCTCCTATTTTTTGCTTGAGTGAGTCGGCCTAGGCCCTTTTGTTTTTCCATAGATTGCTGCTCTTTGTTCTCAAGTTTTTTTCTCTCTCCCTCTCCTCTTTCCCTCTCTCCCTTGATCGCTCTCTCTCTCTCTCTCTCTCTCTCTCACACACACACACACACACACTCACTGTCACTCTCTCTCACTCAGTAAAAAAAATTGGTTGAATTCAAGCGGAAGCCAGGACATTAGCCTCACTGGCTACCCTTTCCTCCCTGCAAACATGCTAGAAAAGAGGAAATGAATCCTGATGAAGAGAAGGTATTCAACACTCAAAAGCTAAGATCATTGCAAGCTTAAGTCCTTGCATCTTCAGTCACTGCTTTTTAAGTTAGCACAATTACATTTTCAAAATGGAAAGTGCTAAGTCCATATTTAAAAAACAAATAAGTGTGATATTATCCATTAATATACATTTATATTCTTTGGGGGAAAATGTTCTATCTTACCAGATCAGTGTTCTGGGATATATGTGTGAAAACTCTTAAGAGAGATGTTTTGGACGAAATGCACTGTTCATTTTGTCTCTCCCCACTTTCTCTGTCTCTTTGGGCCCACTACTTGAATAATGCCCATTTTATTTGTTGGACTTACAGCTCGGAGCCCAGGCGATTACCATGAGAATGCGCAGTGTTACCCAGTGCTGACAAAGCTGGGGCACCCTCCGGGGCCCCCTCACCGATGGACACTCACTCGTAAACTGAAAGAATGCTTACCATTGTCTGACCCAAAGACTCCCCTACCCCCAAGCCCCGCCCCCCCCCACCACCACCACCCCACACTCTCGCACACCCCTTCAACCAACCCACCCACCCAGTAGCAGCCATCTCCTCCCCTCCCTCTCTCTTTCTCTCTCTCTCTCTCTCTCTCTCCTCTCTCTCTCTTCTCCATTAGGGCTCCCTCTGGCAGGCACCCCAGGAGGAGGGGCCTCACCGCGGGGGTGTTAGAGGGGGCTCGGCAGAGTCTGGTAAAGCCCCCTCAACGCTCCGATGACAGGACAAGCGCAAGGCGACGACTGAACCAGGCCTCTGCTTATCAGCGGACTAAATGGAGCCTTTGCTCCAGGCTTAATGTGGGGAGTTTATTGCTGCCAACACTGTAGTTGGGCTGACATGACGACCCCCTTGTTACAGGAGTGTGCAAGAATCAGAGGGTCAAGTGAGCTTAAGGAGCCTGGCTCATGTCCCACATATCATGCATGAAAAACAAAAAACCCAACAACAACATTTGTTCGACAACAGCTGTCAGATACCCTGCAGTGACTTTCCTGGTCATCGCAATGCTAGCTAGCTAGCTTGTGGTGACGAAAAGGATAAAAAGGAGGACTAAAAAAATGCCTTCATGTGATTGGCTGGTTAACTTACGGTAAGTAGGCTGAGCCTCCCTGCAGTTTAGAGCCTTCCCAGAAACAATCCAGAGGGGTTATAATCATACACGGGAAGAGCTTGTCAATCATCTGGGGAGAAGAAAGACACAATTGGCCATTGCTCAAACTAGAGCACGTCACAAATGGAGAACATCAAAATGTATCCAAGGCAAGGGTCCTGGGGACTAAGCACCCCGCATTAAGGCCTGCCCTATGAATTCTCATGGGAGATGGAAATATAAAACAATAGGCTTACCCTTTCAATCATGACATTTTCTATGATTGGAACTCCGGACTTGAAGCAGATTTTGTTTAGATCCCATGACCTGAGGAGATATCAAATGTTTACAGTCACCAATTATAGCAAATCTCTGCTGGGTTTGAGGTGATTGCAAGCGTGGACAGTCAACCATTTCCCACGATTCGAGAGAGAGGAGAGACTTACTTTCCATACAGGGACACCTGGACTTTGCTAGCGGAGAGCGCAGCCTCTAGGTGCAGTAGCAAGGACTCCTGGGTTAGAATATTAGTTCCTTCCTGTTTAGGTGTTTGTATGAGCATCTGTGAGGTGAACACGGACTCTTCTCCCTGCTTCTCCTTCGTGTAGCGCAGTTCACGGCTCACACGGCTTCCAGCTGCAAAGACAGAAGGACAAGAGGAGGGAAAGTGTGTTAGAAACAGACAGATGGAACCTGTATCAGGTTATTTCACTGTGTGTCATTCATCCGTTACATTTTAAGATGACTTGGAAACCTTTGTACAAATGAAAATAGAAAAGACTCCAGGTCAACAGGTTTCATGCCAGACGGAGACGTAATAGTACCTCAATGAAATCACACAATCTACCCATATTTATTATGAATTAACTTAACAAAAACATACTAGCAAGCGGTGTTGATCAAACCAGCCTTTGACAAAACCAGTGAGTATAACACACTCAGCTTGAGCCAATACACAGGACCAAAGGAAAAATAAACCAGCACGAGAACACTCTGGGGTGGTAAGAACACACACACACACACACAAACCTCTGTTCACAAACATTTATGCCCCCTTGCTTGCTGGTTTCGTGGGCACTGTCAGACATTTGTGTCTGGCCAAGCAGAATGAGTCAAAAGCTACTTATTGATGCCTCCTGGAAAACAGATGTGTGTCTGGGAAACTCTCTCTCCCTCCCTCCGTCCAGCTTGCTGGCCCTGGTGGCTATGGCGCGGCGATGACACGATCCCCTGGGGTGGGCTCCCAGTCAGAGGCCCTCCCAACCTGCCCAGAGCAGATCACAGCGTCTGGATCCCAGTCATGTGAGCGGCCTAACCCCAACCCATTCATTCAAAAAACCAGCCCCAGCAGCACCCCCACACACACACACACACACACACACTGTCCTCCATGTGCATAGGAAAATCCCAGCCAGGCAGGCGGACGGACTGGTTAGTGTCCGCAGCTTTAAAAAAGCAGGCCTCCACCATCCCAGAACTAAGCCGTCAGGGAAAGAGCAAACGAGGGAGACGGAGGGAGAGAGAGAAAGAGAGAGAGAAAGAGGGAGAGAGAGAGAGAGAGAGAAAGAGAGGGAAGAACAAAAGCTGCTGCTGCTGCTGGTGGTGGCGGTGGCGGTGGAGCTGGGAGGGGGGTTGAGGCAGAGAAACGCTGTTCATGTGGTATGCAGAGCCCTCGGAAGAAAAGCATCAAAGAGCGCAGAGGAAACTCTGGAGTCCAGCCCCCTAATTAACAGAGGCTGTGGTGAAAAGAGTGTGCAGGGTATCTGCAGGCATGCCAAGGGCACATGAAACACACCGGCACGGATCAGAGCAGCTCGGTCTAGCCCTCCGCCGGCTCCCAATGCATGATGACAACCCCGCAGTGGCTAGCTGGGCCCACCTCGCCTCTCTCTCTTCTCTCTCTCTCTCCCTCCCTTTCTCTCTTTCTATCAGTCTCACTCCTCCAAAGCTCCCCAAAGCCCTTGCCTGGCTTAATTGAGAGAGTGAGAGGGAGAAAGAGGAAAAGAGAGAGAGAGAAAGAGGGTAGGAGAGAGAAAGAGGGTAGGAGAGATTTTGAGAGAGCACTAGAGAGTGAACCAGGGAGACGGGGACCGAGCGAGGGGAAAACAAGTGAAGACTGTTACGGGGAGAACTCTCTCAAGCGATCTCTCTTGCCCACACCACCAAATCACTTCAAGCCCCTCTCCTTGTACTGAGCGGGAGAAAGGAGGCATGGCTTCGGAGAACCACAAACTGTTCCGCCAGATCAGACACGCAAAGCATTCCGTGTGTTTCATGAAAAGTAAACAATGACACAGATATTAAGAGGAAACGCAGTTCTCCCTAAAGCACAGTTACATGAAAAAGCTTGTAAGCCACGATCTTTTATGACACATTATCGCTGCATTGCTCGCCATCATATGGCAACCAGCTCCAAGGGTATGTAAATACATTCCATCAGAGATCTGCACACAAGATTGAAGCAGAGACAAAACACTCACGCACACACACACACACACACAACTCCATTCACAAATGCAAACATGCTTTTTGTTTCACTTTTCAAACATCGCATTCATATTTAATGCATTCAGGCATCTGCAGGAATCGAGCTCGAATCCTTGGGCCGGTAATTACAGGGGCTCCTGAAGTAAATTATAGCTATTTGTGTCTCGTTCCTCCCATCTGGACCACCCAGCTCGCGGGCCGACTGGGCTGTGGCACTCCGTCACCGCTCCTCGCAGCCACCCTCCAGATGGGAGCTCCGCTCGCCTCGCCTCCCTCAGCTCGCCTCGCTCTGCTGCGTGCTGCACGCTTAAAGAGACAGGCGCGCAAAAAAAATACTTTCACGGTGTCACACAAGAGCCAGAGCGCGAGAGAGAGAGAGAGAGAAAAAATTACAAATCAGGCTGCCCCATTTGTTTGAGTTGCGCTCCAATTTGACTTGCGGTAACTTGCTGAGACTCTGGGCTTGAGGCTTCAAGCTCAGTTCCTAAAGCCAGAAGGAGGTGGGCCATTTTTAGTAAATGATTTACACTTTTCCCAAACATATACAGCCTCGTTACAATGTAACAACACCCTTAAGTACATTGCTACATACTGAAAAACAATGAGTCACAACTTTGTTTACTGAAGTAAGAACTAATGTGAAAAAAGTACATTTAAAGAGGATTAAGAATTATTGTTTCACACTATACTTCATGATATAGTTGACATGATATAATCCTACATAAGATATGTGTTATATATGTCAAATGGAGTTTGAGTAGAGGCTGCATTCTGAAGTTGGTATTAGATCCTGGTCCCCTTGCAGGGGCAGGGACCCTCCTTTTGTTCAGCTTTCACAGCTCTGGAGCTGACATCACCAGCCCAGGTCAATTCTCCATGAGGTGGGTCCTCCATCATATGGTGGGAGAAATGACTATGCAGTCAAGACTGCACACTAAACGTGGTGCAGAGCTCCCCTCTGCTACATGGCTATGAAATAACTTGGCTAAACATATGGCTAATAGCTCTCTCTGCACAGATATGGGGCTGAACTTGTGAAAGGCTGCTAGCCAGAGCTACCCAGGAGCTGGTAGACAATGGAGGAGGGTTTGGGGGGGGGGGCCCACCCCTGGAGCTTAACTCTGGGGTCCTGAAGCCTGGGAGGCTGGACTGGTGTGTGAGGGCTTCCCCCGCACAGTGGGCAGCATGGAAAGTGACATGTAATTAACCACGGAGATGCAGCCCCCCACCACCACCTTCCAACCCCCGCCCGGCCCACACGCCCCTGGTGTCAGCCCACTGCTGGACCCTGTCAGCTCCAATCTCACTCGTGTCCACTCCAATCTACCCCACTGCGGCCATGATTGCACACCACTCAATGCTGCCACTTGCCATGGCTCTCTCTCCCTCCCTGGAAGGGTCAACAAGCGGGAAGTAAATGACCATCATTACCGCGATGCTGTGGAACATCGGGCTGGTGCTACTCAACATCTGCCACACCTGGAAAGTCTATTTTTTTCCTGATGCTCATTAAAGTTTCCACTACACATCATTGCATGATGTATAAATAACAATGAGGTCAAGGTTATGGACCTGGAGCTATTTAATAAATAAAAATCACTATGCTGCTCAAAGCAATTGAATCCAAGGACGGACACACACACACACACACACAGACAATACACACATACACACATGGGCTTATTCAAGGGATGTTCCTGAGGGAACCGACTAACTCGATTCAGGGTAGACCACCACACACTGATAATGGCAATCATCTGTAACGCAGCAACTGTATTTTCCCACAGCCCACCAGGGCCAATGAATCAAATCGGTTTTACCCCAATAAAGGAGTCTCCACTGACCAAGGTGGTCCAGACACTCAACCAGCCAAGACTTCAGCCAGGCCCACACAATGTACGCCTGAAACAGTCACAAATAAAGCCTTAGCCAGCGTTCACAAGCTAGCTCTGAATCCCAGCGCTCTAACCATTAGGCAGGGCCACCTTCAAAGTGTTGTGTGCCAGATTAGCTGGATTAGCAGACCTCTGAAAGGACCCATGCTGACTTGGAGGAAGTCCCACAAGGAAGAGTGCTGAAAGAGACATTTTACCTGTTTTTGCCACCCAAGCTCGACACACACACAAAATACAGTGCTCACACAAAAATAACAGACTCTGAAGACACACACGCACAACAACAACAAGATGCACATATGGACATAAGAACATAATGTGCCCACATACATACATAGCCTACATACATACATACATATATTCAATGAATCTTTCTGTATCTATCCACCCATCATCTCTTCTTTCTGTTTCAAGAAAACAAACTCACAAAAGGCTACTGGACTTTTTCTTTGGGACTTGGCATTCCCTCATTTTGTCTCCCCTGAGCCCGTAAAACATTTTCAAGAAGACATTATGAAAACAAGAGGGGATAGATTTGGCCGCCGCATGACACATCTTTTCACAAAACTCTTCAGCTCCACTGCAACTCTCAATACCCCATCCATGACTGGGCTGTCCACTCCGTCCAGCCCAGACTCTTTAGAGGAGACAGACGGAGAGGCTGCCCTACCTTCACCGCCCCTAACAGAGAGAAAGAAAGAGGGAGAGAGAGAGAGGACGGAGGGGCTCAGTGCAAGCCCCCTTTGTCTCTCCTCTCCTGAATGTCTTTTTAAATGTTTCCCAACAAACAGGCGGGGGGACAGTACAGAGAAAGTCTCCCAACAAAAGCAAATGGCCTAAGACTTTCTCAGTAAATGAGACGATGCAGACGCGGGCTGCAGGGGTTGGCGGCCAGGAGGCGGCGGTGGAGGTTGGCTTCATACCTTAACTATAGAAACAAAGATTATAGCGGTGTCTGCCCATACCCATGACGGTGAAGGGACTCCACTGGGTATACTAGGTGTACTTTAGAAAAGAAAATTGGGAAGAATTTATATGTGTAAACAAAATGAGGGGAGGGGGATCTTTGCTGAGGGTAAAAAATACTAAGCCTCAGTTACGACCTATTCAAACCTGATACTTCTGTCAGTGCTGACATAAATTTCCACTGGTGTTGGCATTTAAGCTCTTGCTATTTCCATATGTATAGCCTCCCCTGTACTAATTATGCTAATCATCCCTAGTGTTGGCTGCTGTGAAAAATGCTCACATTAAGCAGTCCACTGGCTGCTAATGCAGCTTAATGTGTGGTTGAAACATACATTCATCCCATGCTGAAAGGCAAAATTTTTCCACATTGCTGGTTGCATTCAGGCTAGAAATGAATTTATTGAGCCGCGGGACCATTTCTCCCCCTTCCCCACCACCACTCCACACATCCCAAGTACCCAAGAAAATGTTTTTTTTTTCCTTCTGCCTTGGTTTAATGAAGGAGGCAATGGTGTAGAGAGGGGGGAAACTGAAGAAACTTTCACTGAAAAGGTGACTGGTGTCACTTTATTTAGCATGGATCAAAGAGAGCGATCAGTCTTGGCAGAAAATAAAAACTGTCAAAATGAAGGAAAATGAGAGCTGGGAATAGAAGCTGGGCAGATGTCTGGCCAGCAGTATTACAAATGAACCTGAAATAAAAACTGTACCAAATCAGAAAGTGAATAATATACTGAAGATGGATTTTGTAACAAAGTAGTAATTGCAAATGTTCATATATTTTAAAACATATTACCAAAAGTAGGTAGAAAAGTAATAAAATTACTTAAGTAAGTGTTCCAACAATCACAAAGCAGCACCAGAGATGTCTGTGTTCAAGTTGGGAGTTTTGGCCTACTTATAAGTAGTGTGCTCACAAGCTTAACCTTCTCAGTGAGAGGGGAGGCCTGGTGAGTTAAATATCCAGCACATGAGGCTGTTTTTGAGGAATGGGGGCTGGAGGCCTGTGCTGGGCTATGACTAGGGGGGTGTGGGGCGAAGGGAGAGGGGGTTGAAATAAACATTTTCAACTGACCCAGGTTGACTCGGGCCTTGTTTGTTCTTTCTACTGGTGAGGTCTGAGTCTCGGCAGTTAAAGTTTATTTATGTAGCTGGGGTACTGCGGCTTGCCATTCACCTCAAATAATGCTCCATAGAGCTGGCTTTCTCTTGAAGCTGGCCCCGGACTGGACGACTGTGTATTTTCTAATGAATCATTGCATTTACCTAGCATTTTTTGTTTAGATAACTGCTCCAAACACAGAAAAATCCACATGTCTTCCCCTCAAAAGCTAAGGTTTGTGCAAACTCTCTGGAAGGTACCTACTGTTCTGCATGTGGAGAAGGCCATTCACACCATGCGTACATGTTCCTTTCCCCCCACTTCTCTTCAGCTGCACAGCCGCTTTTTAAACCTCAGAGAGGTCTGCTACCCAGATATCCCCACTCACTTTTTGTAATGTTTGCACAGCTTGACTGTGTGTACATGTCTGTCAAGCTCCCCAAAATCGTGTCAAGACAGAGGACAAAAAATAACTTTTGAGTACATGCAAGTACATAAACATTTCTTTCTGTTTAAAACGTTTAAAACTCAAAATGTGAAAATGTGCCGTGAGCTTTGTTTGTGTGGGTCCTTTCCTATAATGGCCACATCATTCTAAACATACCACTGTGGAGGCCTACATTACTCAAACACGTGATCAACTAACCAAGTGCCTTAAAGTCATCTATACTGCACATTCAGGCAGTTAGTTTACACAGATTCTTGAACTGGACATGTAAACACTGGCATGTCATACTATGTCCACTAAACTGAAGCTGACCAAAGGTCTTGAAAAAAAAACATCCCATAATAATATCTGCTTGTGATTATTTTCATACAAAGTCTTACACAAGAAGATGCCACTCTGCTGCACCAAGTTTGAAAGAGGAAAATGTGGAGGGATGTGTGTGTGGAATGTATTTGTCATTCAAGACAAAAGGTTTATGGTGCCCTTTCCTTCACCCAGACAATAGTGACAATATCTCAGGTTTCCATCAATAGTTTCCATCAATAGTTTCTGCCAATAGTTAACCAGTACCTGATAGTGAACTGAGAAGTGAAGAGAGACCCTGTCCTTAGTTGACTCTTGCCAGTTGTGTTGAACCAACATGGTTCCAACATGGGTATATTTCTATAAATTAATCGGAAAAAAATACCATAATATATCCATAATACACTTCCCTCACCCAGAGTAAAAGCTCACCAGACATATCATTGTGCCCTTTTCACCACTTTAGATAATGTTCTCCAGTTACTGATGTTCACTTCATGCCCCTTTCCATTAGGAACATGGAAGACACACTAGGGATACGTCCATAGTAAGGGACTGTGAATGTTTACACTTTCAGACAAACACTGTCAGGTCTGGCCCTCCTCTCCCTACAGCCTGAGCAGGGCAACAGTTTTCACACGTCACTTTAGAGAAGGAGGAAGCAATTAAAGTCGCCATGGTGGTCTAGTCCGACACTTCAGATGTCCATACTAGGTGGCCGGGGTGACATCTGGGTGGGGCTGGGGGATGGGGCAAGGGAAGGCCTGGGGTGGGTGGGGGCAGTTAAAGCCCCGGGGTAACTGATGGGGGCATATGCTCCCCAAACAAACAGCTGGGGAAGTGTCAGGCCGCAGTGCTTTCTTTCTGCACTTCTCTCTCCACTCTTAGGGCACTTAAAGGGGAATGGGCCCACTCCAGATGGGCCTACCATGATGCACTCACACACACAAGAGCCACCACACCAACGTAACAGAGGGATGCTTGGGGACACACCAGACTACCATACTCGAAACTGACCCCAAGAAATGCACCAAGAAATGCACCAAAGGCTTGTCTTACCACAGACTGATAGAGCACAGCTAGACTTGTATAATGTTCAATCTTTGGGAATCCATAGAAGATATAATGTTGCCATGTTAGATTTAAGCTGTTTTGCACAATAATTAATATGCAGAACACATTTTTACGAAGATTGTTTGTACAATCACACAAGCACAGACCATCTTTGTTATAGCTGAACACCCAATGACCAACTTAAACTGATTAAAATATATTCTGAATCAGTCTTTCCTTTTTTTGAAAACCCTCTCCCTTTATATGGTTGTGTATGTGACTTTGTGTGTGTGTGTGTGTGGTGCTTGTGTGTGTGTATGTATGTGTGTCTGTGTGTGAGAACTAACCTCTCCTTGTTACCAAACCACTTACCTTCCATTCAGCCCTGAGCTGCTTTGTCAATGGGCTATTGGGGGAAACAACGCAGGCAGAAACTTTAGAAACATGGGCACAGCCTCTTAAAGGCACAGGATTCCCTTTTCAGCAATTTGGCATTTCCCTAGAAAAGCTCCACAGTAAATGTCTGCTTTACATTAACACACAAGTTCATCTGACAACACCCTTCTCCCAGTCAGTGTAGCCCAAAGTACACAAACTTCACAGACAAGATGGCGAACATAGATGAAAGTCACCAAACAATACTAAAATGTTATCCATATAGAATGCAATATGGAGTAACCAGACCCAAACCCATAGAGGCTTGTGGGCAAATACCATAAACTAAATTAAAAAAAAACTCAACACAGTGACACACAAAGTAAAACACTAAGACCAAAGGCCACCAAGAACCAGTGCAACTCACACTACCCCGATCTCTCACATGAAAATGAATCAACCAAAACACAACGCTGCGGAATTAAAAGGGTAAAAAAATGTACGCCTTGTTTACACTACAACTGCTGTGACTCTTTTCAGTGTGTGTGGAGCAGGTGGGTAAACTTCAGCTGCATTCATTTATTATTATTTTTTTCAGAGGGGAGAGAAGGAAAAGGGGGTGCCTTTATTGTTGAATGGAATCCAAGAATAGTTAAGGACCACACAGGGAGTCAGAGAGGGGGAGGGTCAGTGGCTCAAAGATGGCTAACGATTCACACAGCCCATCTGCTCTGGGGCTCCGAAGAGTGGCGAAAGCCGAGGGGGCTTAGGAGGAATTTGGCAGTGTGAAAACCAAATAAAGCTGCCCGAATGTGTGCAGATAAGCAAGGCACATAGAAAAGGACAAATAAATAAATAAATAAATAACTGAGATAACTAGGAAAAAGAGTCCATCGCTAACAATACTCGCTGATTAGGAAGAAAAGAACAAGAGAAAGGCCTACTTGTGCCTGGAAAAATAATGCTAGCTATGCGTGACAGAAGATATGGAATGCCTAAATTGAAGATCTATGTCTTCCCAAAAGCAAGGAGGTACACCTTAAGGAACTTCCAAGAGGATAAGTAAGGCACAACAAACTTTTTGAACTTGTTTTGATCACAGGCAACGCTGACAAAGATTCCTATTCTGTCACAAAACTAATGACAAATAAAGTCCAACTCATTCCACATCTGCCTTAACTCACCACACAGCATTCAGCTCTGGGTAATATGTACACGCACACACACAAACACACACACACACACACACACATACGCACACACACACACACATTCGCACACACACACACACAACAAACATTGAACCCAAGAACAAACCAAAAGCTGAAAGCTTGAACTCACCTTCTACCCATAGCTGCTCGATGTCCGTTTCGATGGCAGCGACCCGCAAACCCACAGAAAAGGCACCGAACACAAGCAGTCCAATGAAAAGGACCTTTCCACAATGTCGCTGGATGTGACAGCCCAGAGTAAAGAGGAGGGCCTGGAATCTCGCCCGAATCCACAGTGGCGCTTTCTGACCCACAGCCTTCCCCTGAAATGCGTCAAGGAGAGAGGGAAGAGAGACACTTTGTTAATAAATACAGTGGCGTTGTTGGAAATCAGTGCTGCCATGCGTGGACAGAGGTGCACTGGCATGCCAGATGTAACCTACAGCGAACACCTCAGTTCTCAGAGCTAAGTTTATGTGTTAATTTAAGAAGGCTCACCTACTGTGTACACCTACTGGGTACAATAACACTGGAACATAACATGTCTACCCATGAGTTTTATTCATCCAAATATGGCTGGTGTTGTTTCATCTTGAAGGACAATAAACAGCTTTGTTACACCCAAGCAACATGACATCCCATATATGTGCCAGGCCTGCAAACTGCATGTGGGCCATCCCTAACATGACCCCAATTCACCAGGGTTAAGCTCTATCTGGCAAACATTTTTTTTTTTGTTTTAAGACATTATAATATAGAAAACTGTTCTGAGAGGACATAACAGATTAACAGCAGCAGATTGAGAGCCCTTCACGTAATATTAGGCTGGCCTGGAGTTTCCCATAAGGCCAGCAGTGACGTATGGCTAACCTGTTCAGAAATCCCTGAAGTTTACGTACTACATAGCCTTACGGCAATTCACACATCATCACCAACTAATTTAGCCCAAACACATCACATACTAGCTGTTGGAAGCCTCTTTGGGACTTTGGGACCAGTAAAATAAATACAAACTCCGGTAAGTTTAAAAATATTGTAGACCTGCTACTACCCACCAAAATAGTTCACATTGAAAACACATAGCCTACAAAACATAGCCTACTTAGTGATGAATGGCCTGATGGCAATTAAATGAAAATTAGTTATACACAATGAGAGGGCTGTGAGAGTCACCATTTTACCAGAAATCAGCATAACAACAAATACAACCAATCTAAAGTGCATATGTTATAGACCATGTTAAATGTTATAGATCTGACAGTGAACCCTTAGTTTACATTGACAAGTTCAAATCAATCCAAAATAAGACACTAGCTACTGTATGAATCATCATTTAAAGTTATCCAATAGACTCCTCCAAGAAAATGAGTGCTACAGCAACTGGACATGTTTTGGTTTCAGTCATCAGAGTTTTGACACATATCCAAGCGGTTCATGCGGTTCAGTGATGCTTTGTCAGATAAAACTTAATCACTGAATTCCTCTGGTAGACCCACCGCATTTTCATACAAACATCAATAACTTGTTACGCGATATATCTAAAAGGTAACTTTGTAGACAAATGTATAACAAACAGTCGTTCAGCCTACAACTAGAATGTGGTGAAATAATAACCAGCTATCCAAAATTAAAATGAATGGAGACACGTATTTTCATTCATGAAATTATCTGCACTCATCGACTTCAAACCTGCTACTCCCGGTAACTTAAAAGGATAGCTCTATAACATATAACGCACATAATGTGTAGGACTATACATGGGCTTGTGCACATGAAGCTTACGTTACGCTGAAATCCTAGTTGTTTGTCCTATGCCGCATAGCGGTAAATAGCCGTGGTGAAAACGAGATGTACAACTTTTACTGCTAGCATGGAAATAAGACAACAAAGCGACGATGACTGAAATCATAACCTAGAAGATCCAAATGAAAAGATGTGTCACCTTAGAAATCTGTTTTAACGCGACAGCGGCGTGGCAATAACTAGGTCTTCGGAGAAGATCTGAGCTCACAGCCGGCGGGGAATGCGTATAACTGGGGGGTAAATCTCCAAAAACACCGGCCCCGGGGACTCTGGGATCCGAGGCCATAGTCCAAATGAGAAAACGGAGCACAGAAAAAAGTTAAGAAACTTTTTGCGTTTAACTGACGCGATAGTAATCCAATATAGAGAATAAGCGCATCCACTGGACAAAAGTTAGAATATTCACTAGTCTTTCCTTGAGTCAAAGTCTTGCAACTCCATCCCAACATTATGTGCCCGAATCTGTATAAATCCTTCGGTCTTCATCCGTCCCGATAGCTTATAAAACAACGTTTTAAACCAGAGGAAAGTCGCGAGCAGATTTCTTAGTCTGCTTCTGATCCTGTAGCAGTAACATTTGGAGAAGGTAGCCTCTTTACAAATCCTGAAAAGGGTGGTTTGATGGAAAAGTGCTCTGGTTCTCATTGGCCGAGGAAGAGGCAAATTACTTTGCAAACATCTCCTATTATTAGCTGCTAAGCAACAGCTCACCAAAGTGGAGAGAGAGGGAGACCACCCAGGCAGCCCTTCAAATCATCGGAGGGAGGGGGAGTGCAAGGGGGCGTCAGAGAGAGGAACTCTTTCAATAAACTCAGCACACTGCAGCCCTGCTCTGCACGTTTGCAATAGCCTGAACTCGCATTTTAAGACGGTATCGCATAAGATATCTGTTGATACCAACTAGGCGAACAATTTGTTTGATATTTTGCATGATACGCACTATGCAAGCTGGAGTAGTTTAGATTTCCCTGTCACTTTTGACTGGAAACGCGAACAGAATAAATGGGAAATCCATGTGCGCCCGTGCGCTCAGAGTCGTAGACAAATGTAGGCTACCATATTCGATTACCTCCTATTAGATACTTCCACAATCCACATAGACTAACTACTACTACACAGCTCTCTAAAACTCTATTCATTCACTCAGATATGTTTGTGAACATTATTGACTAGCACTGAGATATTAATAATTCTTATTCCCAAAAAATGATAAAGTAAGCTACTTGTTTTACATAATAAAACAGACATTAAATAACGTAAATTTGGCAAGTTTGATCTAAAATTGAATCCAGTGTCAAACTTCTAAGGTGAAATACTCAAACCCACCAATAGGGCGCTGCATGTCTGCCTCTTAAAGTAGTGGTGATAGCTCCCCTATGTAACAGATTGATAACCAGAAAAAAATTCGCCGTTTATGACCATCCATCTGCTCTTGTATAGCCTATATTTTAAAAGAGCAAATCCTAGCTTTAAAATGCAGACACTTAATAATTACTATAGGCTGCTTTGCAGAGTTCAGAAAAATAGCTAATCCAAAATCCAGAATAACTTTGATATTTTCACAGTTGATGTACCCTACACATTACTATTTAACTGATCATTACATAGCCTAGAATGTCATCTTCATAGAACTAGTTGACGTCAAGTCACTTGAAAGGTCTGCAGAGTTTACCCTCACTTCAGTATACATTGCTCTTTTGCAGTTACATAGAAAAAGTAAGTTTGATATGTGTCATTTTCTGTTGGCACACCAAAAATGTAGGACATATCTAAGACACAAACACATACACACTCTCTCTGTCTCACTCTCTCTCACACACACACACACACACACACACACACACACACACACACACACACACACACACACACTATGTTCATTCACAATTGTGCCCTTGACCCAAGGGTCCAGTTGAGTGTCCACAGCAAATTTGCACAGGACTGGGAGCCTCTCACGTGCCCACATTAATATTGGCCGATGGGACATCTGTCGATGCTGCGGCCATGGCTGGCCGGCCCAGCTCTTGCGGCCGGCTGACTTTTGGGTTGGATGTGGGCCTGATCTGGCGTGGATCCAGTTCCTCAAATTTGTTTAATTTGATGAGGGAAAAGGCAGCTGGAAATGGGAGCTGATGTGGAATGTGAGGAATTACTCTGTGCGGTAGGGGGCCCCTTTAAGCCTAACAAACTGAGGGAGGTCCAGGCCGAGGTCTAGAGGCCTTGGATAAATAAACCAGGGAGATGACCATGCGCTGTCCAGAAATCTGCCATCACACAGCCCCCAAACATAAACGGCCCCAGCCCATCCTGGCGCACATGTGTGTGTGTGTGTGTGTACAATTGCAAAACTACGGGACCACTCTCTCGCTCACCCATCACGCAACAGCTGAACGGCTTAGCAGGCAACTGGGTGTTTATTTATTGTAAACCTGCAGTCTTGCATTTATTTGTGAAATGGATGGTAGACATAGGCATGTATAGGCCTTCTATTGTTGCAGATGTGTTTGGGGACAACATGCCGAAAATGCCAAATGACACGAGGAGAAAAATACAACAAAAAAGTTTTCATGTAATCCTACATTGAAATCAATATTTCACACTGAAAAAAATCAGTGTCCCTTGTGTACACTATCTTAAGCTTACTGTGTGGTCTGTAGACAAAGAGGGACTTCATCAAGCAACTGATGTTTTTGAGCAATGTGATAAAATTCTCCAGTCACATATAACTACATATTCTTTTACACATACTGTGGAGTAACTAACGCTCAACGCTCACTCATTGCACACTGGAACGTAGCACAAGGATTACATGTAAAGAGACATCCACAATGATGTCTTTGAGTCAGTGTTAATATTTATAGACGGCATGCTTTTCACTAACATCAAAAGAATCCATTTCAAATGTGCAAACACTGATTATTATTGTGCTCATATGGTGCAGACTATTTGAATGTGAACCAACTAAAATTGAAACAAGTCTCAGAATAAGAAATGTCATTTTTATCCTTTGAAGGGGAACACTACGAGTGTTGTGTAGTGTGTAGTGTACCAAGATGCACAAAGGCGCACATTTTGGGCATTTTGCCACAGAAATCCACGATAACCCTAAGGAAGACGATGTTCTTTTATTGAATGGGCTTTGGCTGGCCATGTTGGTGTACAAAAAGTCCTGGGGAGACTCCACGTTGAAGCCAACATTCAGGACTTGTTTGGTGAATGTTTACAAAGCTTAAAATATTCTTAGCCCCCAAAGTGCTTTGTAACACAGTGATGTGTACATACAGGCATTGTGAGGCTCCGTCAGTCCCAAAAGGAGAGGGTTTGCCACCCACAGCCACAGATAAGATTAATTATGATAATGTATTTCTCACCCCCTTTGTCACCATAATGAATGGTTCCCCTTAAAAGTTTTTTTTTTTTCTTTCCAGGGGTCTTTGTGATTCTTTAACTGAGGTATTGTTGAACGTTAACTGGCAGGTGGCATAAAAAGACCTCTTTGTTTTCTGGCCACACCACCAGCAACTTACATATTTATTGACTAATTTATTTATTTGTTTGTTTATTTATCTACTGGCCTACGGTCCGTTAGTAAGTGTGTGGCATATGTTGGTTCAGTACATAGAGACTATACAGGTATATTGCATATACTGATAATATTAACAATTCTGGAAAAGGTTTTTGTTCCTTGTCATGAGTACAGCTAAAACACAACATACAGAAAAACCCATGGCACAGGGCAATAAACACAGACCAAGAAAAAATGGAAAACTTGTCAAAAGATGACCTCACCTAGAAAATGATGTCCATAACACTAATGTATGAATGAATGAACGAACATGAATGTATCCCACTGAGCATCAGCATAGATTGGGACACCCACTTCTTCTCATACCACTAGCATCAGATATGCTTGAGCCATAATTAATTTTAATATGAAATAATATACATCAATAAATAAGAGAATTACCTCAGTAAATAGGATAACTAAAGATTCTGTGCCAGCAATAGATTAAAAAAGATCCTGCCTTGACGTGCTGCATTAAATCTCCTTCATCCATGCATTCATCTTCCTGATAATTATTCACATATTAATCAATCCCACCAATAATCAATATATGGACTTGTCACAAGAGTATGCATAATAACTTGGGGGAGATTTCAAATGAGCATAAATAACATATTAATTACATTATTTATTAATTACAAGTTGTGTGGGAATACAACATTAGAAGTATACAGATGATCATCTTAAACTCTGTGGGTGCAAAAACCAAGGAGGAAAAAAACACACTCGGTTGTCTCGGAATTGTGTCTAAAGTCATTAGACTACAGAGGACACAGAGGTTGTATGCTGCCTTTGTTCTGCAGTAGTAAGAAAGCACTAATTCTGTGGTGTGTGAGTGTGTTGAAAGTGGGTGTGAAGGCATGGGAGGGATGCAG
The DNA here is from genome assembly GCF_017589495.1 of Alosa alosa. Taxonomy (NCBI): domain Eukaryota; kingdom Metazoa; phylum Chordata; class Actinopteri; order Clupeiformes; family Clupeidae; genus Alosa; species Alosa alosa. The sequence goes on from NC_063189.1 coordinate 11,561,056, forward strand.
TGTCTTAAACGTGGGTGAAAAAGAGAGGAAATTTGTCTGTGCCTCAAGAACACAGAAGACAAATTGAGGAAGTGTTCTGGTAATGTGTAGGGGTCACTAGCAAACCATGCAGGTTTTTTTTTTTTTTGAGGAGGAGTGGGGGTGGGGGATGCCACTTGGGTGGCCTAGCTAGTCTCTCGCCATCCACCGTGATTAGCCCCGCGGACAAGCCCACACCCAGCTCTCCTGCCACCCTCCTCCCAACCCCCTCCGAACACACACAAACACACACTCCCTCACAGTGAAGGCGGCGCCCAACCCCTGTGCTCTGATCATTGATTCTTCTCCTGCTCTATCCATCGCTTGGTCAGTCAGGATGCCCTCCCTACACACACACACACACACACACATTTTGGTGCTGTGCAAGAAGCTCTATAGCTGGGGAGGCTGGTGGCAGACAGGTCTGGATGAGCTCCAGGGCCATATTTATATCTACGTCTGAGCTGATTAATGACACCCGGGGCCTTCACAAGTACCACTGCACTTACACTACTTACTGTAGCTGCCACTCACCAGCATTTAACCACCAGGTCATAAACATTAGCATCTTCACTTGGAGGAGGGAGCACTCCAGAGCTGCATTTAGCGGAGAGCTCTCCAAGTTGGGCATTAGGCACGGCTGGTGGAACCCGTCGCAGGCTAGGTTTGAAAACAAAAACCACATCAGTGGTTGGCAGTAGTGGGTGCATGACAGTATTTCACACTGGTTTCTGTTCTTGAAAAAAAAAAAAAAAAAAAAACACAAATTGATGGCACGAGGAAATGCAATGGAGGATGCATTGGGAATGTTGGGTTGGATGCCTGCATCAGTGATACTCTGAAGGTGTTCAGACAACTTGGGATGCTGGAGAGCAGTTAATGTTGCATGCCAGAGCCAGGTCTGTCTGTCCGTCTCGCACTAACAAACAGGCCGTGCTCCCCTCTGCCACCCAGCCCCTGGAAGCAACCCAGAGACAGGCGAGCGAGGCCTGATATATGATCTGTCGGCTGACATCTGATCTCCAGCTCTGGAAAACACAAGCATCTGTCACATTTGGCTGAGAGGGGTGGGGACTGACACAGAACACAGTCCAGGAGAGAGCGCACACACACACAAACACAAAACACACATGACCTGAAGGACTGGGCCTATGGCGAGGCGTCTTTGTCTAAATATACAGACCTTGGGGAGAGCACTCCCACCTGGGCCTAACCTGCCACTTTGTGTGAAGCCAGCGTTGTTGAGTGGGGTTGCCGAGTGCCATCTTATCAGATAGTGGCGAGTTAACGTGTGAATTCAATTAAGTGCACCTCGTATTGAAAGGGGGAATGCATAGCAGAACTCGAGAAGAGGCGAAACGAGACGTTTCAGTTCAGGCAGTTCACATTCTTCCCCCAAAAAGCGCTCCCTCTAATTTGCCTGGTCTGACTGATATAAAAGTTGTCAAAACATGAGTCTGTTCACAGAGGAACCCTGGGCAAAAAAAATCTTTCCTACACGAAAGATCAAGCCTAAAGCATTCTTTTTCGAGAGCACTGTGTGGCTTCAATGATTTCTTACTCTGGTCTGGGTGGAAGGGAGCCCATACAGTGGGAGGTTAGATAAACCTGGACTAAACGTACGTTACTCGAGGAGAAACAGAGAAAAAGAAACAACAGACGGGGGAAAGGGTTTCATTAGTAATTATAGTGAGTGATTAACAACAGAGTTAAACGCACCGAAATTGCAAAACGTGGTCGAACAGACAAGGATCTTCTGACAATTACACCAATTAACCTAAATGACTCCAGTTGGCCACAGACACAACAAAACGCAGAGCATGTAAATCATGCTATGAGGTCAGAGCATCTTCCTTGAGGCCTCGTCATCCTTCATGACCAAGGATCTTCAGACCTGTAATTTAAGAGATGCGTTGCCGATGGTATGCCATAAATCTCCGATGGCATGGAGAACGAAGGAGTGTTTGTGTGTGTGTGAGAGAGAGAGAGAGAAAGAGAGGGAACGAGAGAACTAAAGAAGAAAGAGACAGAGCAAATAAGAAGGGCTATATTCTGGCATTCTGTAAGAGGAAGAGAGAGGGAGAGAGAAAGAGAGGGAGAGAGAGAGAGGGAGAGGGAGGGCTGTAACTCGTCGGGATCTCGCTGGGTGGTCTATCCCTCCATTTTCTTTCTTTTTCTTCCTCCCCCCCACTCCTTGTGTACAAATAAACTCAAGCCCATTGTGGTTATCTGTTCGCTGTAGCATTGGGACACACACACACACACACACACACACACGCTCGCTCACGGTGGTCATGGGAAGGGGGTCCTGGAGGTCCCGTCAAACAAACAGCACCTCCACAGAGCCGCCTTTACAGCCCAGCGTCTCATCTGAATCTATACGGCAGCATGAATGAACAGCGCTCTCTCTCTCTCTCTCTTTCTCTCTCTCTCACACACACACATTCCTTCTGAAGTCTTTACAAGAAGGTCACCCCAAGAGATAACTGAAGAAACATGTGGAAACGGACAATATCTCCAATATAATAAAAAAAAAGGGTGACACTGAGGATGTTTTGATAAATAGCTGGCCTTTATTTGGACACTGTGTGTGGATGTGTTGATAAAGAGCTATGGTGTAGGAGGCCAGATCGTCCCATCCGCTTTGGTCTCTCTGGGGTCCTCTGTGAAAAAGCGTCTTTCCCAAGGTCCTAGATCTCCATGAGCTGATCGGACCCAACAATGACCTCATTGGTTCTTTCGGCTGCAAGAAAAAGCAAAAGAAAGTTAATTTAGACAAGACTCTAAAGGAGCAGGGCAAGCATATGACCCTTTATTTTACATGAGAGCAATGTAAATGTGTTTCTCTCATCATTGTAGGCAAAAACAAGTCCATTCACACTTCAAGTATAAACAGATGATGTAATTGGGGAACTGGCAAGTATTGACAATATTTTCTGCTTGTCATGTCGATATTATGCAAGACATTTTACAATTTATTTTGAAAGGTTACCAGTCACAAACAGAGCAGTCACACACACACACACACACACACACAGAGCTTCAGGGTCTGCAAGACACACACACACACGACTGTTCAAGCTTCAGGGTCTGCTAGGTAACTGCTCCAAACCAAATCACAGAGAGGGGTAATTAATGTTCCATATACATATTTTAGTGTGACGGAATCTGTACAAAAAGACTGCTTTAGCGTTTCTCAGTTTGGGGAAAGATAAATAGAGCATGGAACGCTAGGAGAGCGCTACATTTCCAAGCCCAGGAGCGAGAGACTGTTTTTTATTTTACTTTTGAGGTGATGGTGTACGTGTGTGTGCTCATGTACGTGTGTGTGTGTGTGTGTGTTGTGGTGGGGGGGAGGGTTAAGACACAGAACATGGAGTGATTCCCAAGTTTCGAGGGGAACGTCTGGTCTCCTGGGCGCATGCTGAGGAAAGTGACCACCTGCAGGAGAGCAACACCTGCCTCCTGCCCGCATGACCCTCCACGCCAGGGTGGTCCCCGGCAGCCGCGGCTGCCCATCCTCACCAACTGGGCCAGTGGGGGAAAAAACGTAATACCTTAAGCAGCAACAGAAGCGCGACCTGATGCCGAAGCCCCAAATGGGAACAGGGTGGAGTGACAGCACAGCGATGGCACGGAGTAGATTGGTTCTGGGAAATACAGATTTCCCATTTGTTTTAGTGGCAGATCTTCATGAGTGATGGTGTTTAAATACAACTTGTGTGTGCTATGTGTGTTAGCAGCGCTATGTGTGTTAGCAGCGCTATGTGTGTTAGCAGCGCTCTGCTTCCACTCTCTGACTTGCTCCTTGTATGCACACTGTTTTTTTTTTCCTGTCATGAATGTAGCTATTCTCAGTGACGGTGACGGGAGGTAGAGGTATGGCTACGTTCTTGCCAAACTTCCTTGGTTTGTTGATAAACCAGATGCTTTAAGCAAATGATTAAAGTCTGGAGTTATTTTAGGTGTATTGTGACAGTTAGGCCAAGCCCTCGGGCATGACAAGGATGTCTGTAAAAAACTAAACGTTTCAAAGCAATTCAGACCAAGGGAGGCAAATATCGAACTTGGGTAAGCACTTTGGGGAGCCTTGCTAAAATATTTACGAATTTCAAAGAATGACAGGTTAATGGATGCCATAGGTAACATAACATAATTACGCCCTCAATTATTGTCCAGGTCATGGTCCAAAAAATGTTTGAGGAAGAGACTTTTTCATCATCAGTGTTTAAAGAGGCACTTAATGACAATAACTTTGTTTAAGTTCAGCAGAGATGGCAAAAGTACTCAAGTAGAAGTACAAATACTGGTGTTAAAAAATACTCTGGTAAAAGTAGAAGTACTGATTTAACTTCTTTACTCAAGTAAAAGTAGCAAAGTACAGGCTTGGAAATTTACTTAAAGTATAAAAGTAAAAGTAGTCTTCTGAATGACAACCATTTTTTTTTGCAACGGTACCTGGACCACACAAATGTTACTAGAGTGCAAGAGTGCCAGTCTCTCTTTTTAAATCTTCCTATAACCTGTTGGGCCATTTCTAGGCTTTCCACCCTAACATTGCACTGCCTAATTCAGAGGGCAGTGTGTTCTTTTGGCCTACCATCAAATGGACATCTTTAGAAAGCTAAGATCCTGTAGTTTCTTAGGAAGCACTGGCACCGAGTTACAGAGCCTAGAATATAGCTTTGTTCTTTCTGCCGGATAACAAGAATCTCTGAACTGACCACATTTCAGCCCTCTAGGTCACTGATATGATGTTTTTAGAAATACGACTGAGCCCTGGCACCAGGTCTTGTGAAGCTGTGTGCAAAAGTAGATCAATATAGAATGAAAAATTAGTACTTTAGACCATTATTTGCCAAGGTATGCTCATGCGTTTTGTAATGGCCTATGGAAACTCCCCATAGGACTTTTGGTTACCCAAAATGCATATAATGACAATAAAGGTATGCATTTCTGAGGTTTCTTGTAGACAATTTGGATTGTATGTCAGGTTCTGATATAGAATGACTACACAAAAGTCTTAATTTTTCATTTTCTTTGCTGGCTTCATGGGTGTGTATAAGATGGACTATACATTTGCACAACTAATATTGGATAAAACAACATGAATATTTAATTCCTATGGATTCCTGTGAATATTTCAAGACCAGGAATGTAGTGGTAAAATAAGAGGTGGGTAAACTATGAATTCTGTGATCACGGTAAGGTGGACTGCACCATGCAGTATCAGATTTTTAGAAAAGGCATTACAACATGGTTGATGATCGTGGAGGTTATTGTCCAATGTTTATAACAATACAGGTGGCATTAAGTGGTTCATAGAGTGTTGATGAGTGTACATATTGTTATTGTGGATAATACAGTGTGATTTTGTTTTATGTTAACAGTTGTAATTGGTGAATAAACTCTTTTGAGAGGTGGATAAACTCTAATAAGAGGTGGATAAACTATTTCTGAAATTTCAAAAGTGGGTAAACTGTGTTTACTTGCGTTTAGCCTCCACTACATCCCTGTTCAAGACCCAATGCTGCATCTACAGTACTTATTGCTAAGGATATAGGCTATACTGCAGCTAGAAGTTAGAAAGAAGAAAGCACCAAAGGCAAGGAGAGGAGGAGGGCATTTTTGACTAAATTTAATTGAGACATACTACTACATGCTAACGTTAATGCCATCAAGCTGCAATGATTTGCCGCGAATGAATGGCACCCAAATCTGTCGAGTCATTTTGTAGTGGTGCGTCAAGTGCAACGTATATTCCCATCCGCTATTGATGACGCGAAAAATAATTAACGGTAACTCCACTGAAATTATTTGAAACTAAAGTAACGAGCCAGTTTTGTAAAATGCAAGGAGTAGAAAGTACCGATATATACTCTTTTGATCCCGTGAGGGAAATTTGGTCTCTGCATTTATCCCAATCCGTGAATTAGTGAAACACACTCAGCAAACAGTGAGCACACAGTGAGGTGAAGCACACACTAATCCCGGCACAGTGAGCTCCCTGCAACAACAGTGGCGCGCGGGGAGCAGTGAGGGGTTAGGTGCCTTGCTCAAGGGCACTTCAGCCGTGCCTACTGGTCGGGGTTCGAACCGGCAACCCTCCGGTTACAAGTCCGAAGCGCTAACCAGTAGGCCACGGCTGCCCCATGTAAGGAGTAAAAGTAAAAAGTCGCCTTAAAAATAAATAGTAAAGTAAAGTAAAAATATCTGAAAAATCTACTCGAGTACAGTAACAAAGTATTTGTAACAAAGTATCCATTTCTGTTCAGCCTACTTACTAATGTGGTTAACATGTGCAAATGCACTGTTTACTCAGGTAACTTGATAACATCAGCTGCTAAAACCATCAGGTGTTCATAAGGACATTAATAATCCCAGTTATAAATGATCTATTTAATATTCAGTAGGCATACATGCTTCTCTATAATTTTCTCTATTACTTTAAAATGTGGAGCCTATAGACATCTGCCAAAGAAGTGCATTGATAGTGCATATAAACAGCACTAATGATATATGATTGAAAATATACTTAGCAAAGAAATTCATACCATCCAATATACTTTTGGTCTTTAATTTTGGCCTACAGGACACATACTGGATCTGAAAATTGCTATCCCATTTCCATTACCCAGCTTACGTTCCCAAACAAAAGCGTCTCCTAAATACCATAAACAGAAACATGGCTGTGCATGGCTGTGCATGATCAATGTATTAAATTAGATAATAAAAGTATTCATGGTTTAAATATTATGGCAATTATATCACAATATAATTTGGTAAGTGTTGAAAAAGCAGAGCAGAAACAGGATGGTCAGATGAAAGAGGATCTCACATCTCTTATTCCATTACTTTTTTGGGTCTCTGTTGTGGTATCGTTATCGAGATATTTACGGTGGGTATCATAATGGAAGTCATAACTTTGGTATGGTGATGATGACACTAACTGCACAACAGAGTTGGATAGAGCCACACTTGTGGTTCATTGGCGTGTAGTTCCACCTGTAGTGTTCCTGTCAGTCTTCGGCTCGGTGATTAGCGAGGGCTACTGGCCTGCAGAGAGGACATGTTATCCCCACGAGTGTCCTGCCTGCCGACAGCATCCAGAGGGAAAAAAGGCAGGGCGTGGACTCGGGATTCTGTGTGTTCTTTCAAGCGCTTCTTTAATCTGTACTAATAGTCATCATATTGAAATGTCATTCAAATCTTATTTATAGTGGTATCCTTGGTTTAGAGGCTGGGATTTTTTTTTTTTTTTAACGCTGGTGCCAAAACCATCTAAAACGGAGCACAGCTTTCAAGTAGCTTCAAAGGCTTGCAAGTGCTTGTTATTTCAGGAGGGTAGGGACATCAAAACTACAGGGCAACTTGGCACTTTGATGAGTTTATTTTTTTCCCTATTAAATTAAGATGATGACTCTGCTTCAGAAGTCTCAGAGGGACCGCCTGTCATCCCCTGGGCTCCTTGGGGCAGGATATTTATTGCAGTTATTATAAGAAATGCCTTTTAAATAATAGGTTACAATAACCTCAGTGCTGGGTTCTTTCCTTTATTCTGGGCGATATCTTTGAATGGTGGTCCTTAGTGAGGCTTGTAGATTTCGACTGAATAGCGGGCTGTGTGTGATGTATTAGTGTGTGTGTGGTTGGCTTGGGGGTGTTGTACAGCAGTCTAACTTTGGGATTTCTGGCAGTAGGTCTGTGTGCCCCAGCCTTTGGAGGTTATGCTGGGCTAATCAGGTCCAGTCGCACTTTGATACCCCATACAGTGGTGAGAGAATGGTGAGGCGGGGGGGGGGGCAGGAGAGGAGGGTTGGGGGTGGGCTAGGGTATGGAGGCTGGAAATTGTTGCAGTTCGGAGGCGGGGGTGTGTGGAGCAGCAACACCCTGTTGTTCAATTAGGCCTGGGCAGTCTCTGGACATCTTAAGTCTGCCTCTGGCGGTGTCATTGATGGAGAGGTTAGAGACCAGGGCTCGGACCACCCGGAATACAACAGCCTCCAGCCACACACAAGCACACACACAGACACACACACAGGTTTGCATTCACTCTCACACACCCATGCAAAGCCCACAGTCTGATTTAAGACTGAGCGGATTAAGAATATTAAAAATAAAGCTCAATTGTACACATAAGCTTTGGTTTTAATGCGCTATTAAAGCAGATTACAAGCCACGGCTCACTCTCTCCCTCTCTCTGTTTAACACTCACACACATAAACAGAAGTTGACTGAAAGGAACACACACACACAAACACACTAAGGTGTGTGTTCAGAGCAGTGTGTGTGTGTGGGTGTGTGTGTGTGTGTGTGTGTGTGTGTGTGCAGGGGTAAAAGTGTGGAGTGGTGGATTGTTGTTCGGTGCTCACCCTCTGGCTCTATGCGCTGGCTGCTTCCCACCAAACAGTACTTAATGTCAGCACTGCGCCCAATCACTGCGTTGCTGCAGATCACACTGCCCTGGATGTTACACCTACAGACAGAAAAAGAAATAATACACTACCATTATACAGGAGAAACAGACACACAGACACACTTCAAGGCTAGAATGTTGCCTACACACACACTGTGGTAACCATGAAGTTAAAGTGAAAGGAGACACCACGTAGACTCCTCCACACCAAACACTATCCCTGGGTCAGCATGTGTGGGAAGAGTGACACACACATTTCAGACTTGTGTGACAGAGCTTTGTGCCTTATGTGTTTCCACACACACACACACACACACGCACACGCACACGCACACGCACACACGCAATATGCTGTATGTTTACAGCATTCAAAGAATAATATTTTCCTGGGATCACTTTGGCACCATAAAACTTTATTTGCACAGTTTAATGTTTACTCGACTTGCTAGGGCCAATTTCACTCTTCAACCCCCCCCCCCCTCACCGTTGAAACATATTCACCATGAACCTTCAGCTTTCATGTATTCTGATAATTACACAGCTGAGGCTCTTGTCCCTTTCTACACCCCCCCCCCCCCCCACCGAGGAAACCTAATATCTCAGAGTTTTTCTTTTTTTCTGCCAAGCTTGTTTTATTTTCCTGAAGACAGTATTAGCATATATATTAAAAAACAACACCAGCTTCCCCACGTTTGTGTGCAAGCGAGCGACAACAATGCTATCAAAAAATGCTGTGGCATCGTCGTGCATGAGAGGGTGTGTATCCTGTGTGTGTGTGTGGCTGAGTGTGGCGTGCATGCATGTGTCTGCTTGACAGTCCCTTTGGCACAGTGTGAGCAAGCTGAACACGAGAACGTGTGAATCTAGCAGGAATGAGAGCTCTAAAGTGGCCCACATCTGCATGACCATGATGAAATATTCCCACTTAGAAAACATTGAGGGCAGCAGAGGTCTCCTCTGTGCTAGAACTGCTTAAGAGCAACAAATCGCTGATCTGCCTTTTAAAGCTTAGCGAAAAAAGAAAAAAAACCCTTTCGACTGGGCCGCGTGCTCCGGGATCTGTCTAAGGGGCCGTTTATACGAGAACGATTGCGAAGGAAGACGACAAAATATTTTATCACAAGTGCCTTTCGTTTACACGGCGACCCTGCCATCGGGGCTTGAAGACGCAAAAATCTGAAGACGCCTTCCAGAGTGTAGAGTTTTGAAGACTACCCGGTTAAGCGCCTCCGCCTAAACGGCTAAACCAAAGATCCTTGATTACCTCTCTGGCTAAACTGTCAAATTAGAATGTCTGAGGCTGCGGACGTATCGGGGTTCTATCACACCACCACCCAGCGGTCTGGAATGCATATCCAATTGAATATCACATACTCTTATGCCTTTCATATAAAACAAAGATTTCCCCTGAGAATGCTCGCCTAAACGCGAATACAAAAATGAAGACGAGACGCCACTTCTGCCTCTTCTCTTTTCATCGTCACCGTATAAACGTAGCCTAAAGCGCTATCTTCACACATCACTACAATAGGAAATAAAGGCTCCTGGGTGGCGACTTGGCCCACTCCCACAGTCTGACTGCAAGAGAGAGTCAGGCTGGAGGAGATGGACTGAGATAAGCTGACAGAGCGAGAGAAAGAGAGAGAGAGAGAGAGCGCTGAACAATACCCAATATTTACTTGTTATGTTCTGTTCGCTACAGTCATGCCTTGGTAATATGACCATGTGTTTATATTTCATAGCAATGAGACTTATTTGAATTCAGAAAGAGAGAGAGAGAGCGAGAAACTGGGAGATAGAGAGAGATAGAGAGAGAGAGAGAGAGAGAGAGAGAGAGAGAGAGAGAGAGAGAGAGAGAGAGAGAGAGAGAGAGAGAGATATGCAGTTGGCAAGCGGTAGACCAGGTCTGCTATCTCTGAATGTGTGTGTGAGTGTGACGTGTCCAGTCCTGCCACCATTCACATGGGCAGGTTTGCCTTGGCAGAGGCACATGGGCATTCTATTCAGGTGCTGGCAGTGAAGGGGACGCCGAGCAAAGGACGAGAATGTGAACATGTGCAAAAAGACAAAAGAGAGAGATAGAAAGAAAGAAACAGAGAGAGACGGATAGAGAAAGTAAGACGCACACAAACAGAGAGAGAGAGAGAGAGAGAGAGAGAGAGAGAGAGAGAGAGAGAGAGAGAGAGAGAGAGAGAGAGCGAGGGAGGATGTCGGGTTCAGGGTGATGGGAGATTACAAGGATTGGCGTTTTTTAAACAGAGAGACCACCAAAGAAGCTGTGCTGAAATACCACTAATTACTAACACCATGCTCCTCCTCACTATGACCCCCCACCCCTAGAGCATGCACACGCACACACACACACACACAAACACATTCACACGCACGCACACACACATTATACACACACACACACACACACACACTCTTCCCAACCCCTATACTCTACCCATACTCATCCCCCTTACAAACACACACACACACAAAATCCAACACTTTGTAAACAAGCACTCCTACATGCAAACAAAGGGTGGAAAAAAATGCAAGTGCCTTCTTTAACATGCCAGGGATTTGCTAATCCCTTCTTACATTTTTTATGTTCTGAAAGAATTGCTGTTTCATTCTTTCTTTTCTTTCCTCCTTTTCTTTCTGTCCTCCTTTTCTTTCTTTCCTCTCCTTTTATGCGCGCACTAACTTGGCGATGAGGGTAGCCATGCTGGCTCTGGGCTTTGGTTCTTGGGGGGAGCCAGTGCTCAGACCAAAAGCCCTTCCCCAGGATTTAAAATAACAGACTCCTTTTTTCTACTTCACAGTGCTCCCTCACAACAATTCATGTTATCCTCAGACTTCCACAAAAGCGAGCAAGGACGTCATTTACTCAAAATCAGCTTTAATCTAAATTCTTTCCGTTTGGGGTGGGGTGGGGTGGGGGTTGGTGGTGGGGGAAGAGACAAAAAAAAAAAAAAAAAAAAAAAGAACGAAAACGAGAAAAGAAATTAGCAAGTGTCTGAAAGAAAAGACTGCTGGCAAGAATGAGTCTGTGATCCAAAAGAAGTGAAACAAATGTTACAAATGTTATGACTGGCTAAATGACATGCCCGATGCTTTCAGTACATGCCCTGACAACATGAAAATTGATGTGAGTTACTTTCCTAGAATGAAACAGGGGTTGGGAGGGGTGTGTGTGTGTGTGTGTGTGTGTGTGTGTGTGTGTGTGTGTGTGTGTGTGTGGAATGGGGGCTTTGTATCTATATTCATCACCTATCTGTGTGTGCTGAAATGTGACCTTGTTCAGGGTCACCGAGTAGCCATTCACATTTCACAACATACGTTTCTGTTTTTTGTCAACACAACAAGAGTGGGACTAGTCTTGCCTCCAAACAGTCCCATCCCATCCAGCCCCAAGTCTCGCCCGCAGGCCACGGAGCAAAGCCCCGTCCCCCGAGTGCTTCTTCAAAAACAGGGTTTTTTGTTCAGTGTAAGCACTGCAACAAGGCTTTTTGAGAAAAGAAGAGAAAGTCCTCTCACCTGTTCCCTCACACTAAGCACTTAAACCAGCATTAACCACTTTGTCGGAGACTTTCACCGTGTGGAAAAAAGTGCCAAGTCCAAACTGCTGAGAAATACCTTGGCTGACAACACAATCGTATGTTTAGAGTACATTTTGGGTCTTAAAGTGACCAGACATTTTATCAGTGCAGCATTTGAAATTAGTTCTCTATGAAAAGACAAGAAAATCTAAATTTTTCAAATTTGACAGTTTCAATTGAACATTTCTCAGCTTTTGCGAGGCACCCATTTCAACTCCTTTGTTTGTTTTGGGAATATCTCTGCTCTGAGAAATGTCTCAAGTGTCACTTAAATACACATTTTTCATTAAACATGGCACTAGCGGAGTGTGGTGACCGTGTTGAAAGCTAGAGCGTAGACTCAGCGTTCCTTTGCAGAAAAGCACTTGCAAGATGCCTGAGTCTGATGCCTGGTTAGTGGTTAAGGAAGTTGGATGCTGGCCTATCCACCATGACATGTATTAGACCAGACAGAGAAAGACATGCTGCAGAGAGAGAGAGAGAGAGAGAGAAAGAAAACTTACCCTTCCTCGATGGTTACACCATTCATTATGATGGAGTTGGTTATCTTAACCTTCTCCTTGACTGTGGTAGATGCGCCAATCGTTGAGCGTTTAATGGAGGTCTTGTCGGCTATCTGACAGGAGGCTCCAATTATACTGTCAGCTCCAACCTTTCCAGAGACAAAACAGACATAATTACAGCTCGAAAGGATAACGATGACTTAGCCAGCCACTTGATCCTCAAGAGCTCGAAACACAACTACATTTTTATTTCACAGATAGAGGCTGGCTTATTACTTGAACAGCATGCTCTTCACAATGTGAGCCTTACCTAATGGATTAAACCTGGATTACCTAATTATAAACAAAACTAAGAGAGACGGACACATAGACAGGTAGAAAAAGAGGAGAGGGAGAGAGAGAGAGAGAGAGAGAGAAAGAAAGAAAGAAAGAAAGAAAGAAAGAAAGAAAGAAAGAGAGAGAGACTTAGGACCCCTTCTGCTACAAAATAAATCACCTGCACAAGCATAGGTGTTTGTGTGTGCTGAACACCATCGGCCCAGGAAGGTGCTGGCTTACCTGACTGCGTTCTGACACCAAAGCGGACGGGTGGACAGGAGGATCATCAAACAGCTTGGGAGCCTGTACCACACAGCACACAGGGCATGCTGTAACTCTCAGGGCATTTACTTGTTCTTAAAGTTCCTAAAAAGAGCTAATCTCCACAGGGTATTGGCCAAAGTTGATCTTTAACAGCGCACTTGGGACACCTTTGATTCATCTAAAACCACGGTTGTCAAACTGGGGTACGCGTACCCCCAGGGGTACGTGGACTGATTTCAGGGGGTACGCAAAAAAATATCTAAGTCATAACTTATGCCTTTTCAAACGTTTTCTCTATCCCACGTTGGTAACTTAACTTCCGCATTTGCACTGCACATTAAAAACATATTTTCTCCGCATTAACAAAATATTCGAGAGTGGAGACAGAGAGGGTAAAACAGCGTTTCTCAAACTGAGGGCCGCGGAGACATGCCAGGTGGGGCGCGAACTGACGTGAAAAACAGGAGTTTTTTTAATTATTTTTTTTATCTGTAGCCTAGGCCCAGGTAGCACCCGATGCGCAATGGACGCACGGTGTTATTCATAGGGAAGCGCTCGTGTCAAGGCAGCTTAGTTAGTCCCGACCTGAATGAGATTTTGAACGAGGTTGTGAGAGTGGTGAATTTCATCAAGACCCGCCCTTAAAAGCGTGTCTATTCTCCGCGACTTGAGAGGAGATGGGAGCTGACCAAAAGGCTGTACTGTTTCACAGCGAGGCAAGGCTTTCCCAAGGTAAAGTGCTGTCGCGTGTTTGAGCTCCGAGTCGCCTCTTCTTGGAGGAAGAGCGCATGTTTGAATCTTCAAGCACGTTCGCTAATGAACATTTCTTGACGAAGCTGGCCTATTTTAGCGATATATTTGGAAAGCTCAATGAGTTAAATCTCCAGTTACAAGGCAAAGACAAGCACCTAGCAGATAAGATCACTGCATTCAACAAGACGATTGTGTGTGAGATTAGGTGCAGATCTATTAAAAATCATTACATTCAGCACATTTGTAGGCCTATCATATGTTGACTATTGATGAGATTTGTATCATATGTTTATGATCCTATTCACTATTCTCGACAAAATTGAAAAAAATAAATATTAATAAAACAATTAAAAAAAAACTTGTTAACAATTGGTGGTGTTGGGGGTACTCCGAAAGATCATAATGTCTCAGGGGGTACATGCCTGTTAAGTTTGGGAACCACTGATATAAACAGTCTTCAGTGCGCTGAACTGAGGACTAGGCAGAGACCTTTTCTTAGTTTCCTACCTATGGTACGGACTCGCAAATATGCTAGCTTGACCAGGACAACCCTTTCAGAAATGTATTTCCACTGTGGACATCTACACCAGCTCAATCTTTCCCTTTCACCCATGGGAGACGGAGAGCGGTGCTCACCATGCGGTTGGCCTCGATGTAGGCGGCCAGCGTGTTGACGCGATAGCACATGCCCTCCTCCATCAGGTGCATGTAGCAGCGCAGCTTGCCGCCGTGGTACGCCTCGCTCATGTCACCGCGGTGGTCATTCCAACAGGAGCGCTCGCGGGCCAGCTGGAACAGGCTGTCATCTTTACAGGACATGAGGATGTCTACGAAGAGCAGGAGGGAGGAGAGAGGAGAAAGAGGAGGGGGGAGGGAGGAGGGAGAAGAAGAGTGTGTAGACATGGTTAATGAGGGTGTCTGTTTGGGTGCAATGAGAAGATGTGTATTGTTGGTTGCATGACACTGTTATAGGGCAATTCCATGGAAAATTACATTTTTTGTAACATCAATAACGCCAATAAAATGTGATGATATGGTATGATGTGAATGATTACATGAAATTTGAGCATTTGCTATTTTTGGCTGAAGAATGTACATGAGAAAAAATGCACAAAAAATGAATGTTATCATTCACATCATACAAATGCCAAGGCATTTCACTGGCGTTATGGATGTGACAAAAAAGTCAATTTTCTGTGGAATTGCCCTATATCTATGGAACTTACATCATGTTAATGATTGTAGTGTTTAGCAGGTGTACAAGTGGCAGCCATGAAACAAAAGATGCATTGCCACTTACCACACCATGCAGTACATAGATTGTACTAACAGGGTGTATTAATATGTAATAATTAATATAGGAATACAAGGGCATGGGCTATTAAGAGAGCATTACTACTGTACTTACCAAGGTTTGCATTCCGTTCCTTCTTCTTCTGGTCCTGATCACTGTCATCTTTAGGCCTCTGTGAGTTAATGGACTTGGAGAACTGCTTCCGAACCAAAAAAGGCACCAACTCCCCTCGGATGGAAGAGATGGACCTGAGCATGAAGAGACCAGTTAAGGCACTTAAGACAACACCGCAGCAGGGTTGGATGTAGCACTCGGCTCAATTAAGACAACACCGCGGCAGGGATATAGCACTCGGCTCAATTAAGACAACACCGCGGCAGGGTTGGATATAGCACTCGGCTCAATTCAAGCCTGATGTGTAGCACGCAACTAAAACAACATGTTTTTGGGACACACCTCTAGAACAAGACATACAGACAGTGGTGCAGTGCATGCCATTACAACTTTTTTCAAATCAACCCCTCCCCCCCCTACAGTTAGTTAGAGGTCATTTGCACATGATATCTTAACAAGGCAAAGACTATAGGCCCAGAGAAATAACACCAATTGTGCTGTTTTTGACATGTTCAAACAGGAGCTGACACCGAGGCCTGGTATCAGAGCGGGGCGTTAAGTATAAGTATATATATACTCTTTTGATCCCGTGAGGGAAATTTGGTCTCTGCATTTAACCCAATCCGTGAATTAGTGAAACACAGCACACAGTGAGGTGAAGCACACACTAATCCCGGTGCAGTGAGCTGCCTGCAACCACAGTGGTGCTCGGGGAGCAGTGAGGGGTTAGGTGCCTTGCTCAAGGGCACTTAGGGCGTTAGTGGTGTCCCTGTCTGTTGTGTGCGGTCAGGTCTCAGAGCGGGGCGTTAGTGGCGTCCCTGTCTGTTGTGTGCGGTCAGTCGCGGGGCGTTAGTGGCGTCGCTGTCTGTTGTGTGCGGTCAGTCGCGGGGCGTTAGTGGCGTCCCTGTCTGTTGTGTCTTGGTCAGTCAGCCCCGGCGTTAGTGGCGTCCCCGGTTGTGTCTGCCGTGGGTCAGTCCTTGGGCGTTAGTAGAAGATCCCTGTCTGTTGTGTGTCCCACCGCTCCAGCTTCCCGCTCACTGTCTTACTCACTTTTGAAGCCAGATTACAATTTCCATGTGAAAGCGGAAAAAGAAACAACAGATACGCTGTGTCCATTTTCCTCCTTCAGAACTGCACTGCATATAGCTTTTGATAGGGCCGAGGGGGAGAAATAGAAGAGAGACGAGATGGAGAGAGAGATGGAGAGAGAGAGAGAGAGAGCTGGACAAAGACAGACTCAAATGGAGACCTGAAAGGAGAGTGAGAAAGGAGAACTGAACACTGAAGAAAAAAACGTCAGCATACTTTGATGAAAGAAAGAGAAAAAGCACAGGGGGGAGGAGAAGAGCCGGAGCAATGTGGTGTGTGGGGGTGGGCGAGGGGTTAAGAATGGCAGGGTCAGCCTCCAGAAAATGATATTTACATCAGTGGCTCCGCAAATTCAAAACAGAGTGACTGGGCTCCGTCTTCAGAGACAGGGGGAGAGTAAGGGTGAGAGTGAGAGAGAGAGTGAGAGAGAGAGAGCGAGAGAAAGAGAGAGAGCGAGAGAGAGAGCGAGCAAGAGGAAGAGAAAGCCCACAGTGTGTGAGAGGGACACCGAGCTGATGAGCTCAACGCAGCCTCTACCTTTAGCTCTCCCCAAGAGGCTGTTGAGAGTCCGGCACAAAGCCCGGCAGAGCTGCACAAAGCCAGGGCTGGGAGCCCCCAGAGAGGGGGGCCGAGGAGTGGAGGTACTCTGGGTGGGGGAGAAGGAGGGGCCAGGAGGGGACTAGTGAAGGGAGGCCTGGGCTGACAAGACCCTGGGATCCTAATCAGCAACTCAAAAAAGGGACATAGAGAAGATGGAAGGGTGGAGGAGTGGTTGGGGAGACTGCAAGCTTTCGCCCTCTTAAACAGTCACTTTACTTTTACGCTCCTTTATGTTTAGAGACATTAAAAAACTCAAAATGACAACAGCGTACCTCAGCAATTAAAGAGGGTCTTTGAAAATCAAAGTGGAAAAAAAATGAATGCGAAAGTGAACGTTTGTGATTGACAGGCTCGGACACACAGGGCGATTGCAGGGTGGAGCGTGTGGGTGTGTGGGTTTGTGAGTGTGTGAGGGGTGTGTGTGGGGTGGACACAGTGACCATAAACCTGGAAGGTGACAGGTTGTAAAAGTACTTAACACCTCGCTTAAACACCTCAGCCGGACTCAAAGCCTTGCTGCTCTATATGGCTACGCTAACATGCTAACGCTTGGTGTTCTCCACGAGAATAGGCCTAGCAGATGTTGTGCTAAGTCTGGGCAATGCTTGTGAGAGAGGAGGAGGAAGAGGAGGAGGAAGAGGAGGAGGAGGAGAAGGAGGAGGAGGAGAAGCCGTGCTGTTAGCATCACTGGGAGACGTGCTCTGTTAGAACTGATGATAGGGCTGACGCGAGAAGGGTTAACAGAGCAAGGAGGTGTGAGACTGTTAACAGAGTGGGAAAATCCCATTACTTGTTGTCTACTAAGAAGTCGACCACAGATCTCTTCAGGCAGTACAGGTGGGCATCCAACAGGCCTGTCTTGATGTGCATCCTGGGATGTCTGTGAGTGAGAGAGAGAGAGAGAGAGAGAGAGAGAGAGAGAGAGAGAGACAGAGAGAAAGAGAGAGAGAGGGGAGGAGGCAGAGATCAGAAAGTGATTTAAGAATGCCAATAAAACTCTACCCAAGGACTGCAATACGATGAAATCTGATACAGCAAACCCACAACAGTGCCCCAGGGTAGAAAATCCAGACGCGGGATCTGAAACATCAAAATAACCAACACCAACAACAAAAACAGAAACCCATTTTTTCCCTCTTGGTTGAGGACAGATGCTTCCTAATTACACGGTGAAGCTGGTCTGGGTTTGGGTTGTGGTGCGGTCTCTAATTTACCCCTACCTACCCAGTCCACATCTTAATTGGCCTTTTTCGAGGTGCTTCCAGAGGACCATCTGCTCTGGCAGGGGCTGAGGGGAAGTGACACGTCTGCGAGAGGAACTTTGGGAAAGCGACGGCGGGCACCCAAGCTCTAACGGACGGCCTGGCTTCCACCGTCTCCTTTACGAGGACACAGATGCCAAGGCTGCCAGACCCCCAGCGGCTTTACAGCAGGACACTGACACAACAGCAGGACACTGACGCAACAACGCTACTGCTGGAGCCATCCACAGACCTCCTGTGAGCAATCAACATGGCCCAGAGGGAGAGAGGGAGAAAGGAAGAGTGTGTGCAAGAGAGAGAGAGAGAGAGAGAGAGAGGAAGGAGTAAGGAGGAGAGGGAAGTGAGAGAGTGAGGTGGGGACTAGAGAGGGTGAGAGGGAGAGAATGAGGTGAGGGAGTGAGTGAGTGAGGGAGGAGAGAGGAAGAGAGAGGGAGGAGAAGAAGATGAGGGAGGGAGGAGAAGAGGATGTGGTAAAAAGAGGGAAAAACCCATCTCCAGGTAGAACAGAAACCAAAGCAGCACCTGTTGCGAAACTAACCTCTACCCAGTCACGACAGGCACACGGCTGCACTCGAGTAAGAGGACGTTGGCCGGCGAAGCCGCAGGATCTGGCCTGTATTTGAACGCTGGGCTCGCCTAACGCAAACCTGATGTGCTGAACTCACCCAGCGGCGTCCATCAGCGTACACATAGAAAGGCCGGGTGTTTGTGAGCGTTTTTTATTCGCCTTGTCTCCTTCTGCAAAACAGTGACAGATATGGCGAGGACGCTCCAGAGGAAAATAAAGCTGAAGAAACAGTAAGCTTCATTAGCGCACTAAATGGTCCCAGACTCTGGCCGTAAAAGTGGACAAGGCCAAAAATGACAGAGCGCCGTCTGTACATCGAGTTGAACACACCATTAAAAGTGCTGGATCCACCACTTCGCTGGGCTGCCATCAGTCATCAGCGGTGCAGCGGTTAACAACCTCACGGGGGTGCACAGTGCGTCTGTACAGTACATCTCTGCTCATGTTTGTCAGTATGAGTATGTATGTGTGTGTGTGTGTGTGTCGTGTGTGTGTGTGTGGCTGAGCAGAGGGCCTCATCCCATCCTGCTGGAGACATTTATGATGCGCGAGTGTAAGAAAACCATGCCCTCCTGTCCCCCTGTGCGTGTGCGTGCGTGTGTCGCGTCGCGATATTGTGTGTGCGTGTCTTGGCAGCGGCGTGTGTGTGTGTGTGTGTGTGTGTGTGTGTGTGTGTGTGTGTGTGTATGAGGGGGCGCTGAATGCCCTCTGACACAATGGAGCATCGGCCGGCAGGACTGCTGCTGGCGCCAATCTGTAAACCAGATGGAGCCTCATATAAATCATGCCACGGAGGGAGGAGAGTATGTGTGCATCAGTGTGGTATGTGAGTGGTATATTATTGATGCGTGTGTGTGTTGGGGGGGGGGTTAATAAGCAGATTATGATGACTTCTGAGCTGTTCCACCAGGCCACAGCATGGGGCTCCTCATGCCGAATTCCTGAAAAGCAGGGAGGTGTGCTAACTGACAGAGGAATATTCCACCTCACACGACCACATATGGCTCCAGAATGTGCGCTCATACAGTACAGACACACAAACACACATAGGCACGGTATGGGCCAACAGGTTGCTGTAAGTATATACTGAGCTGTGTGTGTGTGTGTAGTGTAGTGTAGTGTAGGCCAGCATCCAGGAGGAGAACGGCGAATAAAAGCATGACTGAGATTTATGGGAACACCCAACAAGTGACATCATGGTTTGGCACCTGTGAGAATGAGTGTGTGTCTGAGTGTTTGTGGGTGTGTGTGCGCACACATGGGATTGTGTGTGGGGCCGATGACTGTGTCTTTGAAGGGAAAACTGTAAATGTGTCTGTGCGTATGACTAGACATGCATGTGTGTGTGTGTGTGTGTGTGTGTGACTGTATGGTGACCATGGGCAGGGAATGTGTGTGTAAGTGAATGAGTGTGCGGGGCGGGGCTTTATGGGTACGAAGCTGTGCAGGGATCCAATACAGTAGAGTGCTGAGCTTGATTGAGAGGTGCTGCTAATGAAGTGGCCCTGGATTTAAAAACACCAGGCAATCAGACCAGGCTGGCTCAGGGCCTTATGATTTTCTTTACTGACATACACCATGCTAGCACGCTAACCTACAGTTGGCTGTGTGTGGCTAGTACTACCATGATGAAAAGAACAAAGAACATGAATGAAGTCTGTCTAGACTACTCCAGAGTGATCGGAACTGAACAATGTGATTAAGTCAATGCTTGCGGGGGCTTGTGTGACCTGCGCAATAAAAATCTGCAATACAAATGGCAAGTTCTTAGAAATGCAACTGTAGCGGTGATATTTAGCCAACCAATGTTGTTTCCTGCTCCTGATGGAAAACAGATTTTGGCACTAAATACTTTCTCATAACGTCTCGGTCCTCTGATGTCACTGGATTTCCTCACAGCTCTCCTCATTCCCGTTTGGATGGCTCACTACTGGCGTACAGAAGAAAGGGGGAAAAAAGAAAGGAAAAAGGAAAAAAAAAAAAAGAAAATAACAAAAGAAACATTCAGGAAGAGCCAGCCAGCCTGCATGTGAGTGAGCAAATGTGAGTGTGTGTATGTGTCTGTGTGTGACTCATTAATGGCTTAAATGGCTTACAACTAAAAAACTCTGACACACACACACACTCTACCCCCTTCTCTACAACTCCACATTGCGGTACAGTGAGGTCATGCACTCCAGAAACAGTCTTTTTTTTCTCTCTCTGAAGGGACAGAGGGAGCGTCAGAGTCAACAGCAGCGGCAGCAGCAGCAACAGGGCAAATTGACTCAGGCCGCCGGGCTAGCCGGAGGGCTCGCGGCAAAACACCCGCTCCTTTGTTCTCGCCACTTGCCCCGGACCTCCGCACATAACAGCCTCGGGAGCGAAGAGGAGGGGAGGGGAGGGGAGGGAGGAAATGGGGGTCAAACTGTGCTCACATGACCCCTGGGAGCAAATGGGGTATTCGTTCGATGCGGAGGTCCATCAGACACATGTGATTCCCACTCTATTTTGGACAAAGCAAAGTTTGCCCAGGATTATCGGAGGCGACGCTTTTTTTTTTTGTTGCTGGATGAAGCATACGCTGTACGTCAGTGTGTAACGTCTGCACCGCACTCGGGAGGCCTGAGAGGCGGTGTTAACATGCTGGGGCTTGGGATTCTACCATCTGTAAAACCTTTACTGCATTTCTCACCGTGAGAGTTTAAAACACAGACACACACAAACACACATGTGCACACACACACACTTTAGCTCTCAGTCAGAGGAAACTGAAAGAAAAGACTCTTCATCTGCCACCAATTTGAACAGGAAAGCAGAGCAAAAGTGTAGGTGAGCGGAATCGGTAGGAACCGTTCAGAACTGTGAAATCAATTCAAAGGTCAATTAGCATCACATGTGCGGCGTGTTCCCGGATCCCAGGTGGAAATGAGAGGCACGCGGTGAGGTTGTCCACAGAGCCGCCATTTTGGAGCACTAACTCGGAATAAACGGCATACAGCGAAAACAAACAAACTAGGAGAGCTCCGTATTTAGCCAAGTCGTTTCCCATCCACTTTTGGTAACTGGTTATTGGGGGTATTTCTATTCTTCTGTCGGGCAGACATCTGTATTGCCTCAAATGTGGGTGGGGGCTGCCCTGATGATTCAGACATGACACACATAAACACCACAACACAATAAAAGCAGTTCTCGTTGGTGCAGGGAAAACAAACTAGACCGCTGGCGTGCGACACACACACACACACACACACACACACACGGTGTAACACAGATTGGCAGGACTGGCTGGGTAGTGGTGCTGGGGTCGGGAACGCCGCGCGCCAGCAGCCGACGCTGAGAGGTGAGTGTGCCTGCTCCGTCCTCGCTGTCTACGCTGTATAAATACATGGCAGACGCTTGCAGACGTCGAGACGACTTAGACAAACAAGGGCCGCAGGAGCCGGGAAGGGGGAGGCCAGACAGCTAGCTGCGCACACACACACAGGCAGCACACACACACACACACACACACACAGGACAGTGGTCCTCCGCAACCAGCCAGGTTAGGTCTGGGCTCGTGGTCATGCATAACCACAGACAGGCCTGGGGCAACACAAACAGCCGCCACAGGTGAGTCTAATTCGCTGGAGGTGTTGCCTTGGCGAAGGCCGATGGACATGTACGGCGTAATGAGACTAAACAGTTTAGAGGAAGCGCGTGTCATTTGTGTGCAAGTATGGACCGTCCGCATGCTTTTAAACTGAGGCACAAGGCAGGACAGACTGTCTGTTGATATAGGTATGTGTGTATGTACTGTATGTATATACAGGCCTCTATGTGTGTGTGTGTGTGTGTGTGTGTGTGTGTGTCCATGTGCGTGTGTGGGCGCTTGTATTTGCAGCACGCTCACTCACTCACTCGCTCACAGCTGCTGCGGACCCTCTCGCCCTGGACAGGATTTACAGTGGCTCTGGCTCCCTGAAGTATTTACGAGCTCCTAACAGAGCTCGCTCCAAACGGACGCCTCGTCTGCCCGCTCCCGGAGCTCTCTGGCCCTAACGACACCAACGCCACCCCTCCCCAGAGGCAGCGCCGAGCGAGGGCCAGACCCAACCTGCCCGCTGGTGCCCTGGGGCACATGGTCCAGAGCAGCCTCCTCTGAGCAGCAGCACAACCCCGTGGGAAGGGGCCAAGGCTGATATGGGGTGAGACATTATATAAGAGAAAATGTACTTTGGGTGCAAGTAAGGTTAGAGATCAAGTAGTTGAATCCATAAGTAAGTAAGTATATATACTTTATTTATCCCGTGAGGGAAATTTGGTCTCTGCATTTATCCCAATCCGTGAATTAGTGAAACACACACAGCACACAGTGAACACACAGTGAGGTGAAGCACACACTAACCTGGAGCAGTGAGCTGCCTGCTACAGCGGCGCAGTGAGGGGTTAGGTGCCTTGCGGGGAGCAGTGAGGGGTTAGGTGCCTTGCGGGGAGCAGTGAGGGGTTAGGTGACTTGCGGGGAGCAGTGAGGGGTTAGGTGCCTTGCTTAATGGCACTTCAGCCAAGGATGTGGGCATAGTAGACCAGTGCTCAACCACTTCCCCGCCCACATTTTTCCTACTGGTCGGGGTTCAAACCGGCAACCCTTCGGGGTTCAAACTGGCAACCCTTCGAAACCCTAACCAGTAGGCCACGGCTGCTCCCACGGCTGATCCCTTCCATATGAATGGAAGAGATCACTAATATGAATGTATGCTGTGGCAATGGGAAATATATTTGTGCAGTACGTTCATACAGTACATGCCCGCATATAGAGATAGCACGTATGTAAATGTATACAGTAACAAAGGCAGTTATTTTAAACAAAGAACAAAGATGAGCCACATCACTGGCAGCCGAGCCCACTATGGCAGAAGTACATGGAGGTTGGCTAGAGAGAAATACACGGAAATGGGTGGAATTGAAAGAAACCAAGCAAGAAGAAAGACAGACAAAGTCAAAGAGTGAATGGTGAGGAGAGAGTTCCCGCTCTGCATTGTGAGGGGTAGGTCTGGCGGAGGAGGAGAGCGAAAAGAAGCGCCTGGCGAGCAGCCGAGGCTGAGCAGCCAAAAGCGAGCGGAGTCCCCGGCCCAGCCCGTGGTAGTTGGCAGGTCTCATGACAGGCAGGCGCAGGGAGGGCCGTGTTTTCATTCCATCCCACACAAACGCCGAGGTCAGCGCCGTGCAAGGCCACCATTGTTCTTGAGAAGTCTGCTTTAACGCCACTACCACCACTATGCCCCACCACACACACACACACACACACACACATTCACAGACAGCCCCACACACACACACATATTCACCCACATTCACAGACAGCCCCCCACACACACATGCAATGACAGCTCTGTGGCCAAGGCTGGAGGCTTGATACATGAAGTATAACTTCATGTAACCGAGAACAGACTGATATACGTGGGTGTATTTCTCAGTGCACATGTGTGTGTATATTAGTGTATGTTTACACATGTGTCTAATGTGTGTGTGTGTGTGTGTATGTGCGTGTGTGTGTGTGTGCGGAGTTGAATAACCTGTTAATATACAACACAAATATTAATATCCCTATTTAGTTATTTTAAAACAGACGGAATCATGGTAAAATTTCTCTTACCAAGTCACTGTTATCTTGCAGTCACAGTAAACAGTGGATCTGAGACATTTTCTTTGTTAGGTTTCAGGTAAAGTAAAGAGTGCGTTGCTAGAGACCTGTACAAGAAAGACCAGAAGCTATCCACCTTATGCTCTACAATAAATGATGCATCCTCAACGCAAATAACAAAATAACAACTGAAAAACACTGTCAGATGTTTGAATATATCAAATTATTTGGTATTATTATTATTTGTTACACATCCCTAGTGTAAGTATGTGTGTGTGTGTGTGTGTGTGTGTGTGTGTGTGTGTGTGTGTGTGTGTGTGTGTGTGTGTGTGTGTGTGTGTGTGTGTGTAAACCCATGAGCTGAGAACTGTGGGCACAGGCAGCTGGTCATGGAGTGTGATGACTTTGGTGGGTGCTTGGGGTGCGGTGGGCGTTGGGCACTGGCACTCACTTGCGCATGATGGACTTCCTGAGGGTCAGGCCGTCCTCCAGGTCTGCCTCGTTGGCCATGAACAGAAGCCTCTTCCCCGTGCCGTCCACACCAACAAAGTCCCTCTGCTCGCCTGCGAGTTAAGCAAAAGCAGCGCAGACTGTTGGAGCATTGCGAGCACGTTGGGCGATTGCCCTGCAGTCGGCTTTATTTACAAAGCTGCATCGATCAACCGTACAAACATCTTTCCTACGGTCTTTCATCATTGTGACGGATGCTTACCCATGCTGTTTGTCAGGGCAGACCTCGGACCTCTAGGTGCATGCAAATATTTGGCTAAACTGTTTGAATCGACATGCCAGAGTCAGATTCAGGGCTAATGGAGTTTCAGATGGACTCCAAGCAGAAGCATTCTCTCTCTCTCTCTGTTTATCCAATGAGATAGGAAGGCCTGGAGATGGTTTGAATGGTGGAGGGAGAGGACCTACCTGCTTTCTTCTTGCCCTTCTGGCCAGGGACGGTCTCTGTGAATTCGTTGCTTTTGCTCATCAGCATGGCGAGGGTGGCGCTGTGGGCACGGAACAGGTCGACCACCTCGTGCAGCGCCACGTCAGTGATCAGGTCGCAACTCACCACCAAGATATCCGTCTGCGGAAAAAAAAAAAAAAAAAAAAAACATAGGGCCTTCAGTGACCCATTCTAACAGACCATACAAACAAAAACCTACAGAAACAAAACTGTTTGCCAAAGTTGTCAAATATTTTTTGTTTTATATACATATTTACATACATGTTACATATTATGTTTGGAACAAGCTATATGGTGGTACAAGATAACGTGTTTTTTTGTTGCATATGTATTTTGGATTTCATCTGAAAAACTTTGTTACGGGCATTTGGACAGGACAACAGCAAACCAACTTCTCAGCGGACATCGAGAGCTCGTTACCATTTCCACTGCCTATATACAGCTTAACATGTGTGAGTGGGGCAGAGGATGTTCTACCCTACAGGCCAACCTGAATGCCTCTAGCACTTGTGTGCTAGTGCTGCTTAAGCGATCATATCTCCTACCACCAACTGTACAATATGCTCACAAACAACGGATTACCATGGGCACATAGCATGTTGTGCTGCATGAGATAAGATCACAATTTGAACCAAATGCACAGGAGAATGCACACACCCTTGATACAGCCAAGGTGGGTCTTCACACAAAGGGAACGATCAAACCAACTCTGATCCAGATGCAGATCCGGAGGTGAATGAGGCAGAATGTGAGATATAAAGTTGTACGTCGGCGGTTTATGCCATCTATAGTCATGTTCAAGCAGCACATTCACAATACGAGGCACTGGCCCCTAAAAGTACCCTGGGTGAACCAAGACCAATCTGTAAGCACATTTGAATTGAAACGGCGGATCCGTCATTAAAGCCCATTTCCAAATCACCAAAAACCTAGGAGCCAATTGCAAGCGCTTATGCGGTATGGATTGGACTTCAGACGGTTGGTAATGGTATTGCTGATGGCTGTGCTAATGCCGTCAGTTTTAAATGGCACAGACGTGTATTTCCTTTGAAATGGAGAAAAGAACTACATGTAAAACCTTCATTTAGAAGATAATTACTTGCTTTACTTCAACAGAGTTGAACTAATATCCAAAGCCACTTGTTCTGGTGTCAGTCAGGCTACCGTAAAGCACTATTTGCATGTAAAGGGCAATATTGCAAAAAAAAGTGCAAAAATATATTTGATCACCATCACACTCTTTTTCACACTCTCAGATTCACTTTTTTCCCCCAGAAAAATCAAAACCAACTGACACAAATGCCAATGGGGAAATTTGTTTGGAGATCTGCCCTAAAGTCAAAACAGATAAAAACAAGTAGGGACATACCTAGGCAACACACGGTCAAAAGACTATAGCTCTATGCAGAAAAGACAAACGGCTGTAGCAATAACACACTCGTAACAACATAGCTCATTCTGAAACTTCAAAACACGGCATGAGAATTAGGGAGAGGAAAAAAAACAAGTTTACATTTTCAGAGACTACAAACTCCTAAACAAAGCCAAATAACACACACGTTGCAGAGGAAAGGGCAGTATGTACAAACAACGGGACCAGCTGTGGTCTCGGAACACAAGAGTTGATGTACTGGAACAGTCTGGGGTCTTTTGCTATCAACTAAACAATATAGCTTACATCTCCCAAACAAGCTGCAGCCCAATTCCGCACTTGGCACGCAGCTCTCCTCCATTTTGCTGTCATGGGGGTTTAAACTCGCTGCTTTATATGGTAGAAATGAAGACGTGCAGGATTCCTGACGAGTCTGTAGGCCATCTCCGCATGCGGAATATGTGCAGACATGATGCACAAGGGCCCCTGCGGTCACATGGTGAAACATTGAAGTGTATGAGTGGGAGTGTGGGAGTGTGTGAGTGTGTCTGTGTGTGTGTGTGTGTGTGTGTGTGTGTGTGTGTGTGTGTGTGTGCGCGCATGTGAGAGAGAGGGAGAGGGAGAGAGAAAAGAAGCTGCTCTGTATTTCGCTTGACGACAGTCACAACACATCCTGGGTTTACAGCATGGCTGCGTAGCTGACGTGAGTGTGAGTGTGAGTGTGTGTGTGTGTGTGTGTGTGTGTGTGTGTGTGTGTGTGTGTGTGTGTATGGGGAGTGGTGGGGGATAGGGGAGTCAACGAAGGGCCCTCTTTGATAAACACTGTTGCTCTCCTGACTGCAAACCCCACGTGTGTGTGTGTGTGTGTCCGTACCGATATAGATGGAGGTGAATGGTTGTGTGAGTGAGCTTGTAGCGTATGTGTATGTGTGTGTGTGTGTGTGTGTGTGTGTGTGTGTGTGTGTGTGAGTGAGTGTGTGTGTGCTGGGAGGGGAACCGGTGATAAATCCTGCTTGCGTTCGCCATTGTTTCTGTTTGAGCTGTCTGGTTCCCATCTGGTCTGCCCATCTCGGGCCTGTGGATAAATAAACAGGGGAGCGGGACCCGGGCGCGGCCCCGTAAAAGCGTGCCTGGCTCTGGGAGAGCTGCATGCCTCATTGGGGAGGCCTGGGTAGAGAGGCCCCGCCGCGACGCTCCACCATTCTCCGCTCCACGCTAGTCTGCGGCCCTCTCAACAGCACAGCACAGCACAGCGTAGCGTAGCGTAGCGTAGCATAGCCCTGCTCTGCTCAGTTCAGCGACTGGGCAGCAGGCCCAAGAACAGCTCTGAAGCCCTCTCTCGCTCTCCCTCTCTCTCGCTCACACATACACGTACACTCACACACACACAGACTCTCTCACACATGGTGAACAGATAGCATAGACAGAGGGCGGGCGGGCGGTGTGTGTGTGTGTGTGTGTGTGCATCCACTCCATGCTACTACTGAGGAGCAGCAGACTCCCTCCTGCCGCTTCTACTACCAGTGTGAACCCAGATTGCTGGCCCCACAGTGCTACGTTAAACTGGCCTGAAAAAGCGCTGGAGCTGGGGCGATGTTGATAAATGAAGGAGCAAGAGAAGTGTGCGTGTGAAAAACGGAGAACCGCTCAACATTTGTTTCTCTACAGAGGCACAGGAAATGTCTTGGCTCTCGCTATGTTCCCCCTTTTTTTCCCTTGTTTGGTCCAAGTAATGTGAAGCTATTGATACAATAATTTAAAAAGCATGGGGGTCCTTCCCTACACAGACCTCACACCACTCAGCCCCTAACATGAGAACTCATTTAAGGGACCTCCTGACATGAGAACTCATTTAAGGGAGACACTGTCCAGCTAAATGTCACCCAAAGTCAACCCAACGTCTCCAAGTCTGCCTGTGTGCAGTAAACGGATACACAGCCATAACTCTGAACAGTTCAGACTTTCATAGCTGTGCTGCTATTTTTATGTGGACCCAACAAGTGGCCATAGGGTTTCTTTCTCTCTCTCCCTCCCTCCCTCTCCCTCTCCCTCTCTCTCTCTCTCTCTCGCTCGACCATCAATGCTGGGAGAGGGCTGGTGCTACTGCCCCCACTCCCTCCTCCCCCCACCACCCACAAGCCTGTGGACTCCCTTTTGACGCTGGAGTGGGCGTCAGCGGGGGGTGGTGGTGGTGAGGACTCATCTGACGGGGGAGCTGGTGCCTTTCAGCAGGGCCTGATCTGCACTACACTGCACTGCACTGGCTGCCTGGGGCCCGGCTGGCTGGCTGGCTGGCTGGCTGAGTGGGTGGGTGGGTGTGTGGGTGGGTGAGGTCAGGCCACCCACAGACAGCTGTGGTTCTGCCTGGCTGCCCCCCAGGCCCCTACAGCCCGCCAGGTGAGACCACCCAGGAGGAGAGGATGTGAGAGGATAAGAGGGAGAGAGAGGGAGAGAGAGAGGGGAAAAAGACAGAGAATGAAGGCGGAAGAGAACAATCCATGCAATCTAACAGGAAGACCTGCTTTTTCCTGTTGCTTCATCACACATGCAGCCTTGAGCTGTTGAGGCGACAACTGATACAAGCTCTCCATCTCCCAATCTTTCTCTCGCTCACACACACACACACAAAGTGATTCATGTGGCTTCTTGCTCTCCTCTTATTGCCAACGTATTCAACTCCAACTGCAAATAATAATTAAAGAAAAGGAACAGAAACAGTAAGAGGGCATACCATCAGCAATACGCAAACATGTTTTTCACTGGGTTCTGTCATTTCATAACCACAGCTTGGCTGCAAACACAAGCACAAAGGAGAAAGTTGGAGTTGTTTGTACCAAGCCTAATGGTTTAATAGGAGCAGGCTATAGCAGAATGCTGTTGCCGTCAGATGCTCCTAGCATGGCTTCAGCTGCTATTGCTTCTGTGGAACTGATGGTCGAGGAGAGAGAGAGAGAGAGAGAGAGAGAGAGAGAGAGAGAAAGAGAGCACAAGAGAGAGAGAAAGAAAGAAAGAAAGAAAGAAAGAAAGAGAAAGAGAGAGAGAGAGAGAGAGAGAGAGAGCTGGGTGGAGCCCTGGTGGATACAGTAGGTAGGGGATTACGGGCCCCCATGACTCCGTCCCATCTCTCATCGCGTAGCGAGCTGTTCGTGCACTGGGGGGCTTCTGCAACTCAATGCTCTTAATCTCCCGTTTTCTCAGCGGGATTAGACAATAAATGTAGCTATCTGCCGCGACCGCTCGGCAAGCTCCGGCAGGCCTGCCACCGCTCTCCTGCGCCGGGCTCACCGGCACTCCGTTGTGCTCGCCATGTTTACTAAAGGGGAAGGTTAATCTCCTTGCTATGAATGCATTCATGAGGGCTTTTAATGTGGCGTCTTTTTTTTCTCTCTCTCTCTCTCTCTCTCTCTCTGTGTCTTACGTGCTCCGTGACACACTGCAAGAAGCCCAGAGGATCGGTCTTTCCGATGGTTTGGGTGCTTCTGACTCAAATTAAGGGCAGAAGGAATGAGAAGGCAGAGAGGGAGAAAAAGAGAGCGAGAGGGAGAAGAGACGCAGAACCACAGCACGGAATGGAGCACGCATTTTGACTTTACTGTGACCCTTAAAAAGGACTGACCAAAGCCCAGATGTGATGACATCCCTCGAAAATTTTCCTGCACATGCAACTTGTATTGAAAAAAAACACACACACACACACACACACACACACACACACACACACACACACACACACACACACACACACACACACACACACACACACCACACGCAGACACACACACCAACGCACACACAAAAAAATCTGGAGTAGGGATGGTTTTTTGGGGGGACCAGGAGGTCGACTCCCCCGTCCACAGGCCAGTGGTGGGCTCCTGCTGACATCATCTGTTTGGAAACGGCAGGGGGAAAGCCACAGGACTGTAGCCATGGCGCTATGTGTATATGTGTGTGTGTGTGTGTGTGTGTGTGTGTGTATGTATGTGTCCACATGTTTGTGTATGGAGTAGGGAGGACTGCTGCGTTTTCAGCAGGTGAAATGAGGCAATTCGCCGGACCAAGTCGGCGCGGAGCGGACCAAGGAGACGCAGGAACGCAGGAACGCAGGAACCCACGGATCAGTGGTCGCCCAGCAGCACACAGGATCTGCAGCCGTGCTGCCGCTGAGCCACCCCGCTGCGGCCCCTGTCCGTCCACGCCTGGGCCAGCTGAAGCGCCGGCCACCCGCCACTCTATGGGCCCATTCAGTGGAGCGCCACGCTCCACATACTGCAGCACACACGGACACATACTCGCATGCGCGCGCACACACACACCATCTGTCTGTCACATGCTCACATGTACACCCACATACCATTCACTCACACATATACTCACACAAACATACAGACACACACACACACACACACACACACAGACACACAGACACACACACAGTCCTCCTCTCCCTAGCATTCTCTCTCCTTCAACCCTCACACATGCCTAGCCATACACACTCTGACACTCACCTCTCTCCCTCCTTCCTCTGTAAAACACACACATGCACGCACACACATACAAGCATCTACACAGACACACACACACACGTGTACTATCCCAGTTCACAGTGTCGCTCTGTGAGGCCATTTGTTAGTTTTTTTCCAGGCTGTCAAATTATCAGTCATCCAGAGAGCCTCTAGCTGACTCTGTGCCCTGCTGAAATGCCGGAGTCGTAAATCATACCCTAATCATCGAGCCAGACATGCCAGCTATTCAGCAGAGATGCTACTGAAACTCATCCTCAACACCCACACCCATACCCACACACACACACACACAAACGTCAAGCAATTGAATAGTGCCAGTTGTACGTTCTGGCTATTAAAGATGTTTTACACAAGATTGATTGCCTGTGATGGTTCCACCATCTCCACACGCACATATACACACACTCACACTACATTACCATTCATTCCTGTGTAAAACTCACAAAGAGAATAACAAAAATGAACCTAACCTAACCATTCACATAAGACATTCAAACATGACTGTTTTAATTGTTGATACAACCATTTTAAAAAAATCAAAAAGTGTCCAAAACTAAGACCATTAGGCACTACTCCTCTGACCGTGGAACTAAGGAGCACACGTTGTGACTGTTGGGTATTCTATGATTCCCACTGAGAGGACCTGGGCCTGCTGCAGTGCCCACTAACAGGTGTGCAGAGCTCCCAGCCAATCGAAGGCAACTGCTGCGTATGGCGCTGGTTACAGACAAATGGTGATTTCACGCTGGAGTCCTCCATTAGCTGGCCGAGTAAACAGCTGAGGAGCATCCAAAATAAGCAGACCCTATGTGGCCTCCCTGCCTCTGCGCTTCACTAGGGGCGTGCTTTGCCAACCTGCAACTCTAGATCTACTGCTGTGGTTTTGGTACTGCGGGAAATACAACTGCTGAACCTCTGAGCACCCAACGCCTCAGATATACCATTTATTTATGTTTTGTGTCTATGAATAAACACACACACACACAATTTCAAGATCAAAGTAAGTACTTGACATTATCCACATGTGTGTGTATTTCAAAATATGTGCTTATGTTGGATAACTGTATGTTCCTCTCAGTCACTAGACTTAGCAGCCCCTAGGCAATTGGATAAAGAAGTGCATTAATACTATTTGTTGGCACATAATTTTCAGTCTTTCAGTTATTTTCTCAAATTGACATTTAATTTTAAAACTACACCACTTCAACACATCATATTAACAAAATGTTAATGTGGGCAGAAAACTGGACCACACAAAGACATTCTGTACTGTGATGTCAAAGAAAGACTTATCATAATTGTAATGGAAATGGTGGGTATTTGCAATACAGGCCAAATTTCCATCAGACATAATTTCAGAAACATTTCAGAAGCAAAGGAAATGCTTCAGATATGAGCTAAGTAACAACCTCCCAACAAAATGTCCAGGTTCAACATCTGAACATCATAATAACTAAAAGGAACAATAATAAACACTTAACAAGTATTGTATAAAAAACATATTTTCAGATGTCCAGTCCAACACCTATAAAACTGGAAGTATACATATCTAAAAATTGTCAATGACTAGAAGCTATGATTTTTTTTTTCCTTCAATGCATGTGCAGTAGATAAAAAAAAAGACATTTAAGGAGGGTTTAATTTGTAGGCCTTGTGAAACAAAGCACTTACCCCGATTGTGAAACTACCTACATGCTCAGTGCACATTATATGCAATAACAAATGCATTATACCAGAGGTGCGTTCAAATATGCAAACATAGACGAACGTTTGCAAACAATTTTCTGTTTGCCTTGAGTTTTCCGCGAACGTTTGCAAACCCTTACAAACAATTTGAGGAGGTTGTTCTCCGCGAACATGTTGGGAATTGGATGGAGAGTTACCATTGAGATGGAATGTTTACACAAAATTGTTCAAATTCATCTGGTCATATAAACATTTTCGCCGCAAACGCTCGCCTCTGTTCAAGGAATTTTCTGAATCAGTAACTCAGTAAACTGCACACATCATTACTGTGCATTACTGAACGTGTGCGCGCTATATAGAACTAAAATATCCAGCAGGGTTTCTTGGTGGTACAAAATGACATAATGGTAGTAGAAGCAGCTTAATTCTGTTTCTTCTACATGGATTGAAGTTAAAGTTAAAGTTGATTGGTATTTGGCAGACGCTTTCATCTAAAGCGTCACGGACTGGCAACGGCAGGTCGACAGAATGTCAGTCGGTGACATAACCGTTTCTCCACCACACCCAGACTTAAGCCTAGTCCAAGACTAAAAGCATTACTCAATGGAAATGTTCATTCAAGCGCTCCTTTAGTCTGGCCTTAATTCATGTAGAAAAGACAGCTCTGAGGGATTGGGACGAGGCTGCATTACTGTATTGTTTACCTTAATCTTCTGTTGTATGTGTCGGAGGGCGTCGGCGGTGCCCATGTCTGCCTCCTCCTGGATGCACACCACGTCCAGCTTCAGTTTCCCGTCCAGCTTCAGCTTGGGGTCTGTGCTCAGTGCCTTCTGCACTTCCTTTGTGGTGATGACTATGACCTCTGGAAGAGGACACACAAGCTCATTAGTCTCTAAAATTACAGTCTGCATTTAACCTCCAAGACTGAGGGAATTCAGCAGGTCATCCCCTGCAACTATCATTGTGGGGGGCATCCGTGGCCTACTGGTTAGCGCTTCGGACTTGTAACCGGAGGGTTGCCGGTTCGAACCCCGACCAGTAGGAACGGCTGAAGTGCCCTTGAGCAAGGCACCTAACCCCTCACTGCTCCCCGAGCGCCGCTGTTGTTGCAGGCAGCTCACTGCGCCGGGATTAGTGTGTGCTTCACCTCACTGTGTGCGGAGTGTGTTTCACTAATTCACGGATTGGGATAAATGCAGAGACCAAATTTCCCTCACGGGATCAAAAGAGTATACTTATACTTATACTATGTATTGGGGATGTAAATAAACACAGAAAATGAAAAAGTTGATGAATCTTTACCAGTACACATCTATGTGTGCAACAAAGTCCTACAGACTTTCTCAATTTGGTCTTTGTGAATTACAGGCTGACATTTTTTTTTTTTCTCTCAATCCAGCAGTGGGGAAGAGAGAGCGTGAGCCAAACGGGAAAGTCTTGTCCCAAGACCCTGATTAAGCAGGCAGGTTTGCAAGAAAACGTTTATGTAGTTACTGTAGTTTGTGCGAGGACTTGTAAAAAGCTAATTGCAGGGCCTTGCTGGCAGACTGGCTGTGAACAGCGCGTTGACTGAGCCACATATAAAGAGCCATAGAGCCAAGCGGCTAAAGTGGCCAAGGCCTGTGCTCAGATCAGCCTGGCCGTGAAATCTAACAGCACAGGGAGATCTGCTAAAGAGCGTGAGACCTGTGACACAGACAGGCAGTTTAACTGCTTACACCATTACTGTGCATTACGGAACGTGCACTATAAACAAAAATAAAATATTCAGCAGGGCTTCTTTCCATGACTTAAGAACCATTTAAGGCTATATGGGAGACAGCAGTACATGAATAATGGCTGTTCCCTAGTTATGGACTTAATACCTCACAGGTTAAATTGGCTAATTTTCACATACTCCATTAACTTAAAATTCTTCTGAGCTTCCTTCTGCTGTTAGAATGCTGCTCCCCAAAATAGTGCTGTAGTAACTAAAGGAAATGTTGAAAAGCGTTCTTTCCCTTACCAAACAAGGTGACAGAATTTGCAAGCTATTGTTTAAACTGCATATGCCTGCAGTGATTTATCTGAAGGATAATAATTGAGAATTCTTAATTCATGTATGGAAACTGGCCCACTGGTACAATATTGGCAGCGTTGCATCTTCCTCGTCAGTCTCTCTTTTTATTTTGCACGCATCTTCCCAAAGTATCGCATTTGTAGAAAAGCCTTACATTGTCAGTCACATATAGGCAATATAGACCAAAATACATATACATACAATATTTGCTTACCCTATAGGGGGGAAAAACTGAAGGAAACAGTGAATCTGAGGTAAAATTAAATATTTCATAGGCCAAAAATTGCTCTATATTGTTGTGCAGTTAATACTTCCCTACAATAAAATCAAGACACACACACAATGCATAGGTCCACTGATCTATTGACACTATTCTCTCAGAACAGCAACCTAAAAAAAAGGCTTTATTTTGTACAATAAAAAAAATTAACAAATTGCCCTATACATTTCAAATGTCATAATAGTTGTATTACCTTCAAATCCAACTCTCTCTAGTAGGTTCAGTGGGTACCAAATAAGGGGTTTATTCCCAACAGGTAACAGGGGTTTCGGTGTGTTGTAGGTG
This sequence comes from Alosa alosa, assembly GCF_017589495.1. Classification (NCBI taxonomy): domain Eukaryota; kingdom Metazoa; phylum Chordata; class Actinopteri; order Clupeiformes; family Clupeidae; genus Alosa; species Alosa alosa. The sequence continues at coordinate 11,596,610 of NC_063189.1, forward strand.
AGATCCATCATGCGAGACCCACCACCAGCGGCCATCAACACCGCCTGCAATTCCATTTCACATCTAGGAAGCAAGTGAGAAGCACACTGTGTTGGTAACTAACTACAGCTAAGGCTACTGGCACACTGTCGTTCAGGTGTGTCACACTTAGACATCACATCATTTCATTTCATCAAGAAAATCTGTTGACTTTTGCTATTACTGTGGTGACGGTCAGTGTTTGTGTATTACTGTTGTTTTGTTTATGTTCTTAAACTTTCAATAAAAAGTAAATCACAAAAAAAGAACATAAAATCTGCAACAGTTAAATATCGGGCTGTTGCAGACCAAGCGCTATCAAACAAAGTTGCAACGTTAAATGTCGACCCACTGGCTGTCAGTGCGCTGCTTACGGACTTACACCGGGTAGGCTAACTTCATGGTGCTTCATGTGACACGAGTGCTAACGTTATATTTACTTGTTTCCATTCAGACCGATCTCTGGGGATAACCGAAGGCACGTGGAAAGAAATAAGCAACATAGTTAAGTAACGTTAACGTTAGAATTAACATCTGGATGAGTAACATTAGCTAAATAACTTTCAGATGTTAACGTTAGCGAACCCAATTAATTAGCTAGGAATAGGGAAAAGTGCCATATCACGGTCTAGTTATGAGTTTCAACTGATACACGAACATACATTGTTTACTTACCCGTTGTCAGTCGATGTCAACAATTATAAAACACACTGACTCCAGCTGCTTCAGGTAACGTTAGCTTGTTAGCAAATAGACCTGTCTCAGTGAACCAAGTGGGTTTAGTAGGCTAGCATTGTAGCAAACATGTGAGGAGGCAACGTTGCTAGCTAACTAGCTCGCAGAAACGCTGGCGAATCCTCTATAATCTAATTCCGGTTATTATGAGTATCAATAGTGATAGGGATGTCGTCGACGATAACAGTTGTTCAGTACAGTTGAATTAGGCTCAAATTTTCAAGTTTTATTTACTGTCTACGGCGTTGCAAGATATGATGACATGGGTACGGCACTTTTAATATTACCTGATAGAAACGTAAGTCAGTATAAATAGTTCCGAGCTACTGGCAAATCACAATGAAGTTTGTTACACAAGTAGCCAAAAAAATAAGCCACCGAAACGCATCATGGTTATAAGATAACTTAACTTGATTTATTTACAGACTCAAAGTCCAGATAAAAAACATATACATATTTAAAATAGAACATAAATGAGTGATTTTAATCATCCATTTTACCACCCGCATGCCGTCATGATGCAAAGCCCGCCATAGGTTAAAATAGATTTTACACAGTCAAAACCATATTGTGTAATATTTGACAGGGAAAATAACTTACAGTATTCTTACATGCTATAACCAACAATATCAGTTTTGTACAAAAAATGTAAATGTGGACTCATCAGTCACTATCATACAAGCAACATTGTGTTGGATTACACAAGATTAAAACATATTCATTGTGTCTGTTTCATGCATCCTTCAAATAGCTTTCAAACTCATTTTAAGGATACAGTAAGTAATTAAAACATCTGAAGAGTTTGGTTCCAAAACGCTATATATTAATTTTTGAAAACTAGTCATGCTATTTAATTGTGGCCTATTTCAGGTAATATCAATAAAATGTCAGTGCTGTTGTTTTGATTGAGTAAAGATAAATCAAATAACAATACCCAACTACATTTCCACTGAAATTACAAAAAGTACAAAATGAAAACAAATGATTTATGAAAATTCATTAAAATGGAGGATATAGTGTTTTGGATCAAAACTCTTCATCTATTCAGGGTAAAATTAGGATATCCGACACTGTTACTGAACGAAGCAGGCTATTAAATAAAGGTAATAAATGCTGCAACCACAACTATGTGGTTGCAGAAATAAAGTAAAATAAAAAATAACTTGTGGGTTGTGTATTAAAAATGATCTCTGCCAGAAAACTGTATCTGATGGACAGTATACAGGGTGACCATCAAACATTTTCTTTGCTGACATCCTTTATTTTTCACTCTTGCTTGTGCAGATAACCCTCCAATCACCTCTCCACAGTCAACAGACATGGCTGAAACCCCAATTCACAGACCGCCGATCTAACAGCAAATTGAACTCTGGGAATGTGGCTTGGCTTTGTTTTCCCTGGACAGGAGATGAGCTTCATTGGTTGCTGCCTGTAGAGGAAACTTTGGAATAACAGGGTGGGCAGGCAAGGCAATAGACTATGCCTGAGAGAGAGAGAGAGAGAGAGAGAGAGAGAGAGAGAGAGAGAGAGAGAGAGAGAGAGAGAGAGAGAGAGAGAGAGAGAGAGAGAGAGAGAGAGAGAGAGAGAGAGCATATGGTTGTTGATGACTTTTATATAAGCTAATGGTCTCAAGCCAACTTTCAAGACATTTATCCAAAGTTATAGGTAAAAAAAACACCCATTCCAGAGTGCATTTTGTTTTCACATCAACTTTTCTGCCTCTCAACAGAGAGACTCTCTCAGTGAAAGAGTGCATTAATACAGCCCTAATGCAGACCACCCTGGTAATCCTGTGTGGATGACATGACCAAAGTTTACCATCTGGCAGGTGGCTCTTCAGCAAATTTAAGCAATTACGTACACAGCATGAATAGACCACTGACTTTTTGCCAGTGGAATCTCATTAAATGATCATAAACAAACAGCTTAGAAAAACAAGTTTTAGCGACATTAGCATTTTTATGCCCAGCTAAACACACAATTTTACCTTTCATTTGACCATGTCAAGGTGATGTTCAGACCTTCCTGGAACGGAGCATGATGCTAGCAAAACTTTTTTTTAAAAGATAGCAAATTCTTCAGATGTTTTGCCATATTTACGCTGAGAATAATGTAGCATATGACCATTGTAGGCTATGTTCCTGGTGATGGATACCTGGTAGCTGACAAATAAATATGAGCCTTTCAATGGGCTATATCTGGGAGATTTTCATTATTAAAATAAATTCTGTTTTGGCAAGTATAGAAAAATATATGTTTTGGGGAAATACATTTTTTCTTGTCATTTCTGATGATTTGACTCTCCAATGAATTTTCCAGGTCTCTTCACCTACAATCTGGCAATCCCTACTGGGGTTATATGGCAATAAGACTTTTTTACATTCTAATAACATCTTATTCATCTGCCTTTACAAGCTGTTCCCTACACGCAGATGGCATCTTTTTTGTCATTAAAAGTGGGCCCTGGTTCAAAACAGGCCTGTCATAAAAGTCAGCCCATGCCACTGACACTTTTCCAGCGATTATCCTCTGGTCTTTTTACAGCGCTCTCCCATAGACTTTAAGTCCATGCAGGAATGAAGACTAAAAGCTGGAACAGGCCCTTATTGATTGTCTTAATGGTGATAGGTAGTGCAGAGACAGACAGGAAATGTGGCGCAGGTGTCAGGCTATGGAGCCCAGCCCTGCAGCAGCCTGCGTCGTGAGGGGCCTGCATACTTTCAGCATGCAGTGGAAAACCTGTCCCCAGCTTTTGATCTTTATGCTTACAAATAAAAAAAGCCACAGATGGTATTCTTGATGTTGACCGTTACAAAATATATTTTTTAAATTTACAGACACTATATTGTTGTGTAGTGTGAAACTATGCCTGCAAGTGCAACAGCAACCTTTTTAGTGCAGCACTTTTGATTTGGTAGATAGTTGACTAAAAGCATCAAGAAAATGCATGAGTCCTTGTGATGCCATACAAAAGTTTCCCTGTTCACACAATAAATTCTCTGTGATTGCAAAATAATAGTATAAAAGCAATATTCTCCTATTTCTAATAGTGGAAAATCACTTTGATATTTAGACAATGCAAATACAAGTACAAGGCATCTAATTACAAATCATAACCATTACAAATCCATGAGGCCCTGAACAGTGAAATACAATATAACATGAAGTGCAACATAAAGGCTGCCTCCCAACACATGAAATTGAAAGCAGATAAGAGTGATATAGACAGATAAGGAGGGCAAGCCATCGAATTGTAGACTACCACAGACTTGAAGCGCTGCCTTGATTTGCTCTGATTTCCTATTCCTGGCCAAAGCAGCCCTTGTAAATCATTCTCAATTCCTTTAAACAAGCCAGTTGGATTAGGTTGGTTTAGATCATAAACATTCACGGGGCCAGACCACCCAGAGAGCGAGTCGAGTCTCGGGCCTGACCGCCGCCTCCCCGTGAGCCACAGCGTGGCCGAAAGCACAACACACTCAGTGTGGTTTGTGTTTGCGCCACTTCCAGGGCCTCGAGAGCACCAGGACCCCAGCTGCCATGGAAACAAAAACACCCTGCCCCCCACCCCTTGCTCATTCACGGTCAGCCACCGATAGACTGTGACATAGATAAACACGCTCCGGTCCACGGACCATTCTCCTCTCCCACACTTTTAAAACTCTCTCTCTTTGTGTGCGTGCCTGTGTGTGTATATGTGTTTGTGTGTGTGTGTGTGTGTGTGTGTGTGTGTGTGTGTTCCTCTGCCGTAAAAAAGAGAAATGTTGGGACGCGTGTCACTCACTGGGCTTTGCAGGACTGGTTCACAGACATAATAATACAGAAAATGCAAAAATTCTTGTCGGGACATGTCAAAGGAGCATGAAAACATTTCTTTATCGTCTGCCAGGGAGATTAAGGGAAGAAGAAGTGGTGATGTGTGAGGCCAGCTTTTCAGCTCTCTCAACCACACAGGAGATGTGATGGGAAAGGACACAAAAGACACATGGTTTTTATTATTCAACACTTACCAAAGAATCAGCCTCAACATGTTGGACAGAATTGGAGTGCATGATGACTTTACAGATTTAACCAATAGCAGAATGCATTCATAGGAACTCATAACCAATGCACACATACAGGCCAGCTACATTTATTATCTATATATGTCTGTATATGAAAAAGCTAAGGTATTTATGGTCATATGTTATCGACTGTTGTGTTTAAAGAGCCATCCATATCGCTAATTAATAATCAGTCTGGTCAGATAACAGTATCTGTTCTTGATATATGTTTGTTTTATGTAGCTGATTGGGATGAAGGGCAATGTTGAAAAATGTCTCCTTATGCATATTTAGACATGTGGGACCCTGCGTCCTCCTCAGACTATTTAGTGCATAACAGGAGTTTCTGGAATCTCTTACCTCACGGAGCTTCCGAATTGACCATGGTGAGAATATTATCTTTTTAGAGATGGAAATTTATTTTTTACTTTTTATTTTTTACTATTTTTACTTTTCTGTTCCTTAGCAATACTTTTGACTTTGTGAGGGAGCTATTGCAAGGGAATGCAAAACGTATTGCGAGGGAACACAAAAGGGGTTTCAAAATAAATTCCCACCTCTAAAAAGATAATTCCCATCATGGTCCTTCGGGGGCTTTGTACTTACCAGAGGGTTCTCTATCTATAAACATTTGTTTTTCTCCTCTGCAGTCTCAGTAAACTCTACTACTACTTACAATACCCATTGTTACCCTTTAATACTGCATAATGTGTGGCATTCACTCAATGGGCTTTTTATATCCCTTGGTTGCTATTGGATCAAAAGATGACATGGTGTGCCAGAACCATCACTTGTAATGTTTCTTTCTATTTTTTCTCTCAGAAAATAAAAATGGTATAGTGAAGCACTAAATTACTAAACTAAATTGACTAAATAATCAAACACATTAGTTTTCACATAATGCACTTTATTAGCATTATTACTTGTCTTGTGTGATTGAGTGGAGGGGGCTGAACCTTGCTCTTCAGAGAATCATAATTTGTGTTTAAAATGGACTCCCCAGTTTTAAACACAGGCTTTGCACGGTGGCACTTCGTTAAACACCAGCCATTCTGCTGGGGAGCGAAACAGACAGAACGACTCAGCGTCAGCCTCCACTGGAGTCAGAGAGCCGCGATGGGGCCAATACTCACACTAACCCCACTCCTCCTGTGGACAGAGGGCCACTCTCTTCCGGGATGTGGGGGGTGGGGGGATGGAGTGTCCAGGGTGGAGGTGGTCCATCTCACCGAGGGCCAGGTGAGTGTTCGTGTCAGGCTTTTTGACTGTTTTACATGCACGTCTGGTCTGGCTCTGCTCATATCACCACCGGTTAATGGATGCCATAACTCCCCGGGTGGCAGGGGGCCAGGCAGAGTTGTGGACCACATTGGGATAATAAGAAGGGATGGAGGGGGCGGTGGTATGTGTGTGTGTGTGTGTGTGTGTGTGTGGGTTGGGGGTGGGGGGCTGGACTTGGTGGAGTGTGATCGGCCTGGAGGTAGGCTCAGGATGTAGAAGAACAAATCTGTCCAAACAGGGCAGAGTGAGTGAGAGCGGAAAATGGGAGTTATGTTGTGGTTTTTTTTATAGTGCATAAACATGAAGCTTGCAGTCATTCCAGCAGAAATTCCCTTCCCCGGGCGCTCATTGTCAACAGAATGAAGCCACAGTGCATTCCCATCTGAGTGGCCATGCCAGCCCAACGGAGCCGACTCATCCTGGCTCGTGTTGAACCCCTTAGCCAAAACTTTTGTCCTCTACTCCCTCCCAGCTGCACAGGCCTCCTGGACTTGGCCAAGGCTTGCAGAAACATACTGGAAACATGCCTGCCTTAACTGTAATGTATCTGTTACTCAGGGCTTTGTTGGTGTTATCTGTGTCTGTGTTTTGTGCACTGTGTTGGTGTTTCTTTATTGCGATATGTCTTTTAGCATGGGAGTGTGTGTGTGTGTGTGTGTGTGGAGGGGGGTTGTGTGTGTGCATGTTGGTGTGTATAGACATGTTTCTGTCCTGTGGTAATACGTTCGCGTGAGTGTGGTAGATGCCTGTGTGTTTACGCCATACTGTATGCACGGCGTATGTATGTGTGTGGGTGCCTGTGTGTGTGTGTGTGTTTGTGTGTATGTGTGTGCATGCGTGTGAGTGTGTGTGCATGAGCCTGAATGTGCAGTCCTGTGGTGGGCCAGGCAGTATGTGTGGTGCGGGGATGGTGGGGTGCTTTCCCTGGCCAAGCTTTGTCCTGAGGGGGAGCCCAGGAAGACAAGCCACAGGAGCCCAAACAGCACCCAGCCCGGTGCCTGTGATCTCCGTGTGTGTCTGCCCTGCCTGTGTCCGCCCGCCCGGGCCCTCTGTCTGTGAGGTCCGCTAACCACGCTCCCCTCACTCGCACCAGACGGACCTTTTCCCGTTAACCCCGGACCTCGGCCTCTGCTCCTCTCCACACGGAATGGAACAGAATGGAACCGCTCCTGCCAGCGAGCTGGGGGCTACCAAGTACAGACTGACACTTAAACACACACAAACAGACACACACACACACACACACACACACACACACACACACACACACACCAAACACAAACACACATACACACACACACACACACACACACACACACACACACCAAACACACATACACACACACACACACACACTTACTGTACGCACAACATTCTGCTCCACGGTCTCTCTCTGATGAAACGCTTCTGATGGTTTCATATGGTGGTGTTTTTTTTCCCTCCTGGTGTGGCCATCTTCTGGTGCATCAAAGTACAGAGCTGCTGCCCCCATCCCCCTACCCTCTCCACACAGACAGACAGCCCCCATCTTTCCCTCATTTCCACCACTGCCTGCCCGTAATCCGCCTCTTTAAAAGCCCTCCTATTTGAGCAGGGGAGCTGCTGCTGAGTGACTGCTTTATTTCCTGCTCGTCTGTCTGGAATGCTCTCTCTCCGCGGCGTGCAATTAGCCGCCATGTCAGTGCGCTTGGCTCGTCACCTCGGGCTCGGCCCTGTTGGTCTCTCCTGGCTGTTTACAGGACGCTCGTGCTGCGTGTGCGCCATATGCAGTGACCATGGTGGTGGTGGCGGCCACCGCCTTCCCTCCAAAAACCTAAACATCCCGCTGGGAAAAAAAAAAAAAAAAATGCTTGTCCATTTTTTGATGCCCGCCTCCCCTCCCCAAGGTCCCACAAGTGGCGTCCAGCTGGCCCTGCGATCCCCTCTGCTGTTGGAGGGAGTGGGGGGGCCCTGGGGGCCGGCGAGGGGAAATATAAAAATCCTTCAACAGATTTATAAAGATTTGATTTATCCCTGGATGACAAGGAGGAGAGCAGTTTGTGCTCTGCCTGCCAAGCAAAACTAACATAATACGGTTGTGCGGTTTGGAGTTGCATTATTGATGTGTGGTCAATGTTGATGGGTGAGTTAAATCACTTTTACGAGTCGTACCTGTGTTAATGTACATTTATTGTGTCTCACATCTACATGTAAATCACAGCCAAGAACGTGAGAGCAGAGATGTGGTCTGCTGTGTTTGACTTTGTTGTTGTTGCTGTTGTTGTTGTTGTTGTTTATGTGTGTGGTGGGCAATGTCTGAAAATTGTAGGTCTATAGTGCAACATGCAGATGTGTTCTCCCAGCCTTACAGGCCTGTGTGTTCCTGGTTGCCTGTAAGGCTGTAGAGCTCAGGGCCTGAGGTGCTCTGTGGGGCTGGAGGCTTCATGAAGCTGTGAGCTGAGCTGTTTAAAGGCAGACGTTTGCTCCTCTCAGCACGTGTAAGTGTGTGTGTGTGTGTGTATCTGTGTCTGTCTGTGTGTGAGCATGTGTGTGTGTGTGTGTATTTCACGTGTGTGTGTGTGTGTGTGTGTGTGTGTGTGTGTGTGTGTGTGTGTGTGTGTGTGTGTGTGTGTGTACTTCACGTGTGTGTGTGTGTGTGTGTGTGTGTGTGTGTGTGTGTGTGTGTGTGTATTTCACACGTGTGTGCATGTGTATGTGTGTGTGTGTGTGTGTACAGTATGTGTGTTTATGTGTATGTGTGTGTGTATTTCACACGTGTGTATATGTGTATGTGTGTGTGTGTGTGTGTGTGTGTGTGTGTGCACCGCGGCGAGGCGAGGCGAGGCGCGTTACTCACCGGCCTCCGGGCTCATCTGGCAGCGGCTCCATCATTCCCAGAGAATTCCTCACTTCCCCGCAGCGGCTGCCAGCCTCGCTACGCCGGCGGAAGCACTGCGGCTTTGGCTGAGCGCTGTGTGAGGTCCACCTTCACTGGGCGAGCAGTCTGCTGGCAGAACAAACATGGGTGGGACCTCACTGCTCTGTGTGTGTGTGTGTGTGTGTGTGTGTGTGTGTGTGTACAAGTGTGCAGGCACACACAGACATACACACACACACACTCTCTCTCACACACACACACACATAGTATTTTTCATCTCCATTAGACATACACACTCTTGTGCAAATTCTCTCCCCCCCTTCTAGTCTTTTTCTCTCTCTCTCAGACACTTTCTCTCGGCCCCTTTTTCACACTCACACACAAACATACAAACACACACACACAGACATACACACACAGACACACACAGACACACTCAAAAACCCTCCCATTCCCACACACACACACACTCACACACACACACACACACACATACACACACACACACACACAAATCACACATTCGGGTTTCATTTACTAGGGTAATGAGGCCAAGGCGCAGAGTGAGTCATGGCTCAAGACTGCGTTCTCTCTGATTTCTCCTCTCAACATGACAGCTATCTTCCCATGGCTAATTTGCCTTTTAATTGAGGATGCATGATAAGTCTTTTTAATGGACCCCTGAACTCTGTGGCCCTTGAATATGCTGTTGCTTCTAACGGTTTACATTATGCTGTGAAATTTGCATAGGCAATGCGTGGCCACGATCGGAGGAAGGGCACTCTGACAATTAACAATTAACATTATTATTGTCGAGTGGAAACAGATGTGAGGTGAAGTCAGTCTTGCAGCGGGGTACCGAGGCCACCTGATTGATTGGGGTCGAGAAACACCAAGGCAGGCAGGCAGGCAGGCAGGCAGTAGTAGTAGTCGTGTGGGGCTATCAGCCCTTCTCTTACTGCTTTATGCGCAGGTCCTGTTACATACGCTGATACAGGCATGCGTCAGAGGCTTTGAGGTGCCTTTGTTTTAGTTGAGTCTGCTTTCATGCTCTGTCATACCCAAACTTGCACTGTAAACACTCTTGCTCTCGTGTGTGTTTGTGTGTGTGTGTGCGTGTGTGCATGTGTGCGTGTGTGTTTGATGTGTGTGTGATGATTACAACATAAGTAATCACACTTCAAGGGCTGAGGGCAGCCGCGTGCATCTCCAAGCAGCCACACACAGACTGCAGTGGATCCCACCCAAAAGATGTTTTCACATTTATTTCTTTATTTGTATCTGTCTGTTGTTTATTATGGAGCACAGGTGGGGCTGGCCACTCCTGTAAGTCTGTTTGAGATGGAAGCGTTTAGGTCTCTGTTGAAATAAATGTTTATAGCATTCCAAACTTTCGGGCTGAGACAGTATGTGTGGTCCTGTCAGCACCTCTCAGTCAGCACGGCTCAGTCTTGTAAAGGTGTGTGTCTCCGTGTGGGTGTTTACCTGTAGGTATTACACACGTGTGTGTGTGTGTGTGTGTGTGTGTTAGTGTCTGTGCGTGCGTGCGTATGTAAACGGGCCAGAATAACAGCAAAAAAACTGTCTGTCAGTGTTCATAAAGGAAAGTTTAACAGCTGGTGAGGTTCTGGATTTTACCACAATACATCCCCAGTTAACAACAGGGATTTTTAACAAGGTCAGCTCTCATAGAACGACGCTAGCTTTTTGGGGCCGTCCATCTTTAACTGTGCTTCAGTAAACACAAAAACAGTGTTGGCGTGGCCTTTTCCACCGGTGAGCAGAGACTGCTAACTTGTTTTACTGTTGGGAAAAGCACCCAGGGAGCAGCTGATGCTGGAGCAGATTCTGCCCTGATCAAACGGACTCGGGCCACAGCGGAGCCAGACCCAGGCCACAGTCTGCTGCTATCTTGGTAAATATCTCCTCTGAGACTATAAAGCCAAACACCATAAAATATGTGGAAACAGTTGTGTGTATTAGGAGACCTATATTAATCTAAAAAAAGAAGAGAGTGTTGGCACATCTTTTTTTATTTTACCTATTCCACTGCGGTGCCTTGCTTGGGGTTTACTGCTGGGGCAGCGCCTCCTAGTGGTCAGCAGCAGGACTTGTCATAGCCCTGGTGCAGTAGCTGCTGAATGGCCGTGGCATGTGTGGTGAATGGCAGGCAGGTAGTGGCTCTTCTTGGGGTTTGTGATCTGACTTAAGCGGGCCTCCCGGCCCAGGGGCCGGGAGGCCGTGAAGAGGGTGATGGGGGCTTGGGGTCAGGCTGGTGGTGTGTGTGAGGGGGTGGGGGGGGGTGGTCTGGGGCGGCTGGGGGGACGGGCGGATGAGAATTCCTGCCTGCTGTGGATGGTAGGGGCTTCCGCTCACTCTGGGAAATCAGTTGAACTGGAGCCATCCTGTGAATCCCCAAGCAGAGATAAATCATCCTTAACTAGCCCCCTCACACACTATACTGAGCACAGGCCACAAAACCAGGCATGTGTTTAGCCTCTGCTCTGTGTGTGTGTGTGTGTGTGTGTGTGTGTGTGTGTGTGTGTGTGTGTGTGTGTGTGTGTGTGTGTGTGTGTGTGTGTGTGTGTGTCTGTGTGTCTGTGAGTGCATGCTGTCACATGTCAACATGTGTGCATTTGTGAATGAATGTCAGTGTGAGTACATGTGTGTCATGTACACATATGTGTGCAATTTGTGTATTTGTAACCCTGTGTGTGTGTGTGTGTGTGTGTGTGTGTGTGTGTGTGTGTGTGTGTGTGTGTGTGTGTGTGTGTGCTTGTGTGCGTGTGTGCATGTGTGCATGTATGTGCGTGTACAGCTGGATCCGTCCTTTACTCCACTCTCTGGAACAATATTCCCTCCTCCCACGCCAAAGTATTCCAGGAAGTCTTGAGACGAGCTTGAATGGATAAAGCGGATGAAGGACGGGATGATGCAAAGCTGGCTGTGACACTCCAGGGCTGTATGGAAAAGCAGCCAGCCCCCTGGCCCTCCCGCTCCAGCTCCAGATGGCCCGCTCTCTTTCTCTATCTCTCTCTCTCTCCCTCTCACTCTCTTTCTCTCTCTCCCTCTCACTCTCTCTCTCGCTCACTCTCCTCTCTCTCTCTCTCTCCCCCTCTCTCTCTCTCTCTCTCCCCCTCTCTCTCGCTCTCTTGCTCAGCGTCCCTCTTGTCTCTCCTGGCCTTGCAGGGCCTTCACACAGCAGGGATATATAACACATGCGTGACAGTGGTGAAGACACTTTTAGTAGCTTTCAGAAGGCCCCGCGCACTCCAAAAAGTTCCCACAGTGCCATTTTTAAAAAAGGATTACTCACAGGTAATGACATGAGTACACACACACACACACACACACACACACACACACACATACATACAGTACATACACACAAACACACACACACGCACACAAACAAACATACATGCAGTGGCAAAAACTTTGTTTGTTTGTCCCTATAACACTTCTAATTGTTCATCTCACCACTTCTAGGGAATACCGGTGCTTTGGTTTCTTGACGCGTTTCTTGACGCAAGAACTTAAAACATAAAGTATAGTCTCCATTGTCTGGTTGAGCTGAGTTCATTCCGCGCGTTCGCGTTGCTCCTGTCACGCTCACGTTGAGTTGAAGTTGACGCAGTTGACGGTCAATGATAGTTGGCTCAAGCACCGGAACCCCTCCTGTGGCCTTGGCTTGACCCCCCTTTTATCACTGCACCCCACACCTCTAGAGGGAAGGCATACTCAAAAACATTAAAGCGTTCTAAATCAAATGTTGAAGGGAAATTCAATTAATAATTATTTATACATTAATTAAAACTGAAAATATGTATATGGCCCCTACAACACACACACACACACACACACACACACACACACACACACACACACACACACACACACACATACACACACACACACACACACATGTATTCATGTAAACACAAAAATCATCCATCATATGTCCTCTTTCAACACATTTGCTTGTGAGGGGTTACAAAAATGCTTGGTGAAAAGTGAGGGTACAAAGTGAGCCTTGATGACACACAACAGAGTATGTCATAACACAACCCAGATCAGATGATGACCAATTAATGGGGAAAACAACTATAAACATGTGAAAACAGCACATCAATAATGCTGGAACATCTGGAGAAACCAGACAACAAACAAAGAGAGCAATGGCACCAATAAAACAATGAGCCAACTGAGCAAAAACTAAAAGCATCAGCCATTCTAACCCAATCAGTAATACGCACAGTTTCCCCGAACCACCGCGGTCAGCCCTCTGCCACACACATGGAGCTCAGCTTCGCCTCCATGCAGCAGCAGCAGCAGTGCTGTGCACTTCAAGAGGCTCTCCTTTCAGTCCAGTGTATAACCATCAGATTCAATGAGCCCCTACCTTATTTAAATCAATCAAAGGCCTGAGCCCGGTCTGCTGGTCAGTGAGGCGGAGCGCTGAAAGGGATATGGTAATAAGGTGAACGGACGGGGCATGGCGATCCCAGAGTAGCGGGAGGAGGAGCTGGCACCGGGCGATGGCTCGGCAGCGCTCGCGCATGCTAACGAACCTGCACTCTATGCACTGGGCACCGTGCCCGCGCCACTCGCCACACAATGAGAGACCACCTCGTCGCACCACACCGCACCGGACCGGACCACGGGCTCTGAGAAGCCCTGTGGAGGCCCCTGGCACAGCGAACCCAGGACGACGTCATCGCACAGCCAAATGTCTGTGCCCAGCATCAGAAATAACTTGGGGATCGAGGACACTCTCAGAGCTGTAATCTGTATTTGGATACAGGGGTTGTGTTAATAATGTTTGATTTAATAATATTAGATTTCTTTTGCCAGACTCTCTTC